>NW_026705020.1:600000-1200000 GCF_029867415.1 Vicia villosa
CGAAGGACATCTTCGTCTACGCACGTCGATTGGCCTCTCAATGGCCATGAGATCCAGTGACTGTCTTGAACGGTCACCCCGTGCTTACATCCATGCGTTCTCTAGCCTGTAGAGATTCTACTTCTAAAATTGCATCCTTCGTACGAAGGACAACTTAGTTAGCATACGTCGATTGGCCTCTCGATGGCTATGAGATCTGGTGACTGTTTGGAACGGTCACCACGTGCTTACGTCTACGCATTCCCTAGCCTGTAGGGATTCTATTTCTAAAATCGCATCCTTCGTACGAAGGACATCTCCGTTAGCATACGTCGATTGGCCTCTCGATGGCCATGAGATCCAGTGACTGTCTTGAACGGTCACCCCGTGCTTACTCCTACACACGCCCTAGCCCGTAGGGATTTTCTTTTACGTCCATGTGTTTCTACAACAACGTGTCCTTCCCCTGAAGGACATCCTCATTAATGCACGTCGATTGGCTTCACGATGGCCATGAGAGCTGGTAACTGTCTTTAACGGTCAACCCGTGCTTGCTCCCGCACACCTCCTAATTTATGCAGGATTTTGGATTTCCATCTATTCATCTTTCATCCCTAGCCTATAGGGGTTTCACTTCGTCAAATATCGTCCTTAGACTGGTTGTGTTCCATACAGAGAACCTTCCCACGAGGGACAACTTCATTGGTACACGTCGAACGGCCTCTCGATGGCCATGAGATTTGGTGACTGTCTTGAACGGTCACCAGCTGCTACTTTCTGCGTACTCCCTAATTTAAGGGATTTCTATTGGCGTGTCATAACATCTATCTTGCAAGGATTTCACGAGGGTATAATGTTGCCTCTAAGGCTATCCCTGGGATTATACGTCACTTGTCTGCATTGCATACACGGAGTTATAATACAAGGGGTCTCTGGCATACCCATGCATTCGCATTTTCATGCATTCATACATTTACATTTACATTTGCATTTCTATCTTTTCCCGCCCGCATCCACACTCGCCGCACTAGCCGATTTCCCAAGACCCACGAAGAATATCAAAAGGGTCATCAACTATGGAGAAAGGAGAATAAAATATTAGCTGGGCCTTGCAAAGAAAAAAGGATGCCTTTCACCATGCCGACCGCATGTCTATGCCTTGTCGTAACAGGATTGTAAATACAACCAAGGTTATCGTCGAGCAAGGATTAGTTCAACAAAGAAGTTCCCTCATAGATACACTCAAGGGGTATCTAGTCATAAAGGGGTTCATCTATGAACATAGAAAATCTTACAAGGACGCTCTACGATAACTTGAGGGGCAAGGATTTTTCCAACTGGGGCAGTATCCTAAACAAAAATGCATAACTACGATGGAGGGAAGGCGACATGTGTTAACTCCATACCAAGGGGCAAAAGGGTCATAGGTTTTCCTCATCGATCTACAAATTCGAAAGGTTGCGAACGGTGTGATACTATCCTTAGAAAAAGCAAAAGAGGTTCAGTCAAAGGAAACTCATGAAGTTCCGATACGACGAAAACCCACCGCTAACAATTTATTCCCGACAGGTTTGACGTGCCCAAGGAAACTTCGAGGTTACCCTTTACTTCTACAAGTCTAAGAACTAAGGAGTAAAACAAGGTCAATGGATTTACAAAGGAGATTGTCCCTAGGATCAATAGGCTTTATCATGACAAAATTGCAACCCCTACGATTGCTAAGTGTTACTCTAGATAAAAGTTGTACCTTCAGATTAGCAATTCTAATGGGATGACTACGCAGGTTTTGGAATCAATTCATTCGCTCACTACTACGACTTTCCACTCGTACACTTCTATTTTCAATTTCAAATTTCGGATTATTAACAAACTTAAGGGAGAATGACGAATACAAATAACTAAGTCCAGCTAAACATATGCTTTCAAGATAAGACCGAACCGACGATGTACAGGCATTGTTTCAATTCCTAAACAGTGGAGAAATAAGGACGTTAACCCCTCGTCACCCCCTCGAGCCAGGAGTTGGAGTTTGTTTCTACTTTAAAAAAAAACTTGATTTCAACCAGGGGCAGGGTAGACTTCAATTAATTCAATGGTGTATTTTGGTTGTCAAGAGAATCAGTCAATCCAAGCAAGGATTCAAGCAAAGGGTCAAGAAAGGTTAAAGCAAAGGTTCAAGCATGAGGACCAAGCAAATCAAAGGTTCAAGCACATCTTCTTCCTCGTATTCATCCAAGAATGAGGAAGTAATGGAGATAACATTCACAACAATCTTCTTTCTCATTACATCATTCAAGATCGAGGAAGTATCAAAGGCGAAGCTTACAAATCAAAATCAACATGGCAGTCACAACATTCAATATCCAAGGATCAAATCTCAAAAGGAGCTTTCAAAAGAAAAACGCCCGCTAAGTCAAAATGGAAAATTTCAGGAAAGAAAATAAAAATGACTTAGGCAAAAATTAGGGCATCCCGATGGATCAAAATCAAAGGAATTGGTTCATGCAAAAATAAGGGATAAAAAAAACAAAGGCGAAATACAAAGGATAATCTTGTGACTACTAAACCATCAAAGCTTCACATCAATGCTTGGATCTTTACAACACCTTTTATCAGTGCTTGGATCTTCACTAAAGGCTTCTGCTCAACTGAAACGATTCTCTTACAAACAAAGCAAATTCATTGGATTAGGCGAATTTTTAGGATTCGGAGAACATCAAGGAGAAAGGGGTGGGGTAAATAAACTTTGTGCCTTGTATCCATTGTTTCTTAAACCTTGAACCAAGGCCAAGTTACAACATTCAAAAGTCCTAATTGAGGCAAGGTTAACTACGAAAGCATACTAAGCAGGATTTTGTTATACCGACTCCTATGTTTGTTAAAACTATTTCTAATCACTACGCTTCTTCAAGTGTTCATTTCTAATCATCCTGTCCTAATTCATAATGGACTTCGATTTCAAAACTTGCACATGCATCGCATTGGAGTCACCTCTCGAAGGGTACAACGCCATCTACGAATATACGCTTAGCATCAAGGAGACCTCAAAAGGGGTTAATCAAGGGCGATCACTTCTAAAAAAGACCTTTGCATGGGGGGAACCACACCCAGGGGGTTCTCCTAAACAGGGGCAAAATTTTAAGGATCACAGGGCATACAGTCAAACATCCTATTCACTAGGGGCATTCTTCCTAAGGTTCAATCAACTTGGGGCACACCTCGAAGCAATAACAAGCAGGGGCATGTCAAACATGGGAATAAATTCAAATTCAAAAGGATAGAGCACTATGGATAACCCTCCATATCCTGAAGATCAAGGGCATACCTTTCAATATAAACGTCGAAGTATATGACAAGGTTATTTCTCGGGACACTTCCCTCATGGCTTGGAGATCATAGGCATCCTTTCCACTAAACATTGGAGCATTGGATATCAAATCCATAAAGCGAACAATTCAAAAGGCTAAAGGCGTGGGTAACCTCAAAAGGTTAAAGGCGTGGAGAATTTCAAGAAATTAAAAGTGCAAATTGCAAAGGTTAAAGACGTGGAGAACTTCAAAATTCAAAGGCGTGGAGTAATTCAAAAGGTCAAACCGGAGCAAGACGCACATCTAAAAGAAAAAGGCATTCTCGCACTTTACAACTTCCAACCAATCTTTCTCCTATCTACGATCTTAAGAAAAACAGGGATTTGGAAATCGCGCTAGCATCCAACAACCTTACAACTCCAGCAAGCTATATACGCTTTTGTTATCAACAACCTATCATTGGGGCATCATGCAAATACATATAAATCACGCATTACACCACACCACACCTTTTTAGGTAGTCTTCTTTAAGACATTCTTTTTCTAAGAACCTTTCTAGGTAGTCTTCTCTAAGACAATCATCGTCATTTCCAAGAACCTTTTTAGGTAGTCTTCTTTAAGACATTCTCTTTCTAAGAACCTTTCTAGGTAGTCTTTTCTAAGACATTCATCGTCCTTTCCAAGAACCTTTGTTAGGTAGTCTTTTTTAAGACATTCTTTTTCTAGAAACCTTTTCATGGTAGTCTTATAGAAGACATTATTTCGTTCCACTCATTACATCAATCAACATACGCATGAGCATAAGCATTGTCCCATACATTACAACATCCAAGTCATCATTCTGGTACTAAACCATACTATCCACCTGCTTCCCGGTAACCTTACCAATGACAGTAACCTTACTGTTGGTTTATTTCCAATCACCTGATTGATGCTTCCGATAACCTTACCGATGACAGTAACCTTACTGATGATAGCAACCTTACGGATATATTCACCCGATCACCTGATTGATGTATCCCGGTAACCTTACCGATGATAGCAACCTTGTTGTTCATTTCACTCATAAAAAACTACGCATATGCATAAGCATTATCCACATTACCAAGTCGGCATAAGCATAGTCGTGGTGTAGGTGCAAATACGGTTTAAGCACGTTCAATAAGGAGATAAAACCTTAGGATTGACATCAGCATCAGCATACATACGCATTAGCATATGCATATCATCTAGTGCATTCACATACTACAAAAGCCTAGTTTCCAACCATCGTGTTGTGATAGTTGTGTTTTCCAACCCTCGAGTCGTGAGTTTCCAACCCTTGTGTTGCGATAGAGGTGTTTTCCGACCCTCGAGTCGTGAATGTCCGACCCTCGAGTCATGAGTTTCCAACCCTCGTGTTATGAATGAGGTGTTTTCCGACCCTTGAGTCGTGAATGTCCGACCCTCGAGTCGTGAGTTTTTAAACATAACGTTTCCTTTCCGACCCTCGAGTCGTGAATATTTGACATGCTATTTTCGCCGACCCTCGAGTCGAGAGTCTCCAAACAGGTGAATCTTTTTCATGCAGGTACGCTTGTCAAAACCATGGCAGGTAAATCCTGTGGTGCAGGTAAACTTGTCCGAACAAGGGCAAGTGACTATAAATGGTGCAGGTAAAATTTGTCCGAACCAGGGCAAATGATCCAAATGGTGTAGTCGAAATTTGTCCGAACCAGGGAAAATGATCCAAATGGTGTAGGTGAAATTTGTTCGAGCTAGGGCAAATGATCCAAATGGTGTAGGTGAAATTTGTCCGAACCAGGGCAAATGATCCAAATGGTGTAGGTGAAATTTGTCCGAACAAGGGCAAATGATCCAAATGGTGTAGGTGAAATTTCTCCGAGCCAGGGAAAATGATCCAAATGGTGTAGGTGAAATTTGTCCGAACTAGGGCAAATGATCCAAATGGTGTAAGTGAAATTTGTCCGAACCAGGGCAAATGATCCAAATGGTGTAGGTGAAATTTGTCTGAACCAGGGCAAATGATCCAAATGGTGTAGGTGAAATTTGTCCGAGCCAGGGCAAATGATCCAAATGGTGTAGGTGAAATTTGTCCGAACAAGGGCAAATGATCCAAATGGTGTAGGTTAAATTTGTCCGAACCAGGGAAAATAATCCAAATGGTGTAGGTGAAATTTGTCCGAATAAGGGAAGATGATCCAAATGATGCAGGTGAGCTTGTCAGAACTATGACAAGTAATCCTATTGGTGCAGGTGAACTTGCTAGAACTATAGCAAGTGATCCTTTTGGGGTTCACAAACTTCGGAAACTTACTAAAACTATAGTAAGTGGGGTTCACAAACTACTCAAGCTTGCTAGCGCTATAGCAAGTTAACTATCTTCTACACAACAAGTTGCAAGTCGTTGTAACGCCGTATAATTTTAATATTAATTTAATTTTATTATTGAATTAATAATTAGAATTATTAAAGAAATTGTGGAAATAATGAATAAATAAGGTTTTTGGTTTTTAGGTCATATGTGGAAATAGTAAAAGAAGGGGGGTGATTCTGTAAACCTTTTACTAATTTTATTATTATTTCATAAACATTGGGAATTGGGAACAAAGAAAGAGCGTGAAAGAAAGAAGTCTGAGGAACGAGGAACGTGAAGGAGAACGGTAGAGGGAGAGACCAAGAATCAAGAATTGTCTAAGGTAAGGGGGGACTTGTCTGATTATCATCTATTATCGGGTTAGGGGTTGATAATGCTGAATAGATGTAGAATTCGGATCGATTGAGTCATATGATAGGTTTAGGGATTGTGTCAATTGTATGATGTTTTGATCTCTATGTGTAAATCTATGATGTCTGTGTTGTTATAGTCTCAATTGATGCGTAATTGGTGCATTGTGAGAGGTAATTTGTGTTGTTTTGGGCAATCTATGTATCTATGTTCGCACTGGTATGTCTTGGGGGTGTTTTGGAATGCATAGAATGCTGTTTTCTGCAGGTTGGGGTTTCTGAAAATCGTCGGTTCGCGCCGCGTACATAGGGTTGGCGCCGCGAACATGAAGGCAGAATGTTAGGAAGTGGTGATACGCTCAGGTCGCGCCGCGTACCTGTGTTCGCGCCGCGAAGGCGTAACTTTTTCTCGTTGCGCGCCGCGTGTGGAAGTGTGCGCCGCGAACTGCTTGGCAGAGAGCCAATGAATTCTGGGACGCTCAGTGCGCGCCGCGAACTGGAGATAGCGCCGCGTGCTGTTGGTGTTTTTGAGATATTTTCTAAAAAGTTCAAAGATGCATAACTTTTTAACCGTTGGTCCGTTTAATGTGTCGTTTTGAGCTAAACGAACCTTATAGGATAATCTATATGATGATGATTGATTGTTTTTAGAAAGATGATAATACATGTGTTCTATTTCTTATTGATGATGATGATTGGTGCAGATACATGTATGTTTTCTATATGATGATGATAGAATTGTGATTGAATGGTGTTAATATATATGAACATACTTGATGATGATGATGATGATGATATTGATGATAATGATGATGATGGTATAAGTATGTTATATATGTTGCATTCATTCACATTCATTGATGATACTGTATCCATAAGGGTGTGTTGGATCAGTGAAGGGCATGATTCCCATTGTGTGGAATCTGTGCTGGCAGGGCCGTATCTTGATGATGTTGGATCGGTCATGGGTTATTCCCATTGGATGATGTTGGTACCACATGCATAGTATCAGTCCATTCATATGCATAATTTATAACATGATTGGAGGTATTCCAGTGTTGTAAATGTTGATGATGTGTTGGTTGTTATTTGATTTGTTTGGATTGTCTGTTTATGAAACAATTGGATGAATGATGCAACTGTGACGTGTTATTGCTTTATAACCTTATAACATTTGTTAATTATGACGAGACTCACCCTTACATGTTGTCATTTTCAGATTGAGGATAGCGGCTGTTCGACTCGGTGAGGATTAGCTCATGAGTCAGTGTTTTAGTTAGCGTTAGGTGTCATGCTCTGATAGTTGTAACACTGGGAACGCTTGTTTGTAGTTGATTTGTAACTCTATATTTATTTGTTTGGGTTGAAGTCTGATACATTAGTGATAATGTTGACTTGATGAAGTATTTCCGCTGCGTAGAACATGGTTTGGATTAATGAATGATAATTTCAGGTGTTTTCAGTAATGCATGACTTATACTGACGTGTGTTTTCATTATTTATGAATTGCGATGCCTCTCTTCATGTTACTCTGATTTAATAATTGTTTATTTACCGCGGGTTCTTATAGGGGTGTTACAATAGTGGTATCAGAGCATAGTCGGTCGTTATGACCAGAGTCTTAGTGTCAGTTTTACTTTCC
This sequence comes from Vicia villosa, assembly GCF_029867415.1. Taxonomy (NCBI): domain Eukaryota; kingdom Viridiplantae; phylum Streptophyta; class Magnoliopsida; order Fabales; family Fabaceae; genus Vicia; species Vicia villosa. The sequence continues at coordinate 607,657 of NW_026705020.1, forward strand.
TGTGTATGCGACTAGTAAGAGTTAACTGTCGATACTTCTGTTCTGATTAAGTTGGTTGTGATTTAAGCAGAACAATGGCTGGAAGAGGAGGAAGAAACGATGATGCTATCGCTGAGGCTCTAGGCATGATTGCGGGTGTGCTGGGAGGAAATGCCAATGGAGCTGCGATCGGTGCTGACAGGCAGCTGAACAGTTTTCAGAGGAACAATCCTCCATTGTTCAAGGGCACGCATGATCCTGAAGGTGCTCAGAAGTGGCTTAAGGAAATCGAGAGAATCTTCAGAGTCATCGATTGTGCTGAGGATCTGAAGGTGAGGTATGGTACTCACATGTTGTCTGAAGAGGCTGACGACTGGTGGCTTACTACCAGGACTGAACTGGAAGCTGATGGTGTGGCTATTTCTTGGGCTGTGTTCAAGAGAGAGTTTTTGAGAAGGTACTTTCCTGAAGACGTAAGGGGTCGAAAGGAAATTGAATTTCTGGAACTAGTTCAAGGTAGCATGACAGTACCAGAGTACGCTTCGAAGTTCGTTGAGTTGGCAAAGTACTACGTCCACTACAACAATGATGAAGCTAGTGAATTCTCGAAGTGCGTCAAGTTCGAGAACGGTCTCCGTGATGAAATTAAGCAGGGTATCAGATATCAGAGAATCCGAAGATTTGTAGACTTGGTGGACTGTAGTAGGATCTTCGAGGAAGATAATCTCAAGCTGAAGTCATCTCACTCTCGCGAGTTAGTTGATAGGAAAGGGAAGAAGCCTATGGATAAGGGTAAGCCATATGGTAGAGGTAATCCAAAGACTGGTGGTTGGAAGAAGCCTAGTGGGGGAGACTCCAGTGCTTTCGTCAGGTGCTATAACTGTGGTGAGGTCGGGCACCGTAGGAATGAGTGTAAGTTGAATCAGAAGAAGTGCTTCAAGTGTGAGGAAGTGGGTCATGTTGCGGCTGATTGTAAGAAGAGGGTTGTGACTTGTTACAACTGTGGTGAAGAGGGTCACATCAGTCCTAATTGTCCTAAGCCAAAGAAGAACCAATCGGGAGGAAAAGTTTTTGCTTTGACCGGGTCAGAGACTACTCCAGAGGACAGATTGATTAAAGGTACGTGTTTCATTCATGGCACACCTTTAGTTGCGATTATTGATACTGGAGCAACTCATTCTTTTATTTCTTTGGATTGTGCTGAGAGGTTGAATTTGGAGATATCTGACATAAATGGAAGTATGATTATTGACACTCCTGCGTCGGGTTCAGTAACTACTTCGTCTGCATGCTTGAATTGTCCGGTTGATATTTTTGGTAGGGAATTCGGGATGGACTTAGTGTGCCTTCCGTTGAAACAACTTGATGTAATCCTGGGAATGAACTGGTTAGAATTTAATCGTGTTCACATCAACTGTTTTTCGAAGACAGTGATCTTTCCTAAAGAAGTTCATTCTGATGATCTGGAGATGACGGCTAGACAAGTGGGTGAAGCTATCAAGGATGGTGCAACAGTGTTTATGTTATTCGCATTGATGAATGTGAAAGAAAAAGTGGCGAGTGGCGAATTACCTGTAGTGTGTGAATTTCCAGAAGTTTTTCCGGAAGAAGTGAATGAATTACCACCGGAGAGAGAATGGGAGTTTTCTATTGATTTAATTCCGGGAACTTGTCCAGTGTCGATGGCACCGTATCGTATGTCGCCGTCTGAGTTGGCTGAGCTGAAGAAGCAGTTAGAAGAATTGCTGGAGAAGAAATTTATTCGTCCTAGTGTTTCTCCGTGGGGTGCGCCTGTGTTACTAGTAAAGAAGAAAGAGGGTTCGATGAGGCTGTGTGTAGATTACAGACAATTGAACAAGGTTACTATCAAGAACCGGTATCCATTGCCGAGGATTGATGATTTGATGGATCAGTTGGTTGGAGCATGTGTGTTTAGTAAGATTGATCTGAGGTCTGGATATCACCAGATTCGTGTGAAAAACGATGATATTCAGAAGACCGCTTTCAGGACAAGGTATGGACATTACGAGTATTCGGTAATGCCGTTTGGAGTTACTAATGCACCTGGTGTATTTATGGAGTATATGAATAGGATATTTCATCCTTATCTCAATAAGTTTGTGGTGGTATTTATAGACGATATCCTGATATATTCCAAGAGTAAGGAAGAACATGCCAAACACCTCAGAACTGTGTTAGAACTGTTGAAAGAGAAGCAACTTTTTGCCAAACTGTCGAAGTGTGAATTCTGTTTAGAAGAAGTTAGTTTTCTTGGACATGTGATTTCTAAGAATGGTATTGTTGTTGACCCTACAAAGATAGAAGCTGTATCTCAGTGGGAAGCTCCGAAGTCAGTATCAGAGATTCGTAGTTTTCTTGGCCTTGCAGGTTATTACAGGAAGTTTATTGAAGGATTTGCAAAGTTAGCATTGCCATTAACTAAACTAACCAGGAAGGGACAAGCTTTTATTTGGGATGCAAAGTGTGAAGAAGGATTCCAAGAGCTGAAGAGAAGGTTGACTAGTGCTCCTATCTTGATTTTGCCAAATCCGACATAATCATTTGTGGTTTATTGTGATGCGTCACTAATGGGTTTAGGTGGTGTATTAATGCAAAATCAACAAGTAGTTGCTTATGCGTCGAGACAACTTAAAGTACATGAGAGGAATTATCCGACTCATGATTTGGAGTTGGCAGATGTAGTCTTTGTTTTGAAGTTGTGGCGACACTATTTGTATGGTTCAAGGTTTGAGGTATTCAGTGATCATAAGAGCCTGAAGTATCTCTTTGACCAGAAAGAGTTGAATATGAGGCAGAGAAGATGGTTAGAATTCCTGAAAGATTATGATTTTGGTTTGAACTATCATTCGGGTAAGGCAAACGTTGTTGCTGATGCATTGAGTAGGAAAACCTTGCATATGTCTATGCTAATGGTGAAGGAATTGGATTTGATTGAACAATTCAGAGACTTGAGTTTGGTATGTGAAGGTACTCCTACTAGTGTTAAATTGGGGATGTTGAAGCTGACTAGTGGCATTCTTGAAGAGATCAGAGAGGGTCAGAAAGATGATGTTGAGTTAATAGATAAGTTGACTTTGATTAATCAAGGCAAGGGTGGTGAATTTAGAATTGATGAAAATGGTATACTGAGGTTTGGTGACCGAGTTTGTGTCCCTGATATTACTGAACTCCGGAAACGTATTTTAGAGGAAGGACACCGTAGTGGATTGAGTATTCATCCTGGTGCTACCAAGATGTATCATGATTTGAAAAAGTTGTTTTGGTGGCCGAGAATGAAGAAAGAAATTGCCGAGTTTGTGTACTCTTGTTTAATTTGCCAGAAGTCAAAGATTGAGCATCAGAAACCGTCTGGGTTTATGCAACCGATGTTTATTCCTGAGTGGAAATGGGATAGCATATCAATGGATTTTGTGTCGGGTTTGCCGAGGACTGTCAAGAATTGTGAAGCTATCTGGGTCGTGGTGGATAGGTTGACAAAGTCTGCACATTTTATACCGGTGAGAATGGATTATCCGATGGAGAAGCTAGCTTAGTTGTATATCGAGAAGATAGTTAGTCTTCATGGTATTCCTTCAAGTATCGTGTCAGACAGAGATCCGAGGTTTACGTCTAAGTTCTGGGAAGGTTTGCAGAAGGCTTTAGGTACTAAACTGAGGTTGAGTTTTGCTTATCATCCGCAGACGGATGGACAGACTGAGAGAACAATTCAGTCGTTAGAAGACTTGTTACGTGCTTGTGTATTAGAAAAAGGAGGTGCTTGGGATAGTTATCTACCTTTGATTGAATTTACCTACAACAACAGCTATCATTCGAGTATAGGTATGGCTCCGTTTGAGGCTTTGTATGGTAGGAGGTGTAGAACTCCATTGTGTTGGTACGAAGCTGGTGAGAGTGCTGTGATTGGGCCAGAAATTGTACAAGAGACCACAGAGAAGATTAAGATGATTCAGGAGAAGATGAGAGCTTCTCAGAGTCGTCAGAAAAGTTACTACGATAAAAGAAGGAAGACACTTGAGTTCCAAGATGGAGATCATGTGTTTATGAGAGTTACTCCTATGACAGGAATTGGTCGGGCATTGAAGTCAAGGAAGTTGACTCCGCGTTTTATTGGACCGTTCCAAATTTCTGAAAAGGTGGGAGAATTGGCATATCGTATCGCTTTGCCGCCGAGGCTTGCAAACTTGCACGATGTGTTCCATGTGTCTCAGTTGAGGAAATACATTTCAGATCCGTCCCACGTGATCCAAGTAGATGATGTACAGGTAAAAGACAATTTAACGGATGAAACATTGCCTGTGAGGATTGAAGATAGAAGACTGAAACAATTGCGTGGCAAGGAAATAGCTCTAGTCAGGGTAGCTTGGGGAGGACCAGCTGAAGGAAATGTTACCTGGGAGCTAGAGAGCCAGATGAAGGACTCGTATCCAGAGCTCTTTACCTGAGGTATGTTTTCGAGGACGAAAACTCTTTTAGTGGGGGAGAGTTGTAACGCCGTATAATTTTAATATTAATTTAATTTTATTATTGAATTAATAATTAGAATTATTAAAGAAATTGTGGAAATAATGAATAAATAAGGTTTTTGGTTTTTAGGTCATATGTGGAAATAGTAAAAGAAGGGGGGTGATTCTGTAAACCTTTTACTAATTTTATTATTATTTCATAAACATTGGGAATTGGGAACAAAGAAAGAGCGTGAAAGAAAGAAGTCTGAGGAACGAGGAACGTGAAGGAGAACGGTAGAGGGAGAGACCAAGAATCAAGAATTGTCTAAGGTAAGGGGGGACTTGTCTGATTATCATCTATTATCGGGTTAGGGGTTGATAATGTTGAATAGATGTAGAATTCGGATCGATTGAGTCATATGATAGGTTTAGGGATTGTGTCAATTGTATGATGTTTTGATCTCTATGTGTAAATCTATGATGTCTATGTTGTTATAGTCTCAATTGATGCGTAATTGGTGCATTGTGAGAGGTAATTTGTGTTGTTTTGGGCAATCTATGTATCTATGTTCGCACTTGTATGTCTTGGGGGTGTTTCGGAATGCATAGAATGCTGTTTTCTGCAGGTTGGGGTTTCTGAAAATCGTCGGTTCGCGCCGCGTACATAGGGTTGGCGTCGCGAACATGAAGGCAGAATGTTAGGAAGTGGTGATACGCTCAGGTCGCGCCGCGTACCTGTGTTCGCGCCGCGAAGGCGTAACTTTTTCTCGTTGCGCGCCGCGTGTGGAAGTGTGCGCCACGAACTGCTTGGCAGAGAGCCAATGAATTCTGGGACGCTCAGTGCGCGCCGCGAACTGGAGATAGCGCCGCGTGCTGTTGGTGTTTTTGAGATATTTTCTAAAAAGTCCAAAGATGCATAACTTTTTAACCGTTGGTCCGTTTAATGTGCCGTTTTGAGCTAAACGAACCTTATAGGATAATCTATATGATGATGATTGATTGTTTTTAGAAAGATGATAATACATGTGTTCTATTTCTTATTGATGATGATGATTGGTGCAGATACATGTATGTTTTCTATATGATGATGATAGAATTGTGATTGAATGGTGTTAATATATATGAACATACTTGATGATGATGATGATGATATTGATGATAATGATGATGATGGTATAAGTATGTTATATATGTTGCATTCATTCACATTCATTGATGATACTGTATCCATAAGGGTGTGTTGGATCAGTGAAGGGCATGATTCCCATTGTGTGGAATCTGTGCTGGCAGGGCCGTATCTTGATGATGTTGGATCGGTCATGGGTTATTCCCATTGGATGATGTTGGTACCACATGCATAGTATCAGTCCATTCATATGCATAATTTATAACATGATTGGAGGTATTCCAGTGTTGTAAATGTTGATGATGTGTTGGTTGTTATTTGATTTGTTTGGATTGTCTGTTTATGAAACAATTGGGTGAATGATGCAACTGTGACGTGTTATTGCTTTATAACCTTATAACATTTGTTAATTATGACGAGACTCACCCTTACATGTTGTCATTTTCAGATTGAGGATAGCGGCTGTTCGACTCGGTGAGGATTAGCTCATGAGTCAGTGTTTTAGTTAGCGTTAGGTGTCATGCTCTGATAGTTGTAACACTGGGAACGCTTGTTTGTAGTTGATTTGTAACTCTATATTTATTTGTTTGGGTTGAAGTCTGATACATTAGTGATAATGTTGACTTGATGAAGTATTTCCGCTGCGTAGAACATGGTTTTGATTAATGAATGATAATTTCAGGTGTTTTCAGTAATGCATGACTTATACTGACGTGTGTTTTCATTATTTATGAATTGTGATGCCTCTCTGCATGTTACTCTGATTTAATAATTGTTTATTTACCGCGGGTTCTTAGAGGGGTGTTACAGTCGTCGCTATTGATAGTTACGTTTACCTATCACGTTAGTCCCTCGGCAGTGATCAAAGGGTTTTACAAAGGGTTCTTCAAAGGGGTTTATCACGTTAGTCCCTCGGCAGTGATCTACTTCAAAAAAACAAAGGGGTTTTACAAAGGGTTTTACAAAGGGTTTCTTCAATGTGGTTTATCACGTTAGTCCCTCGGCAGTGATCTACTTCGAAAAAATAAAGGGGTTTTACAAAGCGTTTCTTCAATGTGGTTTATCACATTAGTCCCTCGGCAGTGATCTACTTCGAAAAAACAATGGGGTTTTACAAAGGGTTTTACAACAAGATTTTCAAAGGGTTTCTCAATTGGGTTTATCACGTTAGTCCCTCGACAGTGATCTTCTCCAAAACATCACCAATAACAATCAAAGGTTTTATTTTTCTTTTTCAAAATTACTAACATACTATAACTAACAATCATGCATCATTCAACTAACATACCCCATTCATACATAATGCATATACATACATCGCTCTCATTTATTTTGAGAAGCTCACTGCATCATACATTACATGCATCATAAACATTGCATAAAATCAAGGTTGCCTTTTCAGGCCACGCTACGATCAAAACGCGTAGCTCCTTCAAAAAAAAAAGAGCATCTGCTTCGCAGTAAAAAAGGAGGGGTATTTACCTTGGGTGGAATATTTAAGCTCATCTCCCACGAAATTTCTTCCCAACTAATGCAAATTTCAGGGCATTTCAGTGTTCAATCATCTTCTACCTTTAGATCACGATAGGCAGATGTGTCTATCCGACTCTTCAGGTTTAAGAGTCATGGGGTTTGACATTCCTATTTTCAAACCCACACTCTTATGAAATGGCTTGAATTAAAATAAGGGTTAGGATTAGGGAATACTTGAGCCCAAACATTTGGCCCAATCCAGTCCACCATAAGGTTTGATCATTTGAAAGTCCATTTTAAATAACTGGTTAATTATTGGGGTATAATCTACTTCTACTGAATTGTTAAGTATTATATTGTTAATTAGGTGTTGGGTTTACTTTATTAATTTTAATTACTATTGTTAACTAATTATTAATTTTTGTATTATCATAATTTATAAGTATTATTATTTATTAGGATTAGGATTTTTATTAATATTAGGATTATTATTAGGTAGTATTAGGATTAGTATCATGTTTAATTAATTAGGTTTATTACTTTTAATTAGGTTTTATATATTATTATTATTAGGATTATTTTAATCTTTTTATAATTATTTGGGCAATAGGCCCATTAGGTGTAGAAAACCCTAATTTTTTACTAATATAAATGTAACATTTTCGTACACATCAGGGGAGGATTTTCTCCACCACTAACAATCCTATTCACTAACTCACGTACATATTTTCACTAACTCATTCCTCTCTCACTATCATGTGCACTAACATAACCTGATAATCCACGCATATATTTCATCCCAACAATCCTTATCTTCTAACTGGCCTATTATATTGTGGCCATGCTTTAATTATCATGTACAGGTACATCCACAATAAGGTAAGAACGGGAAATCAGAAGGAGGAATTAAGGAAGAAATCAATCCAATGATAAAAACACCGCAGTACAAATTTTATATCTTCTAATGCTAACAGTTTGTGTTCCAAGTTTTGTTTTATACAGAAAAAATCAAAATCGTTCTGGGTGGTACAGCTCGTTTCGAGCCAAACTAAACATCTAAATCAATTCCCTGGAGTTCTCTGAACATAACCAAATCACTAGCATCGATCTGAACACGCTCACACATACCTGGACGTGCGCGTTTTATGCTCCAAAAAATTTCGGTTCGAGTTCCACCATATGTGCATCATAAATCGAATTCGAATACGTGTTTGTGTTTATAATCTCGTTTAGAATCTCCCTGTGTCATTTAATTTGAGTTTCAGTGCAAGTTTCAAGAACCACCATTGCTAGGTTACCCAAGCTCTAAATTGGGGTTCTTCAAAACAAGTAAAATTGACTCAAACGGATAGCACCAGTGGATTTGGTAGGAAATTTGCAGTTGATCTGTGTTCTTGTAATTTATTTATTGGTTGTATTGCTCGGATTTACATTTGCAGGGGATGGCCATGGCTGCGTTCGTGAGGAAAACAAGGAAAGCAGGGAACAGTGCTGCGCGCGTTTTGTTCTTTTAAAGTATTTTTTCGTTTATCTTGTTTCAGATTGCTCACTTTATCAACTAAAGCAGTTGGCGCAGGCGGTAATGAAGCATTCGGCGACCAAGGGAACGTGTGTTCGATCCCTGGCGCCTTTGTCCATTTTTTCTTATTTTCTTGAAACAACTTGCTGCGAGGTTGGGTGCTCATGGCTGCGCGCGTCCACCTTAAGACCTCAACATCTGGCCATTGGATTGCCCATATCCTGGATCCAACGCACGCAGGTTATAAGATTAGGGTCACCACACAGAATAACTGCCAGGTTCTTCAATATAATTTTTTTGTATTATTTTTATTGTTTAATTATTTAAATTAAGTATTAATTAATTATGTTTGATTAGATTAATTTATTTTAATTAGGATTAGGATATAATATTAGGGTTAGATTAAATAAGGATTTAGGATCTTCCCGATTATTTCGATTATGTCGATTTAATTTATTAAATCTTAATTATTAAAAAAATCACAATACAAACCCTAGAAAGGTTATATGCATTAGGATTTGCCCAATCCCACTGCCCATTTGGCGAAACGTTAACCTTCAATTAATTTTCTCCTCGATCCGACTAAATCTATTAGTCGCATTGATGAGAAATAATTTTTTAATTGATTTAATCTAATATTAATACTCTCTCCTCGACCCGACTAAATCTATTAGTCGCAATGACGAGAGATAAAATAATAAAACGTAAATAATTGAATTCGCTGTCATGTAATAACCAAATCTATTGGTTATGAGAGGCAATGATAAAACCCATAAATTTGATTACAAAATTTAAAATACATTTTATTTGCTGCCCGCGACGATCGAATCTATTGGTCAGAGTAACCAGCAATACACTACTTAATCCGTTAACTATAATGATCAAATCTATTGATCATCGCACCTAACGGTAACATATCAAATCAGGGTTGTACGCCAAACTTCAAAACACTTTCATCTTCAAATCACAAATTCAAAACTACGATAGGCCACTCAAAAAGCCTTTAAAACAACTTCAAACCATATCAAATCAAACTCTAATTTTAAGGCGTACAACCCTGTGCCCGAACTATGTTGACTCTGATTCTCCCTAAGGAGATACGTAGGCACTTGGCAACAAGGCGAGTCCCCTTCCTCCAAACTCTAATGAGGTTCAAACTTTGCCTTTAACCCTATTACTTTTTATTACCTTTCTTTATTTTAGCCATAAACCTCGATCTTTATAATGCACACCTTAGGAAAGGGTTGAGGGTGCCTAACACCTTCCCTCGACCTGATTATAGTAATCTTACCCAGATCTTTATACTGCGTAGGGTTTCCTATTCGCCCTGGTAGAATAGGTGGCGACTCTATATTTAATTTTCAAGGCAGGTTGCTACAAGTTCGACCAGAACCATATTAATGTTGATGCACTGTTTGCTAATCAACACCTACAAGTTTTTCAAGGGATCCTAAAAGGATCTGTTTACCCTAACATGTTGGCGGACTTCTGGATGTTTGCATCCTTACGGATGGACTTAGAAGGAAAAACCACCATTGTTTCACGCATTCGTGGAATCCCTATCACCATTTCTCCTTCATCTCTCTCTGAACTGCTGAGATGCGAAAACTCTGGAGAAGTTTTCTATGACAACTCCTTTACCATGACCACCTCTTCTGTTTTGAGGGCTCTCATGACTAATGATCCTTTCAGCGCCAAAATTATCGGGATTTGGCACCAACTCCTAGTGGGTAACTTCCGCCCACGAAACCAGGATCAAGAAAGCATTATGGTAGAAGATCTGGAATTCATTCCCTGTGCTCTCCGGGGAAAGAAAATCAAATTTTCATTGATGATCTTCAAGCATCTTGCTGAAGCTTTTGCTACTGCTGCATCTCGTCAAGGCATAGCGACATGTCTTCCTTATGGAAGGTTGTTATCCCACATGTTTCTCAAGCAGGGATTAGTGAAAAGAATGCGCACCGAAGGGTTCTTGGATCTCTTTGAAGCGGAAAGTTTGCCCCTGTTGAGCCTAGAAGGTTTAGAACAACGGATCAACTGAAGGATGCATTATAGGAGGCATTGTTGGAACAAATCATTGTCTATACTTTTGAATGTCCCTTCTAGTAGTGTTTTAACATGCTTCTTTTTGTAGCCTTGTTTTGTACGCAACTTGGGCATAATCCTTTGACTGAATGTGTCCCCATCCTTTAATCTTAATGAAGTATATTTTGACATTGTTCTGTCTTCTAGGTTTATGCATATCTTACTTTAGATGTAAAGCCATTTTGTGGGGACCATTTTCCCAAAGCCCGATTCTTTCGATCTATAGGTAAGATTACTTTCCAAACTAGGTCATTATTAGTAAATATTTTACCTTTCACCTTTTTGTTGTATGCTCTTGACACCCTTTCCTTTTGTCCTTTTATCATTTCCAACGCTTGAAGCCTGTGTTCGTCCAAATCAACTAATTCATTCATCATCATTTCCCAATATACATTTGGGGGAATTTCTGCTTGTCTTTGAATCCGGACTGATTGCAAGTATATTTCGACTGGAAGCACTGCATCGTGTCCAAATGTCAACTAGAAAGGTGTAGTATTAGTAGCTTCTTTTGGTGATGTTCGACAAGCCCAGAGTGCTTGGTCCAAGGATTTGTGCAAATTTTTAGGCTTCTTCCCTACATGTTTCTTTATGAGACCAATTATCACTTTATTAGCTGCTTCGACTTGTCCATTCGCTTGAGCATAGTAAGGTGATCCGCTGTCGCGCGCGGATCAAAAACGAGTTGTTTTGTATAAAAGCAGTACAACGACAATGGCTCGAGTCGTATCGCAAGGATTCTTGGTATTATTAACTAAAAGCAAATTCGAAATTAGGGGGAGGTTTGGTTTAAGGTTCGATTTATAGAAAAAGTGATTATCAAAAGCGATTATTGAAATAAGTTGTTTTGAAAAAGTGATTATAAAATTAAGTCAATCTACTGTTCTCGGTTCCGGCTTATCATAGGTTTCTACCTTACCAAATTCCTAAGAGGCTTCGATCTCTATTCGATTTCTATATCAATTGACAAGCGCAAAAGACATAAACTAGATTGACATTCCTATATTCCGAATTAAGCAAACGGGTTAAGCTCTCGTGAATTAAGCAAACACGAATTACAAACGCCAATTAACGACAAAGCGACGTAAAGGCGATTAAAAGTTAGGGATGCAATCTTACGAATTTAATCAACACGATTCTATGTATACACAAATTAAGCAAATGCAATTCATAAATTAGTATTAAAAGAGAAACGAATTAAATTGATAAAGTATAAACCTCAAAGCGTCGGAACGCGATTACAGCAGATTGACTCTGAATGTTTAGTTCTCCATAATCGTATCAAGCTCCCAAAGTATTTCGTGAAAAGAAAACGTGAATCTCCATTGTACGGCCAAACCTAGGTACTAGAGAGAAACAAGAATTCGGGTCATAACCCAACTGGGTCAAACAAACATAACCCAGACCCAAAACTAATGACCCAGAATTAAAATAAACTAAGGCTGCAACTTAAAACGAAAATCTGGAAAATATGCGCTCGGAATCTGACTTTGACTCCAACACGAAAGTTGTAGCTCTTTCTCTTAGCTTTCCGGCGATTATTAGAACGCCTCAATCGGATTCCTGGAACTCCAGTTATGATCATTTTCGCGCAGACTGCTAATGCTGAAAAATTAATACGAAAAACAATTAAGTGCAAAAATAAAATAAAATATAAAAACATATTAAAACATAAAAATAAATAAAACAAACCGAAGAAATGCTTGAGTACAAACATGGAAGAACGTGCATTAAAATGCACTGATCATAAGGTGTAGAAGTGAATAACTTGAACCCCATTTCTTTCGCAAATTCCTGCATCTTTCGACTAGTAAATACTGATCCTTGATCTGTGGTTATGCTTTCTGGGATTCCAAATCTATACAAAATGTATCTTTGAATGAACTCAATCACGGCATTTTGCTCCACATTAGCTAGTGGTATCGCTTCGACCCATTTTGTAAAGTAGTCTATTCCTACTAAAATATATCTTTGACCTTTGGAAGATGTAGGACGGATTTCTCCAATTAAATCTAGTTCCCAACCTCTAAAAAGCCATGGTTTTATTATTGAGCTTAATTCATTCGCAGGCGCATGTTGAATACTTGCATGTTCTTGACATTCCTGACAACCTTTTGCGAATTCTATGTAGTCTTTTAACATAGTGGGCCAATACATTCCATAACGAAACAAAAGCCATTACATTTTGTGCCCCGCTTGGTGATCACCACAAGCCCCACTGTGTACATTTGAGAGTACCAAGTAAGCTTCTGCTTCGCCCAAACACTTTAGTAAAACACCTTCAGGAGTTTTCTTAAACAATTCATTTCCCATCAAGAAGTACGATAAGGCTCTATACTTCACCTTTCTATCTGCATCTGTCGAAGGATCTTTCAAGTAGTTTACAATTGGACTTATCCAATCCGTATCTGCCAAGGAGTCTATATTTAGAACTTCAAAATCCTCTTTATTGGCAAAACCCAATTGTGAGTTCTCCAGATCACTTGGAGAAAGTTTTGTGGCCATTGCTTTGCCTCTTACGTTGATCAATTCTTCTAATTTTTCCTTCGATACTCTGTACCCTGAGGTTAATTATGCCAAATCATTTGCTTCTTGATTGTTTACCCTTGAGACGTGCTTTAACTCCACATACACAAATTTTTTAAGCAGCCTATTTGTTATGACAAAATACATGATCAAATTCTCTTTGATACATTTGTATTCTTTCGTTAGCTACTTTATCACTAATTCTAAATCTCCTTTAATTTCGACTCTGGTTGCCCCCAAATCCAACAAGGCTTCAAGTCCAGCAATCAGTGCTTCGTACTCAGCTTCGTTGTTGGAGCATAAGGGGCCTTCAATCTTGTACTTGAGCTTTGTTGTAATTCCATCAAGAGAAATTATTAGTATCCCAACGCCACTTCCTTCTTTATGTGTTGAACCATCGAAGTATAACTTCCAAGGCTTCAAGTCTACATATTGCTGAGGATTTTCAATCACTGAATGGTCAACAATGAAATATGAGACGATTTGTCCTTTCATTGCCTTAAGGGGTTGAAAGATTAAAGAGTACTCAGTAAGGGCTAGATCCCATTTGCCAATTCGACTATGCAATATAGGCTTAGATAACATGTGTTTAATGACATCAAAATGAGATGAAACGTAAACATCAATTGGCTTTATATAATACTTGAGTTTAATACAAGAGAAATATAAACAAAGGCAGAGTTTTTCTATGGCACTATACCTAGTCTCTACATCATTGAGTACTCTACTTAAGTAATAAATGGCTCTTTCGATGCCATTGTCATCTTCTTATTCTAACATGCTACCTATTGTATTATCTAAGGCTGAGATATACAGGCGCATGTGCTTCTTCCCATTTGGGGGAGACAACATCGGTGGATGCATCAGATATTGCTTATTTTCTCAAAATCTTCTTGATGCTCAGCATGCCATTCAAACCTTCCTTGCTTCAGTCGAAGTAAGGGGGAAAAAGCTTGTGTGCGTCCACTCACATTGGAGATAAATCTTCTCAAGAAGTTTATCTTTCCCACTAAGGATTGTAATTCTTTCTTCGTTGATGGAGGCTTTGTTTCCGTAATAGCCTTTGTTTTATTCTGATTAATTTCTATTCCCTTTTTGTGGACTACAAAGCCCAGGAAATCTCCAGCCTGCACAAACAAAACACACTTAAGGGGATTCATCTTTAAGCCATGTTTTCTCATTCTTTCGAATGATTGGCTCAGATGATCAAGATGACTGTAATCCGAAACAGATTTTATAACAATGTCATCTATGTATACTTGCATGAACGTTTCTATAAAGCCATGGAATATAGAATTCATTGCTCTTTGATATGTTGCCCCAACGTTTTTTAAACCGAAGGGCATTACAACCCATTCGTAGGTGCCTATTGCCCCTGGACAGCGAAAGGCTGTTTTAGACACATCTTCTTCTGCAATGAAGATTTGATTGTACCCGGAATATCCATCTAACATACTCAGGTATTCGAAGCCTGCGGCTGAGTCTACTAGCATTTCTGCCACAGGCATGGGATATTCATCCTTAGGGGTTGCTGCATTTAGATCACGAAAATCTATGCATACTCTTAATGAACCGTTCTTTTTAATAACAGGCACAATATTAGCAATCCATTTGACATACCTTGTAGTTCTGATCAACTTGCAGCGGAGAAGTCTTTTGACCTCTGTTTTGATCTTCGAGAGAATCTCTGGTGCGAACCTCCTAGGAGTTTGCTTGATGGGCTTCTTCCCTTCCTTTATAGGCAGCTTTAATTCGACCAAATCTCTCCCTAAACCAGGCATCTCATCATAGTCCCAGGCGAAACAATCTTTGTTTTCTTTCAGTAACGCAATGACTTTTGGTTTCAAGGCTGGCTCTAACTTTGCACTGATGTATGTTACCCTCTTCTGATTTTCGTCTCCAAGATTTACGTCTTCGAGTGGGTCTCGGGCTAACATCTTAATGTTTGACGCCATTGGGTCTTTCTCGAATCCCAAGGGTTCTTCATCATAGATCGCGTCTAGCCTTTAATTTACCTCTTCGCCTGAGATCTTCTCATCTCGAACTGTGTCGTCAGGAGGTTGAGGGATAAAATGTATCCTAGGGCCCGTCGCTTCTGCCTCTTTTTGAATTGCTTCGACAGTCATGTTTGATAATTTGGCTTTGAGAGCCGTTTTTCTTTTGTTCCCGGCTTTGTAAGCCGAAATCCTTTCGAAGAAGGATGACTCAGACATCATCAACGTCGTCGTCCCAGCCTGTTGGCCGTATTGTTGGCAAATGCTCCATTGGTGTCGTATCTTTTGGACCATCCATTATTTCTCTGTTCCACTGAAATCCGTTTGGGTTTAAGGATAAATAGTATGAACAATTCTTATT
This sequence comes from Vicia villosa, assembly GCF_029867415.1. NCBI lineage: Eukaryota > Viridiplantae > Streptophyta > Magnoliopsida > Fabales > Fabaceae > Vicia > Vicia villosa. Next base: position 623,183 of record NW_026705020.1, read on the forward strand.
CGGGGAGTATATGTCTTCTGCGGCATGGCATGGCCCTATGTTGGCCAAGTTCCTGTCGAAACTGGTTTTATTGACTTGGTTAACTTCAGCCATGTAGTAACTTTGATCTCATTCAATGTTTTCAACTATACCATCCTCTCTCTAGATGGTTAACCTCTGATGCATAGTCAAAGGTACTGCAGCAAATCCATGGATCCATTCTCTTCCTAGCAAAAGGTTATAATTTGCTTTTGCTGGTATCACCATGAACATAGTTGGCCTCGTAACTGAACCCACAGTTAAGTTCACTTGAACAACTCCCAAGGTCTGCCCTATTTTTCCTTCATAGTTGGACAAGACCATGTTATGTGGCCTTATATCAGTATCGAACATACCTATCCTTTTTAGCATGTATTGGGGCATTAGATTCACTGCTGCCCCTCCATCCACTAGGACCTTGTTAATGGCAACATTTTCAATCTTGGCCCTAATGTAAAGTGGTTTTAGATGGTTCCTCATGACTTGGTCAGGCCTTTCGAAGAAAGCATTCTGTTCTTCGACAGCTTCGTTATTTAGCACATAATAACACACAGGTCTGTGTCTTGCCATCTCTTCTACATCAGCTTCCTCGCAATCTTCAGCTTTTGTCTCTTGGTTAAATCCATGAGGGAGTACTGACACAACATTGTAATTAAAGTTTATAGATGACACCCCGTCTGAGTCGAAGTCATTTGTTATTCTATCGTCCTCTTTCCAAGGACTGGAATGCATCTTTTCCTCTTCTTTCTCATTCTCGGAACTGAATAGCTTGCGCTCTAAGGGAGGTTTGCTCGATCGTGCCCCCTGCATTGGGATTTTGGTACTGCTATACTCTCCGACCTCTTTTGCCTTATATTCCTTCTAGGCTTTCTTCATCCTTTGGTGCCTTCTCCACTGGGATCTGGACATAGGATGCTTGCCCTTGCAATTCTCCAAAATGTACATCTCTCGATTTGAGGTCTGGAATTGCTTTCTATAAGCCATTGCAGTCCTTCCTCCTTGGTCCCAACTTCGCCACTTGTTGTTTCTTGCACCAGCTTGTGTCCATCTCTCCATGGGTATGTTTGCAGGAAGCTTGAATGTCACTCTTCGAGCTTTAGGATGAGGACTATCAGGCCTTCTTGATGGTGTTTGATTATCGAACACATACATGTTGGGACGGAGTCCTTGAGACTCTCTACCAATAGTGAATAACGTTCTTTGAAATGATTGTGCCATAAGGTTATCATAGACTGCCCCACGTCTGGGACACATAACAATTTCTGTGTTTTCCTTGTGACACGTGACTAGGAAACCCACCAAGCTTTCTTCTGGCCTTGGATAAACCTTCAGCAATAGGTTTCCTCCTCTCCAAGGTTGTTCCATCCTTTCTCGTTGGGCCCTATCATAGTTATCTTGGACCCTTCGATTCAGCATGATCGAGCATCTTGGACACATTAGAATTTGTCTAGAATTCCTCTCGTGGCACCTCCAGAGATAATCTTTCAAACTTTCAACTTTCTGTGGGAACTTCACCACATTGACATTTCCCTGTTCTCTCAATAAACGCTTCTCTAACTCCTCTATTTCAGATAAAGGCTGTCTAACATTCACCATGTTGACACCTACTGGGGAAGCTTCGGAGATATTTATCTGTTGGAGTTTCACCCTCAGGTCTTCAGTGGCCTCGCTGGTTTTCTCCTCCACATTTTCATTGATTTCGGTCTCGGCAGATTCTTCAACATCAGTATTGAAGGTTGTACTGTCATTTAGGCTCTCAGTAGCTTGCTTTCCAGATGAAATTAATTCCAATTCAGCAATATCAGTTTCAGACACCTCCACCATGTTGACATCAAATGGTTCACATAAGTTAGTGTCAGCAACATTCAAGGGATCTGCGTCAACCTTCATATGATTCTTTGCCTTATCAGCGAATTTCAGACGTCCATCCTTGATAGCATTCTGAATTAGATCCCTGAAAAGAAAGCATTGTGAGGTTTTATGGCCTAAAAAACCATGATATTTACAAAAGCCTCGTTTCTTCTGTTGTTCTAATGGAGGAACTTTGGAATTAGGAGGCACTATCATCTGGCCATCTTTTACTAGTAAATCAAATATTTCGTCACATTTAGTGACGTCAAAAGTGTAAGTTTTCTTTGGAAACTTATCGCTTTTATCATTCTCCACTGGAATTTTTCCATTCAAAGGAGTTAGCAATTTGCAAGAGTAAGGTGGTGCTTCTTTCAATTCGGCTAGGTCTATTTCGACCTCTTCGACGTTGTACGAATCTTCGAAGGCTTCGCCTTCAGCGTCTTCAGCCTCAACATATGCTAACCTCTCTTTCTTGTAATTTTTATTTGCTCTGGCCTTTTCCGCTTTTAGTCGTTCAACTTGTCGAACCCTGTCTGCTAATTGGGCCATATCTCTTAAATATTGGGTATCCAATTTCTTTCTAATCGAATAGTCTAGACCTCCTGCAGCCATTTCGACTAACTCATGTTTTGGGACAACCGTGAAGCATCATGACTTTAACAAACGGAACCTGTTTAAATAGTCATCTATGGGTTCTGTAAATTTTCTCTTGATGCTAGCCAATTCTTTCAAACTTATCTTGGTCTGGCCCATATAAAATTGTTCATGGAACAATCTCTCCAAGTATGCCCATGCATCTATGGAATTTGGGGGTAATGTGGTAAACCAAGTAAAAGCATTTTTTGTTAGCGAACTAGGGAAATATTTAATTCTTAAATCTTCATTGCCTGCTAAATCACCGGCTTCCGTCAAATATTTGGCTATGTGTTCCATCGTCGATTCACTAGTGTCCCCTGAAAACTTCGTGAATTTGGGTACCTTGGTACCTCTTGGCAATTCTATTTGCATAATATATTCTGCTATGGGGGATGTGTAGTTTGGACGTCGAAGTCCAGTGTTAAGGCCATTATTGGCCATAATCCTTTCTATCATGGCAGTTAGGTTATTTTCTGTTGCAATATTCTCTCTCCTAATCCTTTGGACTACTTCGTCTGGATGTTCGTTCCTACCAACTACCCTTAATCTGGGTCTTTCCTCGGCAGTCTCTTGTTGGCCAAGATAGGTCCTTCGATTCGGATTCTCTAGATCTATCGTTTGGTTCCTTTCAACTGTTGTTGTCCTAGGCGGAGGAACTATATCAGCGGGTGTTGTCCTAGGCGGAGGAACTATATCAGCGGGTGTTGTCCTAGGCGGAGGAACCGCATCTTGAATACGTTATAAGATCGGATCACCCTCTTGATAAGGGGGTTGGTTATTTTTTCACCTAGTTGGTGGAACTCCCATGAAATCTGCCATTCGATTTATTTGAGATGATATTTTTTGGAAGGTTTCTACATTGTCATGGTTAGTCCTGGTCATGTTTGCTACTAATGGGGTAAAGAGTGACCCTATTTCTCTGGCAAGAACACCTAGCATGTCATGGTTACTTGCATCCATTTCCTGCCTAAATGTTGCTTGACTATTAGTAGTTAAGAGAGGCAATTGGCTTGATGGGCCTGTATTTTGAGCACTTCGGCCTATCGAACCCATATTAGGCGAAAATGTAGTGGCATTAGGATTTCCTCTTCCCCTTGTAATCCTGCCATGTATTTATATGGCATTCCATAAGGATTTCCAAGCCTCCAACCATCGAAAGCGGATGAAGTTGGCCTTGGGGTATGCACCTGACTTGTCGAGAAATGAGGTATCTCATTTGTGCTCGTAGTGAGAGGTATAGAGGTCGAACTAGAGACTAGGATTGTCCCCGAAGGGGCTGCTGTATTTTTGGGAACAGCCTGGGAACTAACTATGGCCGCAGACCCTGTTGATGTCGATACCTCTTGCGCTCCTGATGTAAAAGTCGAAACATGCGTAGTACTTGCTGCTACTATTCCTGACCCTTGTGGGGGATCTTGATGCCCCCCTCCACTGGTCGAATTGACCATTTTCTTGTTGTACCTTCGTTTTGGAATCGCTGGCTAACTGTTGGTTAATTTACCGTTCCTAAGGTTCATACAAGGTCTTGATATGTTCTAGACAAAACAAAACAACCAATTAATAACAATCTGTTTGACACCGTCCCACTGGGCGTGCCAATTTGTTTACGGTGATTTCCGGTAAACAACCGCTAGTCTTCCAAACTATAGAATATACTTTGGTTACTCGCAGGATCGACTAGATTGATCCTAGGACATAGTCAAAAAGTTTGTCATTTGTGATAAATTGGTTCATATTATTGGTTATTTGGCTTCGATATAAGAAATAAATAGATAAAATGTAAAGACTGATAATCACCTTGTTATACACGTAAATATAACTCTGGCGAAAGATGGAGTAAAGATAAACTTGTAAGAAACTTAAAGTGCAGGAATGTAAATTGCAGAATGTAAATGCTTCGAAGTAAACTTAAACGAAAGATAAAGTTGCAAGAATGTAAATGGCTGAAATGTAATGAAAGATAAAAAATACTGAAAAGATACTTGCATAAAGATGAATACAAACGTATTTAAAATGGTGGTGTCATATGTACATTTCTCAACGAACTCGTTCTCTTAACACTTGATACTTGAGTAATTTGTGAGTGATTTGTACAAAATGAACACACCAAATCCTAACATTAAGACCCTTATTTATACTAATTTCGACCCTAACGGTCCTACACTAACGAAATTCCACGTTGCTCGCATGCATGCACTTCGAATCCCTGAGGCGCCATCTGTTCCTATTCGGTTATACAGAATGGTTTGAATTTCAAATCCTCCCGCCTGAATCCTCCTTCAATACGTGGCAATGTGACTTTACACGAGAATGCCACAAAATACGCTAAGCATCAGTACCCTTTGTATTTCGAAAAACACTTAAGTCCAAAAGACAATCTATCTCGATTCAGCCTCGATTTAAATTATCTTCGCCTTTAGATAGCATCCTCGAATCATGGCCATCAGAAGCCATTTTCCTTTGGGAATGACCATCAATAGCCATCTCTTCTTCGAATGATAACTTTCAAAGAATATTTTCTTTAGTCGAAATCTCCATCTAATAGGAATAGAAGAAGATAATAGAAAGGGGACTAGGGTTGTGAAGAGGAGAAGAAGGAGACCTAAAGTGTTGCTCTCAAGTGCCATTTTTCTCAAAATCTCCATTGAAATTCCTTAAAGCTGCACTCAACCCAGGGTAAGGGGGGATTCTTACTACCTAAATGGGAATATGATGAATTGTATGTGGGTTAGGGTATAGATTTTCATTGTGGGGTGTTATTCTTGTGTTCTGTTACTTGTGAAATTGCAATTGATTTTCGTAAAGTTGTTGTTTATTGAAATTGAATGTGGGATATTGAAACAATTCTGTGCATATTGGAAATAGTGGAAACGAGATGTGCCTTGCCGCTCGGCAGCCATCCATTGGAGGGCGGCACCATGTGTGTTCCGTTTTTATGCCCTTTTTATGGAGTGCTACTTCTTTGTTGCTCTATTGTTCATACTTACTGTTCATACACATGTGTATGTTTTGTTTATTTTTTTAATTGTTTCTATACTATGAATTGAAGTATACATAATGAGGTGATATATTGATGAACACCCCACATAAGCCATGTTTTGGTGTTACCCCTGTGTGTCATGTTATGATTATTTTCATTACTATTTCTATTGTGTGTTGTTCCTATATGTGCCTGTTATTTTTGTTTTTCATGTGATTTCAATACTAGTTCTGTTATTCTGTCTAAGACGAGTCACTAGTAGTAATGTAATGGTATACATAAATTATAATGAATTGACTACATGTATTAGGAAAATAATATTATAGCAACATTGCAAAGTGAATTTTGGAAGTAGTGGTGCTATGCAATTCAAAACAATCCTGTTTGACCGAAAAAGTTAAAATAAATGGTATAATTAGTTGTCTGGAATTTGATGAAAATTTACGTGGTAGCTAAGTTTAATTAGTAGATTAACATCATGGTGTTATTTTGTTGAAATTCTGATATTTAACGAATCGATCGAAATTGTGTTTGATTTAAATATTCTTTATAAATAAATGTTGGTTTTGTGATGGAAATTGATACAAATTTTAGGAATAGAATATAATGGAATTGGAATTAATATAATGTGACATTAATCGGTTGATTAAATTAAATAGTAGAATTAATTTCAATAATTCTAATTAATTGGAATATACTTAGACATGGATAAATTATTCGGTTTATCGGTAAATTACGGTATCTTGAGAATTTGACCGTAATCGTGATTTGGTTAAATATTTTTGTTGATAATAATATATTGCTATGCCAATAATGTTGTCTTGATAAATAGTATTATGTCTAATTGGAAGTTGATTCGGTTTACTTGATAAATTAGCATGTTGAGATTATCTTACGAATTGATCGAAAATTGTGGTTTTGATTTGGATGACTTTGTTAATATGTGAAATTGAGTAATTGTGCCGATGTGCCGAACCGTGATGATAATTGTAATAATCTTGATATGCGAATTGTATATTTGTGACGATTTTGTTAATACATGAAGTTGTATGTTTGTTGTGATATGCCGAAGCATGAGGGTATACATGTAATAACTTGTTTATATGCGAAGTTGTATAATTGCGATGATGTGTCGAAACATGACAATGTTTTGTGATGATTTGTAATACGTGATGTTGTATATATTTGTGATGATGATTTTGTGACTAAGTGAAGATGAAATATTATGGTGACGTGAATTACCTCGTTTAGATGGTAATTGACTGTGATATAGGCTTATGCCTCATGACGATATGTGATTGTGATGTGTATGTTGTATTGTCTTATTTGTCGAGTCACATTTCATATGCATACTCTGTGACGGTGTGGATTGACGAACTAGTGAAGAAGGCTTATGCCTTGTGCCTCTGAATTGGGCAATTGGTGACGGGGGCTGAAGCTCCGATTGGTACCACATGCATATACACAGTTGAGTCGCATTCGAGTCGTTGTCCGTTGTTGTTGGTTGGAGTTGTTGATTATGCATTGCGATGCTTATATGACGATATATATGCTTATACGTTGACTTGTTGAAAATGCTTATATATTGATAATGACGCTTAAATGTTGACTTGCTGAAGATACTTATATGTTGACTTGTTGAAGATGCTTATATGATGATATTGATGATTACATGTTGACTTATTGAAGATGCTTATATGTTGAGTTGTCTGAAGATACGTATATGATGACTGGTTGAATATGTTTACATGTTGATACTATGATTATTCATTGATGTTGTTATTGGTGTTGATTACGTTGATGTTGTGCAAAGCGGTGATTCATTTATATTCTTTACTTGATATATGATTTATCATGATCCTATTTATATAGTTTGATATCTCACCCTTGCTGCTGATGTTTCCCCTACCATGGGAAATGGGCAGGTACTCAAGTATAGCTGTGGAAGTTTGTTGCTTCATCGAGTCCAGTTAGTGTGTCGCTCTGATATGTAGCACTCGGGATGGGATAAATGATTGTTTATAATGTTTCTATGATAGTTGTTGTACTAAGTTGTTGATGTTTTTAGTTGTTGAGTTCTAAGGTGAATAAAGCTGATATTTGACTGTGTCATTCGAATGCTATGTATCATTGTTGAATGAAATACAAGTTGAAGTTTTAAGTTTATATGTGATACTCCAATGCGTTGTTTGAAATTTTTAAATACTCTGATTTCTCGCTTTATAATTTCCGCATAAATGCTCAGGGTAGAATTGGGGTGTTACAATCGTCATCAACACCATTGTCCTTCTGCAGTAGCGTGACTCCACACACCTCGGACACTCCTTCAAGTTTTCAAAATCTTTCCTACATTAGATGCAATCATTACGACCTGCATGTATTTTGACATAGTCCAAACCCATTAGGCATAATATCTTCTAGGCCTCATAAGTACGGCTCGACAACGTGTTACCTTCAGGAAGCATTTCTTTCAACAAGTCAAGAAATTTAGTGAAATTTTATCCGTCCATCCACCTTTTGCCTTAAGATTAAATAGTCTTAACACAACTGATAATCTTGTAAATATTTTACATCCCGGATACAATGAACCTTCCATGTCTCTTTGCAAAGTATCTATCACATTAACTTTCTTGAAAGCATCTACTCCAATATCACGAATCACGTCTTCTAAAGTATCATTCACGATTTCTTCATCATCATCTTCAATGGTATGTGAAAGAGGTCTCTTTTTTGTCCATTCACCAAACAATGCCCATTTCGTATAATTTTGAATAATTACATCACAACCAAAATGATTGAATATAACATCCCTTGGATGTTTTTTCATATTATAACATTTTTTACAAGGACACCAAAAAATTTCATTATTGTTAGGAATGTTTTTTTCCCCGAAATCACAAAATTATATCACTCAATTCTCATACTTTTTACTTAATATATTGGCTTTCATCCAACTACGATCCATAATCACATAAAGCTTCTGAGAATAAAAGAAAAATAGTACACAACCAACAAAAATAAAGAACATCAGTAATGGACAAAAACAACAACAAAAACAACAGTAATGGAGAACCACAAGAACAACAGTAATGAATAATAACAACAAGCATAACATACCAGAGAATAATAATGAGAGAGTTTTTTTCTTTCGCTAGAGTTTTCATCCTCTTTGGAGAATAATGGTGTTCTTTCGTTGGCTGGAGAAGAACTTTCAATCGCCAGGGCTCGAAAAGTGAATGAGGTAGACACTGGAGAAATAAAAAAATATAAAGAGTATTTAGTGCGGTCTTACTGAAAAGCGAGGTAACATATCCAATGTAAAATGTATAAAATATAAAGGCGCTTTTTTGTTCCAAAAAGAATAAAAAATTAGATAGTTTTTATCTTAATTTTAAAGAAAACCAAGGTAAAATATTCGACGGAAAATCTATAAAAATATAGGCACTTTTTTGTTTCTAAATAAAACATAAAATTGCAGGAGTTAAGAATCGAATCTCAAACTTTTTTATATATATATTTATGTCGGTTCTTGTTGAACTGAGATAATAAATTATTTTTTTTAATAAAACAAGGCACTCCCATTACACATTCTCTTGATTTTTTATTCTTTGTAGTGAAAGTTTCGTCATAAAAATTATTATTAGGTGTCGTGAGAAATTAATTATAGAGATTATGTAAATTACGCACTTATCAAACTTATATTTGCCTAACGAATTCAGTCATTCAATCTGCTATAGACTCATTGATTGAGCTCTAATTTTTACAACAAATTTATCCTGGCTTTGGCTTCTAAGTCTTTGGGTCAAATACTTTATCTGGTCCAGTAGTTGATCCTTTTTACTCTAAAACATGATTATAATTGAACAAACTGTATATATTAATATGTACTTTTAAACTCTAAGTAATATGTACTTTTATAAATTCAATTTTTTATTTATTAATATTTACAGTTTTTTTTAGTTACGGTTTATAAAATTTGAACAAAATAAAGTTTTTTAAAAAATGAAGTTTATAAAAAAATGAAATTTTCTTTTTGACAAAATAAAAAAAATGAAATTTCGTATGTACAAAATGAAGTGTTAATATATATACTTTTAGAAATGAATATTTTTTAAAAAAACTGAACAATAACTATAAAGTGTTATTAAAAACATTCTTGTTTTTTATAAAAAAAACTGTATATATTAGAATCATTATAAAAATATATATAAAAATAATTTATAATTAATATATAGATAATGCAATAATTAAAAAAAACTGAGCAAATTCCTAAAAAATATTTAAAAAGTTAATTAAAAAACCAAATAAAATTATTTTAAAAAATGTTAATTAAAAAAATTACTAAAAAAAAAAATTAAATAAAATTATTAAAAAAAACGTTTATATAAATTAAAAAAACTGAATAAAAATGTTAATTAAATACGTTTATTAAAATTATTTAAAAAATATTTATATAAATTATTAAATAATACATTTATATATTTATAAAAAAACGTTAATTAAAAAAATTTAAATAAAATTATTTAAAAAAATGTTTATATAAATTATTAAAACTAAATAAAAACGTTAACTAAAAACATTTATTAAGATTATTAAAAAAATGTTAATAAAATAAAAACATTAATGCAATAAAAACATTAATAAAATAAAAAGGTTAATAAAAAACGTGAATATTTACTGAGCAATAAAAAAACGTTAATAAAAAAACGTGAATAATTTTTTTAATAAAAAAACGTGAATAATTTTTTTAATAAAAATACTGAGCAATAAAAAAACGTTAATATTTACTTTTATTTAATAATTGTTTAAAAGTTATAAACGTTATAAATAAAAGTTAATTGTGTTATAAATCATTTTTATATATATTTTTATAATGATTCTAATATATATTACATAAAACAAACAAAATTATAAATTAATATGTGTATATGTTTTATAAAATAATTTATACTCAACGTTATAAATTATACAGTATATATGTTTTAAATAATTTACATAATTTATGTTTTATATAGAATTTCTTTGCAATGGTAAACAACTAAACATGCATGGTATGGTGAAAGCCATTTAACCTATAATGTAATTATAAAATTTCCGGTCTTACTCAATTCCAAACGACTTATTTGACACACAAATAAAATCCATTTGCTTGAAAATTTAAATAAAGATAAAGGAATTTTGTTATAGTTTTGCGATAAATATATTACCACTCATTTATTAATTATTCCTACAACTAACCTTATCAGTCAACACTTTTATATTGTTTTTTTTATAGTTTTTTCCTTGTATATCTTGAAAGGTTATAATAAAATAAATAAAAGATAATGAAAGGTCGATAAAATTATTTATGTTAAATTCTTGTCGATCTAAAGAGACAAATTATATACATTAATATACCAAAACGATTTTAATAGTCACACTTATTTTCCAAAGGCTTTATTGGATCTTTATATGATGGAACAAATCTCATTATAAAATTTAAGGAAAAATAATTTTTTACATAATAGTAAAAAAACATGCCTGACATCGTTAAATGTCTTTATACTATAATCTTTTTTATTTATTTATTTTTCATTGTAAGGGATGTAAGCTCTGGTAAATCATTTTTGCTCATCGTTTTCAAATGTTATTCTTTACCGATTACTCATCATTAACTAATTTTATTTATTTTTGTTTACATCACAGGTTATGTTTTTTATTGCAATGAAATGATTCAGTGTCATCCAGTGCTATGTCCGTTGCCTTTAAAGGGAATATGTAGTAATAATCATTGCATTTGCATACAAGGATCACAACCCGTGGAAGTTCCAGAACCAGTGACAAAACCAAAACCATAGATCAGGAGTACAAACTACATGTTTTTAATAAATAATATAATATTAGAAATTGTTTCTAATTGGAATAGTGAACTAATCACTTCTTTTTTTTTAAATATTTGAAGTACTTTCAAATTGTCTTAAAGTCAATACACGAGAATATCCAAGATAATTAAATTTATTTTGAAATTGTATAAGACCAATGAAAATTCAAATGTAGGGAAGACGAAATGTGAAATTTAAAGTAAAGAATATATACTTTTGTTATGGGTTTTTCTAAATTTAGAATTATAAATTTAAAGGCCAAGTAGTGTTATTTTATAAGTTTGCGATCTTCGATGAAACACACCCTTTCAGCAACGATTTTTACTAAGGTGTTGTGACTTTTTTCCTAATGCAACACTTCTCCAGCATTGTCTATTTCGATTACTTACTATAACACTTCACGAAGCGTTGTCTATTTCCGAATTTAAAAAATAAACTACATACTGCAATACTTTACAAAGCGTTGCATATTTTTGAATTCTAAAAATAAAGTGCCTATTGCAACACATCACAAGCATTGTCTATTTATGAGTTCAAGAACAAACTTTACTTGCATATTTTCATATCATTTTGAAACGTTCCATTTCATATATGTTTCTTTCTTATATTTATACCATTTACTTCATATTCTTTCTCTTATGTGACATTCGTGTCAACCTTCCCAAGATCATCTTTGAGCATCTCAAAGAAACTATCTTCGCTTCAAGGAACCTGATAACAATTCTCATTCCATATGGAAGAGTGATATCTGAAATTCTCATCAAAGCAAGAATAGTGAATATGATAAGAAATGAAGGGCTTAATGATGTATTAAAAATTGTCAAACATTTGATTATATTGAGTAATCATTGTTAAGATGTTTTCATTCTCATTACTTTGTTTTGTAATCATCATCTAAATCAATGAATTTTGTTTATTATTTGATTGAGTGTGATTATGAGTGTTTTGTGCTGATAAGAAATCATAATTGGTTAATTTCATGAACAATCCAAACCATGTGATACTAAGCTCTAAATGTATCAGCACAACTTCATATGAATGTCTTTCGATAATATGTTCTTATCAATGAAAAGAAATATGAACTTGTCGACATAGGTGTTAAACAAAATCAAGACCAATCTCTCTTTTGTTTGCACTTAGTGATGTTCTAAAATGCGTAAAGAAGATTTGACGCTTTCACACATATTTGATTCTATGATACTTGAATGCTCTAAAGGCTTTAATGTATACATTCAAGAAACCTTTGTGGTAAAAGAATCAACGTGTGTATTTGATGATAACCATGACTAGCAGAATAAAGGTGATTAATATTTTCCCAGATCCATAGTTTTTTCTCTTATGGAGAATGTGAAGAAGAAACTAAGGTTGCTAAAGATGAAACTTTTATGAAAAGATAATGTATTCAGTTCATCTGATGTTCCACCGGTTCAAGAACTGACACCTCATAAAGATAAGGTTACAAGAAGAAAAATTTGATGCCTTCGGAACAAGATCTTATCTGAAGAAACGCCTCTAGAAGTGATGTTTGAAGATTTGGTTTCTGAGCGAGAAGAACTCATGTCATCAGAACATTGAGTATTTGAAAAGGGTAATATTATCTGAAGATAAAGCGTATCAGATATGAAAACACATCTCTTCTGCAGACATACTATCAAACCTTTGTAAGTAGACCTTCTAAAACTCATATACTTATTACATAAAGATTTCTCTTAACGTTTATTGTATAATTGGTCATGCTACTTTTTCATTTATCCTGATTATTGAATAGACATCCATGCTGCTTTTGATATTCAAAACAGTAAAATGACTTAATTGATAATGATGCTACTTGCACACTACACTAATTTTTTTTAATTAACACAATGTCTTGTCATCTATCTTGAAAATAGTAAAAACTTACTCATCATTCAATTCTCTATCATTTCATATCTCTTTATCATATCTTTTATCTCTTAAAACACGTTTTCTCTTTCCCTATTTAAAATTTCCCTTTCTAAGTCTCTTATTCATTCACCTCCTTTTATCTATTTGCTTGAAAATATTTTGTCAATGAGTTCTAAAACATTTTACGGTGATGAAAATCTCCATGAAGTTCTCTGTGAACTTCGTCCTAATGTTCCTCGCCTGAGTAGTGATGAGCTTTGTATGAATCAGAGCATCATTGTGCAAGGATGGTCTAGATATGTCTCCATGTTGCATGGTCCTATTTATCCAAATTTGGTCAAAGAATTTGGGAAGTTTGCTTCTGTGAAATTTGATGGCTCCTCCATCTCCTCGAATGTCTTCGAAAATCCTATCATGATCACTCCTGCAATCATTGCTGCTACAATTGGTTGTTCTCAAACTGGAACAAATGTTGAACTTCATCAGTTCAAATACTCTCTTGTTGACAATATAAACACCATTCATGACTCATCTATACAATCTAAACACACACTTTAGAATATATTTTGTGCAACTTTCATCATACCATCTTCTTCCTTTTGATACATTTGGCATCAGACCCCAACACAAAATTCAATAGGTGGTCGAAAATGATGGGTCAAAATGAGATCTATTTGGTTTAATAATAAGGTTGAGAGATCGGGTGGTCGGAGTTGAGGGAAAAATGGACGACATCCATTAAGGTTTTTAAGGGAAAGGAAAAAGTATATTCCTCTTTTCTACTAAAGAGAAAATAAATCAAATGGTTGATTCTCTTTCTCTTAATTCCGCGTGAGTTAATCTTAAAAATATATTTCGAAGGAATAGTTTTACTATCGATTAACACAGGAGAAATAGGAGAAATATTTGGTTAATTTTTTAAAAAATGAATAAAATTTGTTTTGGAGAATAGTTTTCCTGTTGGTTGATAGGTTAACTAAGGGGATAAATTAAGTTTATTTTTAAAAAATAAAATACTTATACTATCGGTTGATTTTTCAACCAAAGGAATAGGTAAAGTATTTCTATCGGTTCATGCTACAACCGGGGAATAGATAAAATATATAGAGCACAATTTCAAAAATGCCACCGCGTTTTATTTTTCACATTGGTCAAATATTCCACCAATATCTTATTAATAAAATCTATATTTTGTAGTAGCATTTCCTATCAAAAAAGAAATCTCAAAAAAACCATTAGGATTAATTATTTACGAAAGATTGAGATTGATATCTCACAACAAGAATGTCATTTCACAACTTAAACTTTCTAAGATCATCCTCCGTCTTCATTTATCAAGAAACGTCAAGTCATCAAAGTGGAGATTTCTAACCTTGTTATCACTAAACACTTCTATATTAGTTTTTGGAGCTTTTCCTTCCCTATCTTGAAAGGTTTTAAAAGAACAAAAGGTTGATAAAATTATTTATCTTAGATCCTTGCTCGATCTAAAGGGACAAACACTATACATATGCAAACAATTTAAATAATTGAAAGGTTTTAAAAGAACAAAAGGTTGATAAAATTATTTATCTTAGATCCTTGCTCGATCTAAAGGGACAAACACTATACATATGCAAACAATTTAAATAATCTCAAGAATTTTCCAAAGGCTTTCTTGCATCTCTATATGATCTAACAAAACTCATTATAAATGTTGGAGAAAAAAAGTAAATGTTTTGGTACATGAATAGTAGAAAAAATATGTCTAAAATCCTTTATTATCTGTATACTATTATCTTCTTTATTTCTATATTTTTTGTTCTAAGGGATGTAAGCGCTGGTAAGCACATTCTTTTTCAAATTTTCTCTTCACCGTTTACATAATATTTCATCTCTCTTCATTAACAAGTATATTTCTGTTTTACATCATAGATCGTGGTTACTATTGCGATGAAAAAATTTGGTGTCATCAAGGTCTGTGTGAGTTGCATATGAAAGCGGTTTGTACTGCTCATAATCTATGCATTTGCATAGTGTCAGAGTTTAAGTTCAAAATTAATCATAGGCAAGTTCTAAGTCTATAATCTTAATTACACATCATAATGTTGTTTTTCTTATTATTCCTTTCATATTCTGATTTATATTTCTTTGATTGTAGTTATGCGTCGCCACCACATCAAATATAAATATACTTCAAAAAGTAAAGGCCATATGATGTTCACATACAAGAAGTAAAGAGGAAGGAAACGATGGATAGCTTTAAGTCACAATTTTGGATCATGTTATACATAAATAAAGTTTATTTGAATTGTAGTAATGTTGGTTTTTAATAGTTCTAATTATATGTTTTTGTTGCAACATGTGTTTAATTACGGATCTATAGTAAATAATAATTGTTATTTATATGCATTGCATGCGTAAAGCTCTTTACTTGTTATCCAAACACATAAATATAAGTATAGTATGTTTCTTTTGAAACAAAATAATTTAGATACTATTTCCGTCATCGAAGGGTTGATTGTATAATGTCGATTGTGAAGTTGAAGGGACAATAGTATACAACTCTGAATATCAAAGAGAGAGTTGTATTATAACCTCTCACCTCTCGTAATATCAAATGGACAAAAACAAAGAGGAAAGTGGTCTGGAAGTGTGTCGAACAGACGGAGAAAGGAAACTGGCAAATTTGTTCAGCTTATAAACTTATAAGTTATCAAATGTATTTAAACTGATTAATGTGAGTGTTGATGAGGCGTTTCAAGCATTTTTCGGGAAGCTTCATTTGGATGGATAACCCCTCGGCATAACACAGAACTTTGACAAAATTCACCAGGTGTTTCTTTAAATACAGTTTTTCTGGAAAAAGTTCTTCTCCTTTGTAGACGAACAAACCATTTCCCATTAAGAAATGACATTCATTTAAGTACTTGGGGAACAATTCGTTACACCTGCCACTCACCCCTTCTCCTATAGTGCATGTCGTCGCATGAACCTCCAGGGTGATGGGGCTCACCAGGAATAATCGGTTTTCAAAGTGTCATAAGACTTGTAAAAAAGTCATAAAACCGCTGACGATCGACACTAGTGAAATTAAGCCACCACCCCGCGCTTGAGTATTCGCACCAATACTAGAAGAATTTTCTATTAATTCTCTTATTGTGTGATAGACATTAATTTTAGTAAAATAAATTAGTCAACAACATGTTAAATAGGATGTCCTAACTTGCAGGAAAAATATGTTGAACAAAATGTTCTATCAACTGTCATTGGTATAATAGTCGAACAAGAAGTCCTATACAGAGTCAGCCTCAATTCTGGGCTTTGTACAGAACATAAATTTCCTCAGTTAAAAAATCAAATTCCTAGTGGAGTCATCTCCCAGAGTCAATAAAAAACCTTTAAAAAAAGCCTCAAGCTTGAGCCTCATACAAACCAGTTAAAATCAAATCTTTCATACAGTAGATAGACATAGCTTATCTCTATAGAGAGATATTTCTCCTATCTCACCACATTCAAACAAATAAACATTTACATTTTAATTTTAAACATTCTCCCATTTAGGACTTTGAAAGACATGCTCTAGCACGTATTCCCAGGCTTGTGTAACTTTCCCTAATTTGGTTGAGAATCTTTCTTTCATTTAAGAGACATTTGACTAGTATACTTGTACATCCAAGTAAGGTCTCTCTCTTAATGAAACAAGTTCAGCTTTTCTGTCACTTTAAATGTTTGTGGTGGAATAGTAGAAATACCTCTCTGTAAAGATGACTTCATGTCTCTTTACTATAAACAGAGATTTAATTTAAGCTTCAACCTTGAGCTTCAAGCAAGGCACCCAAAAACAATTAATTTCTCTAATTAGTCCCCCGAACTACAAAAAGCTCTGACTTCCATTAGGGATATGTAGGCATGAGATTTACAAGGAATCTCAGCGAGCTAATAAAAAAATCAAAAATAGTCTGTCTGTCTTTCATTTAATTCAATTCAATTCTCTCTCCTAACACAAAGGAGAAACTTTCCCAATCAATTAGCAGCAAACACAAACACATAGACACAGAGAAGGTTCCCGTAGAGTACTACGGATATGTAGGGTGCTTAAAACCTTCCCTATGTATAGCTGACCTCCCGGACTCCAGAATTTCTAGTCTAGGTGAATCCCCACACTTAGAAACTCATAGGGTTTATTTGAGATCTTTTTCCCCTTCCTCTTCGTAGGATAATTAAAAAGTTTGTGTGCAATCGTAGGAAGAACTGAAACAAAATTCATCCCACAAGGGCGCTTCTCTCCTTCCAAATTTCGCGTGAAGGGTTTAGCGTGCCGTCCTCCCAAGTGAAACGGGGAGGTAAAAAAAAACGACACCACACATAATTCCATGCTTCATCATGATTAAATCCTATCATACACCCTCAATTGATGACATGTGCACCACTTGATCATTTATTGGATCACTTTTTATTATTACCAATATTCCACATCATTACCATATTTAATTTCCTTCATAAACCCCATTTTAATCTCATTTTTTACCAATTAAATTCAAATTAATCTCCAAGGGGCAATTATCAATTTTCCACTACCCTCACTCCCAATTCTATAATTAGAGGCCTCATCTCTTTCATTTCACAAGCTTTTGAGAGGCAAAATCACTCTTGCAAATTCTCTTCCCATCCTTTCTCAAATCACTCAAAGCTCTTCTTCCATAAAAAGTTAGTGAGATTCACATTGAATCTTACTAATCTTTAAGCTAAACCTTCATCCAAATACTTTTTCTTCATCCATCCTTGGTAGATCAAGGCTTGTTGGTGTTTGTTCATGAAAAAGTTGTTTTCAATTGGTAATTTCTTGATCCACTTTCATCCTTCAAGATGTGATCCTTTGTTGATTATGTGTGCTACATTTGTGGTGCTATTTGATGGTGATTTGATGGTATTTTTGTGCACTATTGTATCTAAGATCCCAAGGTGTTTGGTTTTATGTTTAAACAAGTTTTCTCCCTTTAGATGTTGTTTTTTCTGAAAAATGCACTCATGAAATCAATTTCCCTCTGGATGAAATCGATTTCATGCTGTTGTTTTGCGTAGTTTTTGGAAAATGCAGCTGATGAAATCGATTTCCCTCTGGATGAAATCGATTTCATGCTGACAGAATCCTGTTTTTTTGCCTTGTTAACTTGTTTTTGGTACTTCCTCTTCTCCTACTTCCTAATTTTGATGTTTACTTTGAATTGCAAGTTTAGATGTCTAATTCCTCTTCAAATTCAATAGACTTAGGGTGTTGATGGGGTGAAAATCCTAATCCACAATATTAAGTGATTGAACTTGAAGATGGAAGGAACCTTTAATGTAATTCCATCTTTTTCTTCTCTTTTATTTTGGTCGATCAAAATATTCGATATCATTGAAATTCTTTTGAGTTCGTGATGAAGATTAGACGGTTACCTCTTTTCTTTTCGTGCAACATCGCTTTCGGAAAACGATCTACATATCGTTTCTCTCGCATGCATTAACACACAAATTGTTAGTGACCGGCCTCGTTGTAGGGTGACATCTATATAAGTTACTTGGCGATTGCTTAGCATAGCGCTACATTCCTTATCCTGAATCAGAAAAAGATAAAAAATGGCAGAGATTATATGTGGTTCGTTTAAGACTTATGAAAGCTTATCGTGTACTTGTTTTGATTCTATCAATCTTCTGATGAGCTTTAATTGAATTTAAACCCGAGATCATCATTCAATCACCATTGATCTACAAAAACTAACAATTGAAAATCAACCATTAACTTTAATTTTTATGCTTTTATTATATTGTCCTTTATTTTATTTTTTCGCTTTATGCTTTTATTCTCTCATTTATCATTCATCATCTTTACGTTTATGCCTTTTTTCCCTTGTCCACTTGGACGTATGTTTATGTTTTCGCCATTTTTCTTTTGTCCATTTGGACCATACTTTACTTTTTGTGATTAAAACACTAATAACCAACTTGAACAGTAAAAAATCCTTAAAAGGCTCTTTCTGGACTATTGGTTACTATCCTGAGCACTTTGGAGATCCGGACCTCTTCGACTTAGCATTAGGATCCTTGTTACCATGACACCTCTGGACCTTGTTATCTTATTGTTGTTCTGTCTGGAAGTCCTTGGAGTTTACTCCAAGGCGTTGGGTAATTTTCTCTTTGTGTATGCATGTGTTTCTTTTAAAGTCCTTGATGGTTAATCCTAAAGCATTGTGATAAGGAATTCATCTGTACATAGTCGTTACTCTGCCCGATTTTTGTTAAGAGCATATAATGCATTCTAAAGGCTTGGTGCAAGTTGTGTTAAAGATAATCAAGTACATCTGGATCCCCAATTGGTATTATGTTGGTTTAGTGTTGGTAGTCCAAAGGATGGGAAAACTACACTGACTCTTAATGTCAAGTGTTGGCTTCTTATTTGGTTAGATCGTTCTTTTCCTTAGCTTTTATTTTATGCTCTAGGATAGTCCGTTCATCTTCTTCCCCATTTTTAGATTTTAAAAATCTTCTCCCTTTTTCTAAAACCTTTTTATTTTTGTGAACTCTTTTTAAAATCTTTCTCAAAAATATATTTTCTCTTGTTGGCGTTTCTTTCAAAGTTTAGACACGATTAATTGTTGTGGTGAGTTGTGATACCCCATGATTTTGATATTGATTGATATGATGGAATCTTTTCAACTTGAGAGAGATAGTGGCATACTTGTTGATTTTATCCAAGTTGGAGCCCTTCTATCATTTATGATGCAAAGAATCCATTTGTTCTCATGTTTAAGATCAATGGCTGAGTATTCTCTCCTATGATGATAAAGTGTTTATTCCTTTTAAAAACCTTCTTCCCTTTTAAGTGGAACTACATTAGCTCTGACTTCTCCATTGCACCGAGGAGGTATGTAGGCATAAGATATAATTTCTTGCCGAGGTTATTTTAAAAAAACAAACAAAACCCCTTTTTTTTTGCACACAATATCTTCTTTACGCAGATTTTCAAAAAGGTTCTTGTGGAGTACCACAGATTGATGGGTGCTTAAAACCTTCCCCTTATATAATCAACACCCGTGCCTAAGATCTCTTTTTGTTGTTTTTATTTTAAAAACTTCTTTTTGGGTTTATTTCTCTCTTTTCCCATTTCCTTTGGAATCAATAAAGGGCGGTGATAACTTTTACTAAAATAACGAGTCAAGTCAATCCAATTGCTTTGATCTCAAATTTTCCCCGCTACAGAAAAATTGGCAACTCCACTGGGGACACTCATTTAAGTGTGTTAAGTCTATTTTTGTTTATCTGTGTGTTTTGTATATATATATATATATATATATATATATATATATATATATATATATATATATATATATATATATATATATTACTGTGTGATTGGTTTGTTTTTTTTCTTTCCTTTTTTGGTGCTTGGTGGTTCCTCTGTGGTGAGATAAGTCCTATACCCGGACTTGAGTGTACATTAAGATAAGAGGTGGTATAATCATTTTGGATTATGTGGAGTTAATCCTTAATGAGATGACTTAAGACCCACCACTCAATGGAGGATGGCTTGGCTAAATGTGATAGTGTTAAACTAGTAAGTCGTGAAAGCATTGTTACTTTTAGTTGGGTCTATAAATATGAGGACCTTAGAACCCCTTAACCCATATTAGCCTTTTAAGACATAGTGCGGAGACTAGTTGGGTGTAGACCTAATTGGTTGTCACGCGATACTACACTCGGACGAGTTTCTCTTGTGAATATTATTGGTTGGTGAGTAATTGCTTAAGCCGATAATATTCTAAAGATGGAATGCAGACCTCAGGAACTTTTTAGAACCAGTTTTACAAGTATAAAAACACCTTAGTACACACCTTGTGGTTGGGTAGACCCATGGCTCCATGCTCGTGACGCCGAACCTTTGAACCTTGCTTGTGTGATCTTGTGTGCCTTTGCGTGATCTTGATTGTGATTGATGCTTACACCATGCTTTCATGCCTCCATGAAAACTCTTTTTCTTTTGATTTTCAAATAACTTAGAGTTCTTTCCTTGTAAGCATCATAAGTTTCATCAAACTCAATGGATCTTGGGTGTTAATGGGGTGGAAATTCTAATCCACCAAAATGGACGATTGATTTTCATGATAACTTGATTGTTGCTTCGATCCAATGCTTAAGTGTTTATAAGTTAATATCTTAAGTTCTTTGAAACTCAAAATAATAACACAAACCATTTGCATTGCATTTCATGCATTATGAGGCATTTTGGTCTTGCTTTCAAAAGTATTCTAATAGTCTCATTCAGTGATCTTTCTATAGTCAAGTTGTCTCACCGATATTCAACTCAAGCCAATTTTCGAAGAAAGATGGAAGGTCTTGAACAAGAGAACAGAGAGTTGCGTGAAGAGGTTACTACTCTAAGATCAGGATTGGAGCGCCTCAATGCGCTAGTGGAAACTTTGGTTGCTGCTTGTAACACCCTTCTAAACCCCGCTGCATTTATATAAAAATTTCAGAGTAAACATGAAAACAAGGGTGCCACAATTCAATAAAACAATTTATTATAACTCACTTGCCATGCTTCACTAATGAACAATCATCAATTTAATAAAATCATGTTTCTACACAGCGAAATATTCATCATACGGATAAGCATAACATCATCTATGCAATATCCCACAAAATTAATACAATAACAACAGAATAGAGTATCATCATAGACTCTAAACTAGCGTTCCCCAGTGTTACATTATCAGAGCATGACACCGACGCTATACTTAAACAAACTGGCCTATGAGCTATCCTCACCAAAGCCAAAAGCCGCTACTCGCCAATCTGAAAATGTCAACAGTAAGGGTGAGTCTCATTCACAATTAACAAATGTTATTGAGTCATAAATAATAAAACATCATAGTTACATTATTCACCCAATTGTATTATATTCAGATATTCAGATAAGTTTTATCATCACAACAACCAACACATCATCAAAATCATAACACTGGAAAAGCATCCAATCATGTTATAAAAATCATGCATATGAATGCAACTGACACTATGCATGTGGTACCAACATCATCAATGGGAATAACCCACCGACCGATCCAACATCATCAAGATACGACCCTGCCAGCACAAATTCCACACAATGAGAATTATGCCCTTCACTGAATCCACACATCATTCGGATTCAGCCCTCAAACATATGATTATGAATGAATGCAAACATATATGAAACATACTTATTTCCTCGTCAAGTCTATGAGTAACATCATCGAATACACAAACCATCATCATCATCTTCATCAAGCATGTTTACATATGTTAACATCATTCAAATACTATTCAATCATCATCATCTTACAACCAATAAATCATCACATGATTATTGCTTCAAACCTAACATATATTATCACATCTCATCACATATATGCACAATATATCATCCATCAAACAAACAAAATATTCACATCATACTCATATCATTGCATAGAATGTCTCATAAGCTTCATAATACAATCAAACAAATCATCAAACAGCTCATGTTTTAAACATAGCATGTATCGTCATATCTCATCATATATGTCCACAACACATCATTCATGGTTTAAAAATAAATTCGAGCTACTGCTCATTTCATCATTATAACACAAATAATATTTCATAGGCTTCATCCTGCTCGAACGCCACTTAAAACAGGCCAACGGTTCAAAAGGTATGCATCTTTAATCTTTTCAAAAATCACTAGCAGCACGCGGCGCCACACAGTGTTCGCGACGTGCTGCCAGGAAACGACGCCTTCGCGGCGCTAACAAGGGACGTGCCGCAAATTGAGTGAAATAATTTTCCTTAAGCTTTCTGCCAAGCAGTTCGCGGCACCAACAATTTGACGCGGCGCGAACTGACCAGGTCAGAGATCCCAATCGCAAGTGACAGCATACGAAGCTGAATCCCAAATTCCTCAACCTCGACCAAATCGATTTGTCATACCCCAAAATTTGCCTCATTCATTTCATCTACAAAGATTCAGAAAACTAGGGTTCCACCCAAACAACACTCCTAGCCAAGAGCCTCCTAAGGCCAGGGTTTGAGATTCTCTTAGGGGAATCAATAAGATAGGGTTCTTAATCAAGGGTATATGGTTCATAGTGATCTAATGCAACTCCATGGCAAAAGTCAAGGCACAACTCCAAAGGTTACCTGCTCAAACAATCCCAAGATCCACAATCAACTGATTCAAATCTAAAAGTCAAAGCATGATTCAAACCTATGATCATTGGTCAAACAACAAGTATAGAGGTGTATATCCATCATTTGATCAAAGCTTGATCAAGATTCCATTAATAGAAACTCAGAGATGAACAAATACAAAAAGGTTCAAATTAGGGTTTCTTTAGGAGAAAGTCAACCCAACTTTGACTAGGCATAACTTTCACATGGAACATCAAAAATTCCCCACTCAAAGCCTAATTTGAAGGAAATTGGATTCTCTACAACTTTGTCTCTCACAAGCCAGGGCTAAAAATACTTCATTTGAGAGGTATGGTGCAAAAGATTACAGGTCCTTTTCAAGCATCCTTCAAAAGCAGTTTTTTGGAAAAGAAGATATGATCAAGATAAAAGCCCCAAATGAAAAATATATTCTAAAGTGGCTTATAGAGGACATCTTGAGGTTTCCAAAAAGTCTTAGAACTCCCTCATAGCTTAAAAATTGAGTGAGATATGCTTGATGAAAGTTGGGAAATTTTTGGAGGCAAAATGTGAAATAAGAAGGTTCAAATTGGATTTCTTGCAAATGGCCCCATACTTTTATGACTTAAACTTGGTCCACAAGTTATCCAAAATATATGCCACGAATTATATCATTTTATTTCATTTAAAATTGATTTTTAATGATTTAATTAAGTGGAAAATCAAATATTTTGGTAGAAAATATGTTTTGATTGTTTTCAATCAATATTTATGACTAAATACAATCACATTTTCGTGCATAATCAAATGGGAAAAGATTGATACAAAATAGGCCAAATATGGTAACTTATGAATCAAGAATAAATCAAATTTACAAAATTTGCAAGAGTGGATTCAAAGATCAATGGGCCTCCAATTTCTTGACCTAATACAAGTCTATAAGTAGTTGAAGCCAGGCACACGAATAAGGGTTGCAAAATCTGGAGAGAAGAGAACTTGCAAGAACTTCAAAAGTCACTCAAGAACTTGGATTCGGGTTCAAAGAATCAGAGGTTTTTAACAAGGTCTAAAGGTTTCAAAAGCTTGCTCGGGGCATTTGGAACGTGTCTGGATAATAGCATAGCATCAACACCCCCAGAATTACCTCAATTTTGTCAAAGTAAGTCACTTCAAACTTTGAATCGATTAGCATGTTATAGACACTTTCATGATGTTTTGATGATATATTCTGGCTTGCCTTGAAGCACTGATTGTTTCTGGATTAATTGTGTGGAGTTTGCGTGCCTTAATCTTGCTTTGCCATTAACGGCCGGTTTGAGTTTCTAGGGTTCTAAGTTGGGGCTTTTAATTAGGGTAAAAATTAGGTCAAATTAGATGCATGGTTGAGTTCGTGGGGTTGGGACGAAGCATTTAGAAGGGGTGCGAAAGATTTATTGAGAAGTATATGCTAATCGCTGTTATTCAGGTTAAAAGGCTACGAACACGTTTATAGCTAAATCGTATCTAATTCTGCAAAAATTTACAGGGTTGTGTGGGGAAGACGATGAGGTGTCCTCATCTGATTCGTGTGTTTGAAATTCGCGCGCGTTTCCCATTGTTTTCTTCAGTCTTTCTATATTATCTATTGCGCGCGTGTACTAAACAACTAACTAATTCAGTAAGGATGGTTGAGAAGCGCGTATGGGAGGGAGAGGTCGTGGGTTCGAGCCTCCCCTCTAGCATATTATTTTTCTTCAGTTTTCAATTCTTGATCCAGTGCGTCCCAGGCCTTAGGGTTCACCATGCACCTGCCAGATCTGGCCATTCAATCCTCCTTTAGCTTAATCCAACGCCCTTGATTCAGTGCCTATAATAAGAACCCTAATAACAACCTTATTGAATCAAAACCTTAAATAACTAAATAAATTTTAATTAACATATTTATTTTAGTTAATTCTTTTAATATATTTATTTATATAATAATAATTATTTTCTATAAATAAATTGATATATAATATTTGTATTAAATTATAATTTGTTGTTCGTGCCGATTAAATCGATTAATCGCTATGGTCAACAATAATTTTAATTAAAATGCCATTTAATTAAAATGAAATTAATCTCTATTTGGTTAAATGGTTGCAACTACTTTATTAGTTGTGATGATTAACCGTTTTTTTTCTCTCGCTTCAATTTGTTATTCTTTTTAATCGAATCAGTCGATTACGAGGGGTAACAATACAAATCAATTCATAAGAATAATTAAAAAAATACCTTAATTCATTATTAGTAATAATCAAATTAATTGATTAAAATTGGTAATGGTGCAAATTTCAAATCTTTTAACTATGGCGATCAAATCTATTGATCGTTGCGGTTAATAGTGCAAAATTAAATCAGGGTGGTACGCCCATTCCTAAAACACTTTTCAAAACCACGGATATCAAACTACGGATTATCATAATTACAATAGGCCACTCAAAAGCCTCCAAAACCATATCAATTCGAATTACAACTCTAAGGGCGTACAACCCTTTCCTGAACTACGTTGACTCTGATTCTCCCTAAGGAGATACGTAGGCACTTGGCAACAAGGCGAGTCCCCCTCCTCCAAATCTTAATCATGTCTTTAACCCTATTAACTGTTTGTTACCTTTCTTTATGTTTTGCCATAACCCTTATCTTTGCAATGTTAAACTTTAGGAAAGGGTTTTGGGTGCCTAACACCTTCCCTTAGCCCGAATATAGTATCTTACCCTAAATCTCTTAACCATTAAAGGTTTCCTATTCGCCTTGGTAGAATAGGTGGCGACTCTCTAAGTTATAATTTTTAGGTAGGTTGCTACACGATTCAAGTTGATCAAACACCACAAAACAGCCACAAAACATATATCATACAAACATATAACATATTTTATGCATCATCAAACATCATACAACACCAAATTCATGGGATTCATCAAAACAGATAATTATCAACAAACATCCCAAAACCCAAACTCTATCATTCGACTCAATTGACATGAAATAATATACCTATATCTGTCCTATTATACATAACCCGATAATAGATGTTAATCAGAAGAGTCTCCCCTTACCTTAGCCAAGAATCTGGACTTTTCCCCTTCTTCTCCATCAAACACGTAAGCCATCTTTCCTTAAATTCAGCAAGAATCTCCAATCTTCAAACTCGCTTATCTCTCTCATCAAGAGCTTCCCTGACACGAATTACTGTATCAAATCGAAGGAAATTTCGTGTAGAATCTAAATCTTTAAGAATTACCTGATTTGGAGCTACGAGCAGGGAGTTATGACTCGTTTTGTGAAGGCTGCACCATGTATACGAAAAATAGGTCTTTGTCCATGAGCTCTCTCCTTCTTCCTCTTAGGTTTTCCTCTTCTATTTTCCAATTTCCTTATTTTTCTTATTTTATGAATGTGGTGTCTTTTTTTTTACCTCCCCGTTTCACTTGGGAGGACGACACGCTAGACCCTTCACGCGAAATTTGGAAGGAGAATGCGCCCGTGGCGGGATGAATTTTGTTTCAGTTCTTCCTACGATAGCACACGAACTTTTTAATTATCCTACGAGGAGAAAGGGGAAAAAGATCTCAAATAAACCCTAGGAGTTTGCTAAGTGTGGGGATTCACCTAGACTAGAAATTCTGGAGTCCGGGAGGTCGGTTATACATAGGGAAGGTGTTAAGCACCCTACATATCCGTAGTACTCTACGGGAAGCTTCTCTGTGTCTAGGTGTTTGTGTTTGTTGCTAATTGATTAGGAAAGTTTCTCCTTTGTGTTAGGAGAGAGAATTGAATTGATTAAAAGATAGACAGACTGACTATTTTTGGTTTTTGATTAGCTCGCTGAGATTCCTTGTGAATCTCATGCCTACATATCCCTAATGGAAGTCAGAGCTTTTTGTAGTTCGGGGAACTAATTAGGGAAATTAATTATTTTTGGTGCCTTGCTTGAAGCTCAAGGTTGAAGCTTGAATTAAATCTCTGTTTACAGTAAAGAGACATGAAGTCATCTTTACAGAGAGGTATTTCTACTATTCCACCACAAACAGTAAAAGTGACAGAAAAGTTGAGTTCACTTCATTAAGAGAGGGACCTTACTTGTGTGTGTGCAAGTATGCCAGTCGCGTGTCTCTTGAATGAAAGAAAGATTCTCAACCAAATTAGGGAAAGTTGTAGAAGTCTGGGTGTGTGTTCCTCAGAGCATGCCTTTCAAAATCATAAATGGGAGAATGATGAAAATTGAAATTGAAATGTTTGTTTGTTTGTTTGAATGTGGTGAGATAGGAGAAATATCTCTCTATAGAGATAAGTTATGTCTATCTACTGTTTGAAATATTTGATTTTTTTAGCTGGCTTGTATGAGGCCCAAGCTTGAGGCATAAAAGGTTTTTTATTGACTCTGGGAGATGACTCCACTGGGAATTAACTTTTGATTGAATGATTTTTGTGTTCTGTATGAAGCCCAAAATTGAGGCTGTCTCTAGTTGGAGAGTGCTTATTTTATTTTATGGTTGAAAGGTTTATTTAGTGTTCTATACAAAGTCCAGAATTGTGGCTGACTCTACCTAGGGAGACTCTATTTTGTGCCTTGTATGAAGCCCAAGGTTGTGGCTGAATCTAGCTAGGGAAGACATTATTTTCTGCCTTGTATGAAGCCCAAGGTTGTGGCTGACTATTGAGGAAACTGAGTATGGATGACTCTTTAGGGAAAAGATCCTGAAGGTTAGGAATCTTTTGACACAGGAAATGTGGTTTATCTGTCTTGTACAAAGCCCAAGGTTGTGGCTACTTAATGGTGAAGGACTCACTGGGGAGACTCTATTATCTGCCGAGACTCTATTATCTGCCTTGTACAGAGCCCAAGGTTGTGGCTACTTGATGGTGAACGACTCACTGGGGAGACTCTATTATCTGCCTTGTACAAAGCCCAAGGTTGTGGCTGGCTGTGGATAGGAGAATACCAATGAGTAAGGTTTCGACTCTAAGGGAAGTATGTGCCTTGTACAAAGCCCAAGGTTGAGGCTGACTTTTAAAATGGGGAAAGATCTACCAGTGTGGGATCTTTTGACTCAGAGGGTATTTTTGACTCTGTTGAGGATTATCCTATTGTTTAGGAACTAAAGGTTGACCCTACTGAGGATTGTGCTTTTGTTAAGCATATATTGAGGAATGAAAGACCCAGGTTTGAAGATTGACTCTACTGGGGAATTTGTTTGAATGATTGACCTAGACTCTATTGAGGAGTTTTTGAAGGTTGAAAGATGATTTGGAAGCTAACCCTTTCCAGGGAATTTGGATTTGAAGGAGTGTTTTTGGAGGCTGACCCTTTCCAGGGGTTTACTCTGCTGGAGAGTTTATCTTTTAAAAGCTTAATTTTTGGAAGCTAGCCCTTTCCAGGGAATTTTATTAAAATATAGGAATTAATGGAGGCTGACCCTTTCCAGGGGTTTTAGAATGATGGAAGAGTGATTAACTATTTGAGACTTCTTGTTTAAAGCCCAAGATTAAGGCTGACTCTGATTGAGGATAGATAGATGTGGAACCTAGACTCTGTAACATCTCGATTTTATTAATATTTTTATTAATTATATTAGTAATTATACTATTTGGTATTTTTAATAATTATTTATTTATTTAGTTATTATGTGATATAATAATTATTTGAAATATTTAATTGTATGTGTGTTTGTGTTATTTGGGTTCATTAAGTTGTGTGAGAGATATAGTTAATTGAGCCTTAGTAGTAGAAACGTAATAGATGGATTATGGGTTAAGCCCATTAAGAGAAAAGAGATAGTAAGAGGAGAAAATTAGGGTTTTAGAGTTGGAGTCTCATAACTTATTTTTGGGGAGAAAGGCAAAATAGAAAAGAGAAGAGAAAGAAGGGAGGAGCACTTGAAAGAAGAAGAAAATTATGGAGGAAGCCTTAATTTTCGCAGCAAGTTTCAGCATAGAGTCACCTTGGCAAATCGGGCATATATCTCAATCCAACCGTTGGATCGTTATGGTACTTGGACACAACGTTCCTGACTCATAGAGGTAAGTTCTGACCGGAGCGATTTTAATTTTGAGGGTTTTAAGTTTGTCTGATAAGCTGATTCCCGAACTGGTGTTTAGGCGTGTCTCCAATTGATGTTAGAAAGGATTTCTTTTGGAGAAAAACTTAGAGCTCAGATGAAAGAGTCCATATTTACAAAGGTAAGGGTGGGGTTTGAATTATATAACCATGAATATGATAATTGTATGTGGGATTAACGTGAATGAATTTTTCCATGGATTATTTGTTGGATTCTGTTGTGTTGATTCAATGAAATTAGTTGTTGTTATGGTGATAATTGTTGTTGTTTTATGCGAAGTTGCAGGATGTTTCATTGACGATGTATACCTCTATTTATTGGTATAGCGACGATATAGGCTTATGCCTTTGTGACGATGATGTTGTTTTTTGTGTGTGTTTGTTGCATTCATATACATATGCATTTTTGGTGACGGCCTGGATTGGCAAATTAGTGACGAAGGCTTATGCCTTGATGCCTCTGTTAACTGGCAATTGGCGATGGGGGCTGAAGCCCTGGGTACCACATGCATGTGCAATTGTAGAGTCTCATTATATGTGGCATGAGTGTGATTTAATTGTGACGTGATGTGACTTGAGTTGTTGTTGAATATGACGATGTGACGTGAATTATGATAATGTGAAGTTGTAATTATAAGTTGTTATGCTAATGACTTGTTGTGACAGGTACCTTCTGGAAGATGAAAAATAGTTGTTATAACTATTATTATTATTATGTTGTTGATTTTGTTATTATAACTGTACAGTTTTAAATTGTTGTTATAGTTGTCGTCTGAAAGTTGTAAAGTGATAATTTTGTATGATTTAATTCTAACATATTAATTATCATACTTTTGTTTATATTTTTTGATATCTCACCCCTTCTGAATGATGTTTCCCTTACCGTGGGAAACGGACAGGTACTCAAGATAGCGGTGGAAGTTTTGAAGTGATTTTATGAAGTCTTTAGTTGCTGTTAGTCGAGTTGGTGTCTTGCTCTGATACGTAGCACTCGAAGGGATAAAACGATTGTTTTAATTATTAATTCTTTTGCTGAATTTTTATATGGTTTTGGTTTAAATTGTAACTTAAAGTTACCGTGCAATGATGCTACGACTTGATTTGAATAGTTATGAAGTTTGTTGATTCCGCTGCGAGTTAATTATTGAATTTAAACAAAGTGATTTTTAGTAATGATTTGATTATCCTTTTAAATTCTTGTGCTATGTATCTATATGAAGGCAAGTAAGCCGTAAATGTTTTTGAGATGACGAATATGTAATACCTCAAATGAACTTGTTTGAAATTTATACTCGGATTTTCTGTATAATTTATCGGGTATATTTGGGGTGTTACAGACTCTGCTAAGGAGGAAAATTATTGAAGATTTAGAATAAAGGTGACAGAGACTGTTGTCGCACGCTCGCGAAAAATGAATAGAGTCGCCACTAATATATTTATCCCATAAGGGAAAGGAATACCAGGAAACCTATCAAAGGAAGGAACAGGGTCTTGCGACCAGAGAATCAAGGTACGGGAGTCGGTTACGCGAGGGGAAGGTATTAGCACCCCTCACGCCCATCGTACTCGATGGTATCCACCTATGTTTGTTTCTATCTAAAGGGTGTATACTATGTCTATGTCTAAATGCGAATGAATGCAAAATGTAGGGAAAATAAAGAATTGTACTCGCACGGGCCCTACCCCGCTGCCTACGTATCCTTTTCAGGAATCAGAGTTACCGTAGCTCGGCTCCATAGTTTTGTTTGTTTTTGTGTTTTTTAGTTAGGCGGAGATAACGCTCGCGCTCTTGCATAAGGGATCGACCTAGGATGCAATAGAGCGGAGATAACAATGCCCTTAAGAAAAGAGAGAAAGAGAGAGAGAGTTTGAGTGTTTCGAGGAAATCCCTAAAGCAAGGGAAACTCGAGTTACTCTTTGGTTTGTGTCTTTTAGAATTTGGGAACTTACGCCCGAATGGAACCCTAAAGCAAGGGAGATCCAAGCACTCGAACATTCCCTAAAGCAAGGGATGTTCAAGCTTCCATTCCCTTTTTTAGATTTTCACTTTGATTATTAGTGTTTTAAGTATTTTCTTTGTATTTTTTATGGGATTTTATTCAAGTATTTATTAGATGTTTTATGTTGTAAAAGAAAAAGAATGGAAAAGGGGGAGACTAGCCTAATTTCTAAGCCTAGTTGTTATCATGGTTTCTACCTAAGGTTAGGAATAGAAGAACATGGAAATTAAAGTCACATCATGAGCAAAATCGAGTAAGGATACAATGGTACAAAATTATACACAAGCATGAAGTAGCAAGTAAAAAAACATAGTGCAAAAATGAATTAAAAATACTACTATTTTTATTGATTTTTATGGGAGAAATTGAATCAAGTAAAAGACTAAGAACAAATTGCCTAAAACTAATATTTTTAGTGATTATTTTCATGAAGGAGAATTCAAAGGATTAATGTCAAAATTAACCAAAAAATCTATTATTTTTACGAGTTTTTATTGTTACCAAATCCTAAAAATCTAACAATTAAATGATTATTATCATGTTTCTATCAACTAAACAATAGGGGAAAAAATGTGAAACAAAACCTAAATCTAATCTAACATGAATTTGCTTGAGTCAGGGGTGTATGTTCAAAAAGAGTGTTAGCCTATTAATCTGGCGCAGGCCCAAAGGGGCGGCCCATCAGAATTATTGTTTGTGTCAAATTTAAAAAATGGAGGAAGTGCGTGGGCCAGGGGGAGTGTGGTCAGCAATGGAGTGGATAGCCCAGAAGTTCGGTGTAGGCCCCAAATCGTGGCTGGCCCAATTTACATTTTTGTTCTGATTTCACTTGGCACAAAAAAAGGGAAGTGTGATTGGGCTTAGGGGGTGATGCGCAGAAGTTAGTGGCCCGTGATATGATTTCGTTCAGTTTGTGTTACCAGCAATTGAAACATGACAAAAAATATGAATAACTTACAAATTAAAAAAGAAATAGGGGATTAGGTTAAAATACTTGTGACGATTGAACTCTCAATGTGAAATATCCGCTCCTCCTTTCCTCCTTCGTGAACGAAACGGCGACGGCGGAAGATCACTTCCTCCGATCAGTTCCTTCCTCCTCTCAACGGACTCAACGGCGGCGGCGGTCTTCTTCTCTGTTCTCTCACGAACAAGTAAGCGGCGGCCGGAGCATTCATGAACTTCTTTCTCCGGCGAACTCCCCTCTCCGTCTCATTCTCATCTCGATACGACGCTATCTTCCGATCATCTCTCGTTTAAGACTCTCTCTCGATTCAGTTCAAGTCGGATGAAGAGATGCTTGAAGGTGTGTGAAAGTTCATCAAGGAATCTGTTTCTGTTACAAATCGGTGACGATGATTTCATTCTGATGAATCGTATCGAGTTGTTACGGATGAAGCACAGGTTAACGGTGGAGGTGGTGCTTGATGATGAAGATCTGTTGATAATGATTCGGAGATGTTGGCAACGAGGAGTCCAGGTAACGTATGCGTTGATCTTTTCTTCTTTCATCCGATCAGTTCTTCTTCTTCTTCTTTTTGAGTGATCGCGTTGTTGTTGCGTATGAAATTGAACGCTGTTGTTCTTGGACACGAAGTTGATGCAAAGACTTATTGTTTGCAGTGTTGTGCGAAGCTATAGATTGATGAAGATTTTGAGATGAAGAGATCGAGGGTGGTGAAGAAGTGAAGATGAATTGTGGAGTGAAGGTGGATATGGTGATGAATGTGAAGAAGATGGAATTGTGTAGCAGAATGGTTGAAGAATCTGAAGCTGATAAAATGATGGGGGAAGAAGGTTGTAGAAGATGAATTGGAGAAGTGAAGAAGAAGATGAAGGTGGAGTGAAGGTGGTGGAGAGTGTGAAGAATCGTGAAGAAGAATGGTGAAGAATTCAGAGAGTGAGAGAGGTTCGGTTATATAGAGATTGAGGGAGAGTGAAATCAGTTAGAGAGTGAGGACTGAGGGCCCTTGGATTGAGAGGATTCTGTTATGAATTGAAGGGTGAGGATTTGAGAGTTGGTTAGGGAAGTTATGCTGAGCTGGAGATTCTGTTGAAGTTAGTTAGAGGAGAGTGATTGGTAGCCCTAGGATGAGAGTTTTCTGTTATGGATTGGAGGGCTGAGATTGAATCAGTTAGAGTTAGTTATAGGAGTTTGGAGGTTGGTTAATTCTGTTTGAAGTTTGTTGTATGGTGAAATGAATTCTGTTTATTTGAAATTGAAAGGTGAGGGGGAAAGCTAGAATTGGTTAACAGGTTAGTTGCTGGTAGTTAGGGGCTACAAAATCGGTTAGGGAAGTTAGTTATAGGTATTGGGGAATTAGTTCTGTTAGTTAAAAAGTTGGCTGTAGGTAGTTAGTAAACTGTTATGGTGGGTAATTGTGAACTGATTTTTGTATGTGGACTGTTTATTTGCCGTGACAGTTTGAAATTGAATTGGTTGCAGGGTAAGTGGATGTTTGGCTTAGATGTATAATCCTTGGGTCAGGTCTTTGAATAGGATGATTGTGTTTGAGTCTTGAGGTAATTATATGCTGATTACTTGGAGTCAATATACAGATTCGGATGTCTTGGCCTTGCTCCTCCTTTGAACTGACCTTGCTGCCAAATTCTGATGCAGGTGGTTTATTTGAATTCTTTTGGCTTAAGCGCAAGTTCGGTTAGCAGCTGTTTGGATCGGATTGAAAGTGAGCGAATTGGCTACGGTATGTGAATCTTTTCTGTATGCGGGACTGAATGTGTATGTATTGACTTTGTCATGGAATTTGTCACTGCTAGTTAAAAAGGAAGGCTGAAATGTTAGTTGAAGATTGATGAAATTCTGTCTTTTTTCTGTTATGTGAATGATGGTTCTGTTTTGAATTTCTTATGGACCTGATATAGTGTTATGTGGTTTTACTTGTAATGTGTATGTGTGGTTTGAAACTGATGTGGATTGTATTGGTAAGGTGCAGGGGCTGGTTTGAGATTGTAACTATAATTAGTTACTGACTGTTGAATTTGATTTAGATCTGTTCTTGTTTTCTTTGACAGGTTCGGATGTGATTTGAAAGGCGTATCGAGGGGCATGACATGGTGTGGATAGGAGTGATGAAACTGAAGATGGTTTTGAACTAAAGACATGGTTTAGAATAGGCTTCCAACATTGTGTCTTTAAATTTTGTGAAGATGTAAGGATACTTTGGTGGGATTGGAACGGTCGAATGTATTTGTATTTTGAAATTGGTTTCTGAATTTTGTAAAGGGTTTTCTTTTAATGACTTTTCTTGTGATGACTTTTCTTGTGTTTCAAGTGACACCATCCATGTAATTCGATGATTTTGTGTATGAAAAAGAATCTTCTTCATTTGTAGAACTTGAATTCCGACTCTTCACTTATTTGAACTCCATGCTAAATTTGAATGAAAGATGAAAGCCCATGACAACATCCTATGGGCTTTGTACCAAAAGCAAATTTCCCATGGTTTGCTTGGACTAAAAAATCAAAGTTTTCATTGTATGCTTTTCAAATTTATTAAGATGTACAAAGTCCACCATGTTTAACTAGAATCTTGCACAGAATCCAAAGCGAATGTCTTGCAACACAGCTATTCAAAGTGAAACTTAGAATCGAACACAAGGGTGTGAACATCAATCCCCAATCAGTAAGGCGTGTCCAAATTCAAAGAATTTGAGTGAAGCCCAATAGAAGGAATTGTATTACAGCAATAATGAAGCCACTCCGCAATTGATGAATAGCCCAAGTAAAACCCACAGATGATCGTAAGGCCCAAACCTTTGGACTTATCTGATAATCCCAAGCATACAGAGAGTACTTTAATCCGTGAACAATGAATACCTCTAGTGAATGAATTTGCATAGTGTAGAGACTCTGGATATTATGAAACCTTAGATCCCATGCTTGTACATGTTTTATTTAATGAATGAATGCGAAGTCATGCAAATGCCCTAATGATGGTATACAGATGAAATGGAAAGTATAAGCCAGTTAGAGATAAAGGGTAGGACAAATTTGGGGTATGACAACTGTCCATGTCTCTCATTCCAAAAGGTGAACTCAACACTGAGATTGAGACAATCTTAGCTTGTTTAAAGTCTGGTTTGAAGAGTGGAAGAGACTCACCAGGGTAGGCTAAAAGGTGACTAAAGACCTGTTCCTATGTTTATAAGAAACCTGATGGGTCCTTGTATACAAGCTCAAGAGGAAGCTGAGAATTCTTTTAAGAAGCCTGTGGGTCCTTGTACAAAGCCCAAGAGGAGGCTAAACGAGGGTCCTTGTTATAGCACAAGAGAAAGCTATGTGGTTTTGAACTTATTTTGGCTCTAAGCAAATGGGTAAGAGGTTTCACCGGGAATAATTCCTCTTGGGTGGATGTATCCTATTTTTGTTCTAAGGCTTTTTTAAGATGTTTCACCAGGAATAATTCATCTTGAGGTTTGAACTAAAGATCTCTAATTAGGAAAGAGCCTTCACCGGGAAGACATTCTCAATCCTAAGCCATAGTCCTATAATATATATATATATATATATATATATATATATATATATATATATATATATATATATATAGTTTATTTGTCCTAAGCTTTATACCCAGACGTAGTTCTAAACAATATATATTTATATATATATATATATATATATATATATATACAGTTTATATTTGACAGTAATTTAAATGAAAGCTTGTAAATTGAAAGCTGTAAAGCCTAACCTGGATGGAGTGGAGGCCTTTGAAGATGTATGTACAAAGCCTTACCAGTAGCTTCATTGTTTATTGATAACAGTTGAATGTTGAATTGTAAACAGTTTAATGTTTTTAAAAACAGAAGAAGTGAAGATGGACACTAGGTCACATAGGTATCTGAAGAGTTTCACCGGGAATAATGTCCTTCAAATACCAGAAGAATGTTTTGAAAACAAATTAGAAGATTTTGTAAATACTGTTTTTGAAAATTGACAAAAGTCAACTTAATTAGAGTAAAGACAAAGTCTATACCTAATTAAGACCTAAATGATTAGGGTTTTATCACAAAAATATTTACAAGAGATTAGGTTTTGAAAATCAAGTGAAAATTATATTTTTTAAGCATTAAAACATACTTTAAGATATGTGATTTTAAACCTAATTAAAACATATTAAAATAATATATTTTTTTTATGATTTTTTGGTATATTCTCAAAATAGATATATTAAATGAGAAGTGTGTGAAAAATTAAGTGAAAATGATTTAATTTGATAGGTGAAATAATTATGTGAAGTTGTGAAGAAATTGAATGAGAAAAGTGTTAAAAAAAAGGTTTTGTCTCCCAAAGGGCTCGAACTCACGCCCTCTAGATCAACACACAAAACACTTACCATCTGGACCACGCGCGTGGCTTGTTAGATAAACACCTCCAACTCAATATATTTTAAAACAAGTTCATAAATGAGTTAAAATAAAATGATCAAAACAAAAGGTCTGAGGGGGGGTTCGAACCCCAGACCTAAGGCAAGGCAAAGCATTTGGACACGCGTTGTAACCATTGGGACACTACGATGAATTCGTAGATGACACGCCTACCATTCAAAATAAAATAAACTCTTCCCTGGGAAATTTGAAAAATGGTGCCACCATCTTCATCTTCAACCTCATGATTTCAAATTTCTGGAAATCCTATCTCCCTCAATTCTCAACCAAATCCAAAGATGTGAAGATGGATTTTGCTCGTTTTTAGACAAGGATCATGATGGTATCCTTTAATTTCATTTATTCTGAGTGTAACTTAAAATTCGCAAGCATGAACATTAAGAACCCTAAAACTGGAATTTAACATGAAATGATGTATATGTATGATATGATGCAATTGATTGAGGGTTAATGATCCTCAAAGGTGCAGAAACCAATTGGTAACTTCATTTTTAATTTATCATGCGTGAATTATGGAGTTTGAATTTCATGAAACTTACCTCAAAAATGGAGATTGAGCTCTGATCAAAGTGTGCTACAGAGTTGTTGCAGTGATCCAGATAGCTTCAGTGATCCCCCAGGAAGGTGTTGAGATGCTTAGCTTGGGATGAAACTCCCCATAACCTCTTGCTTGACCCCAATTGATGTAGCTCCAAGTGAGAGGTGAAGATGATGATTCTCCACGTACAGAAGTGTTCCAGATGTATGGATCACTTCTAAATACCTCCCTTGAGGTGTTTGAATACTTACTTTCAAAGGAAGAGCTCTGGTTTGAAGAATCCGAGTCTTCTTGCCAAAGAGCCTTTGAAAACCTAAGTATGAAGGAAGAAGAGAGAAAGCAAGATTTATGTTTCTTTGGTGTGTTTAATTACTGAGGTATGCTCTTCTATTTATAGGCAAAAGGTTCAGAGCAATTGGAGATAGTAAGCTTGCTTAGTGAGGGAGTTTTGGTTTCTTGGCCATGAAGAAATTCAAGGAATCTCCAAGATGCAATGATGGTGTTTTCGAGCTAGCTCCCCATCCATTGATCTCTTCTGTTCATAGGGGACAATTCTGATGCAGAATGGCTTCCAATTGGCTTAGGAGAAGATTCCTTGATGATTCACTAATATTCCATTTTGTTATGATTACTTAATCACATGGCGTTGAATTTTTTAATATTCTTCAATCTCTTTGCAATGATGCATTTGATGCTCTCTTATCCCTTATAATGTTTCTGAAGTTTAGAGGCACCAAATAGTGTAGGCATTTGCATAAAATTGCAAGTTTCAAACTTAAGCATGACCTATAATTTCACTTCAAATGCCTAACTTTGATCAATCATATCTCTTGGCTCAAGATGAATTTGGAGAAGGTTGAGCATAATTTGGAAAGCCCTTAAAATTTAATTCAATTAATTAGTTTTGAGTTTCTTCAAAATCACTTGGGAAATTTGTGAAAAATGGGTTCAAAGTTTGAAGAAAACTAGGGTTTTTTGCTAGTTTCATGGAGGCAGCAACTTTGAAGCTCCATATCTCTTCAATGGTTGATTTCTAGCCAAAAAATCATATGTGACAAAGTTGTTAATTGGATCAAAATCTACAACTTTGATGTTGGAAGTTTTTTTCAGTTTGTACTTGAAATTTTGAGATATTCCCTTCCAAAGTTTTGAAAAAAAGACCTTTAAACACTTAGAAAAGTATGAAAAGTCAATCTTTGAATTTTTGATTCTTGATTGATTTTCTTGATTTCTCTTGGTCAAATGACTTCAATAATCATATATTTATGATATTGATCCTTAAAAGTCATGTTTTGATCCAAAACCCTAAAAGTCAAAGGTGATCTAGTACAGTTGACTTTTTCCAGATGTAGTGAAATCTTGGACTTTGGTGATGAATTAGGTTCTCCTCCTCAAATGAGTGATATGAATGGAACATATTGAGGTAATAGAAGCTCTTGAGCCATGTTTTGAGTTGTGGATCCATGTCTTGATTAAAAATCAACTATCCAGGTGAATTAGGTAAAAAAAAAAACCCTAATTGTCGACCAGATAAAATTGATGACTATAGATCTTGATTTGAGGTACAATGCCCAGTGGATATTATTATATGGATTATTTGAAGATGATTGAATCCTTTGAGTGATGTCTTGGAGCTTTTTAGGGTTTCCCAAATGTGGTCCCTGATTTCAATCCTTGATGGGCTCAAAACCCTAGTATGGTGATCTGAGCAAACCTGAGTCTTGATGACTGCTGTCTAATCAATCATAGGTGAATGAATGAATAATTTGAGTAATGTGATTGTATTAGAGGTTATTCTCATATTGATTGATCCTTTGCCTGAACTCCTTTTTCCTTGAGCATCCTCGATTGAGTACCAGATGAACAAGTGACTGCTCTGAGTACCTGTCTTGAGTTTGATGAAATGTCTGGAGGTGTGACATCTCAAGGGGGGTCAAAATTAGGGTATGACAATGAAAATAGATTATAATTTTAGAAAAGGGCTTACCAACATAGCACCTCCTCTTTACTAACACCACCCTTGGCCCAAAAGCCCATCTCATTATTCTCCAAATAATTCAACAAAATACCAAATAATTCTAAATAATAATTTAATTTCCGATTAAATTAAAATTAGAAAATATGGGGTGTTACACTGCTCAAGCTTAGACACAAGCTCAAGCTCAACTTCGGAGTCATGTTCCTCCTTTCAACACCCAGACTCAGAATCAGCCGCAAGCGCAAACTACTGTGATATTAGAGATTGTTTCTACGACAATTCCTACAATTCCAACTGCTGCTGCTAATCAGCAACGTATGCCCAATGGATATCCCTGGGGTATGCCTGAAGGTTATTTGTCTGCTCCTGAAGTGACTCGTCTCCCGACTCCTATCATGGTCACTACACCTCATATTGTTCATGCTGGTCCTTTTGTCTCAGAGCCCATTCATGATGCTGCACCTAGTGATGGTTTGGGTATGAATGGATGGATTCCAAGATTAGTTCGAAGAGATACAGAAAGAGATGAAAGCTCTTCGAGGGAAGGAGTTATTTGGAAAAGGTGTGCATGATTTGTGTCTCGTTCCAAAAGTGAAAGTGCCTGCTAAGTTTAAGATACCAGAGTTTGAAAAGTACAGAGGAAGTTTCTGTCCTCAAGCTCATCTAGTGATGTATGTAAGAAAGATGTCTACCCACACTGATGATCAACGTCTATTGATTCATTATTTCCAAGATAGTTTAACTAGAGCTGCTTCTAAATGGTATATGGGCCTTGATAGTACCCATATTTGCACTTTTAACGACCTAGCTGAGGCGTTTATTAAGCAATACAAGTACAATGTGGACATGGCTCCTGACCGAGATCAGCTGAGAGCTATGATGCAGAATGAAAAAGAATCATTTAAGGAATACGCTCAAAGATGGCGTAAAGTAGCCACCCAAGTGATTACTCCCATGGAAGAGAAAGAGATGACTAAGATTTTCATGAAGACTCTTGGCCCATCTTACTATGAGAAGATAACTGCAAGTGCTCCTGTAGATTTCACTGAAATGGTGGGTATGAGTGTTAGACTTGAAGAAGTTGTGAGAGAAGGTCGCCTAGTTCAGAATGACAATCCATCTGGTAGTTCAAAAAGGTATGGTTCATCCTTTCAGAAGAAGAAGGAATCAGATGCTAATGTTGTTTCTCATGGAATGAATAATGGGTCTAAAGGAAAAGCTAGTTATCAACCTCAACAAGTGGCGTCAATGACTCCCATTATGAATTCCGCTTCCGTGGTTCTGGCTAATCAACAGCCCACAAGATAAAATCCTTATCCTCAAGTTAATTATGATTCTATCCCTATGACTTACACAGAATTGTTCCCTACTTTGATTCGTAAGAATTTGGTTCAGACAAAGCCGCCACCTCCTGTTCCAAAGAAAATCCCTTGGTGGTATAAAGCTAGTGTTACTTGTGCTTTTCATTAGAATACCCATGGGCATGGTTTAGAGGAGTGTTGGCATGTAAAACCTAAGTTCAAAGATTGGTTCGTTCTGGTATGCTTTCATTCCGTGATGTTGGTCCTAATGTGCGAAAAAATCCCTTACCTCCTCATGAAGAGTCTGCCGTGAACATGATGTATTGATGTCCTGGAAAGTAACGAATCTATTGTGTGCAACATATCAGGGGATCGTTGGTCGAGATGCACGCCACTCTGTGTGAATACAATCATTACGGGCATAATCATGCTGCTTGTAAAATGTATTCCATTAATTCTCGAGGATGTTCTGTTGTGAGATGAGATCTGCAAGAGATGCTGGATCAGGGGCTCATACATATTCTTAGAGATAGATATGAATATGAAGTTAATGTGATTGAGCCGTGTCATACCCCAAATTTTGCCCTAAACTTTTTTCATTTGATTCATTCATATTAGCATCTATCAATTCAACTGCATCCAAATTAAGTTTTGATTTCGCACATTGCATTTCAAATTAGTGCTTAATTTGCAATTAATTTCTCATCATTTTATTTTTTGTGTATTTTCATTAAAATTTTGCATCTTGAATTCATTTTTATCATTGCATTTTTTCTTTTTAATAAATTAACTTGCATTTTCTTTTTTTGAAATTTTTATTTAGATTGATTTAATGATTAAATTATTATTTAATTATTATCAATTTAAATAAAAGATTAAATAGAAATCATGGGATGTATATATTGTATTATATGCATTTTATTTTCTTTTAACATTGTTACAAAGGCCATTACATTAAAAGAAAAGAATGCAGTCCATGAGGCCCATTCCAAAAAAAAGAAAAAAATAGATACAATATGGTCCATCACATGTCAAAAAAAATAAGCAAACAAGGAAATAAAAAAAAATGTTATTCTTGGTTTCCTCTGCTTCGTGAACAGACGCGTCACCACCAAGCTTGTACCAACCTGCTCCAAAAACCTGCAGCAATAGTCCAAAACTTGCACATAGGATCCCATAGCATACACCAAAATAGACCAAGCCAAACCTGCATAAAAAA
The DNA here is from genome assembly GCF_029867415.1 of Vicia villosa. Taxonomy (NCBI): domain Eukaryota; kingdom Viridiplantae; phylum Streptophyta; class Magnoliopsida; order Fabales; family Fabaceae; genus Vicia; species Vicia villosa. The sequence continues at coordinate 665,110 of NW_026705020.1, forward strand.
GGCACAAAACAGAGTGTCAAATGTGTTCAAAAAAGATACCAATTTTCCCCCCAATTTCATTTGAGTTATCTATATAACAGGGGCTTCTAAACTCTTCAAAGGGGGAGAAAAAGAATTATCATCAAAACCTCTGCCCATTTTAGAACAGTCACATACGAAATTCTTCTCCAAACTCACACGCAAAACTCAGCTCACTGAATCTTCATCCGCAACACCTACATGACCTTCCTCTTCACCACATCAACACGGCACATCATCACCCGCAATATTCCACAACACATCCACCAACGTTAACACCAAATCCACCAACAAAATCGGCTCCGACGCGGCAAGCTTACAATTTTCGGACCTGCAATCAACACAAGTTCATCACCGTTGATTCAGAAGCAGAATAGAAGGAGATCTGAACCAGCAAAGAATTCGCGCACGAACCAGAAGAAAGATCAAAGCTTTATAGGTATAGACTTCATGTTCCATTTACTCAACTGGTAATAATCAGTGATGATGCTAAAATCGTATTTTGATGGATGAATGGTGTTCTTTCTGCTTGCGATAATACCATAGATACTATAATGCTTGTTGTTGATATATCATGTTGCCTATTGTTTTACTTGTTTATACTCCAAACTTTGTTCTTGATGTTATGAGAATTGATGTTTTTGATGTTCGTTTTCGAATTAACCTTCATTGTTGCTTCAGCCGAGTTGCTTTTGTTACGTGTTCGTTCATAACCGTGACGGTTTCTTTTGAGAGATTAGATGAGAGAGGCAGAGGGTTGTCGTTCTGTTGTTTCACGTGAGAGAGATAAGCGAGTTCGTTGCATTTTTGTTGTTGTTGTCGATTCACCGAACAGAGACCGTGAGAAGCGTGTTTTGAGAGGAGAGTTTGAATTTGAGAGGATCAGAAGCCATGGAAGTGGTAATTGCAAAAATCGTGAAAAAAACGAGTGAAAGAGAGGCGGATTCCCTTATGTAACTTTAGGGTTGTTGTTTTTTTTTGTTTCTTTGTTGTCATTGGGCCTCAGTATTTGGATTCTGATCCAATGTCCCATGCTACACCACCCTGCGTTAGTTCATACCCCCTGGCAGATTCACTTTTTCTTTGAGCCCAACGTGTATTCTTTGATACACCTCCCATCTTTGCTTAGTTTTTTTAGTCCATTTAATTGTTATTTGTTTTAATTATTTTGTCATTATTATTATAACTATGATTTTGTTTGTTTAATTGAAAATACAAAAAATATATTTTATTATGTAAGTTTGTTAGATTTTTACTTCTTATATTAAAATACCAAAAATATTAGATTAATCTCAATTCAAAGACAAATAAACCTTGGTCCAACGCCAAGTCGTTTCATAATAACTTCTCGATTTAAGGTCGAGTTCTTTTTTTCAAAAATCATACCGAAAGATCGAGTGACAAGAAATGTACACCTCTTGAATACCTCAATTCTTTTGGATTATGTTTTTTAAAAGGTTTCTTAATCAAATCAAAGTGATCAAGTGACAAGAAGTGAACACCTCTTGAATACCTTTGATCCTTTTAATCAAACTTTGAAAACCTCTTGAATACCTTTGATCCTTTGAATCAAACTTTGAAAACCTCTTGAATACCTTTGATCCTTTGAATCAAACTTAAAAAAATTCTTTCTTAATCAAATCAAAGTGATCAAGTGACAAGAAGTGCACACCTCTTGAATACCTTTGATCATTTGAATCAAACTTTGAAAATTCTTTCTTAATTAAATCAAAGTGATCAAGTGACAAGAAGTGCACACCTCTTGAATACCTTTGATCCTTTGAATCAAACTTAAAAAAATTCTTTCTTAATTAAATCAAAGTGATCAAGTGACAAGAAGTGCACACCTCTTGAATACCTTGATCCCTTGAATCAAAATAAGTTAATTAACTTGGATAACAAGTGACAATTGGAAGCACATCCTTTTGAATATCTTGGGTGAACGCGCTAGGTGCATACCTATGCTCAAAATGTTCACTAAACATCCTTCATAAAACCAACCAAAAAACTCGTAGTTCTTTCGAACTACAACCGCTTTGATTCTTCCATTGAAGATATGTAGGCACGAGACTCAAATGTCTTGGCGAGCACCCTAAATAAAAAATATAATTTCGTAGCCTCGAACTACGATTGCTCTAACTTTCCCCATTAGGAATATGTAGGCACGAGACTCAAATGTCTTAGCGAGCACCCTAAATAAAAATATAATTTCGTAGCCTCGAACTACGATTGCTCTGACTTTCCCCATTGGGAATACGTAGACACAAGACGCAATGTCTTGACGAGCATAATAATAAAAATCTTATTTTTTTTCTCCATAATAAAAAACTTAAAAAAACATGTTCTTTCTTTTGAGTAAATAAATGTAGACTTAAGCTAACTTTCAATTGCGAAACAACTAAATGAGTCACGTCGAGTACGATGGAGGTGAGGGGTGCTAATACCTTCCTCTTGCTTAACCGACTCCCGAACCCTAATTTGGTTATGATGACCATCTTATCCATTTGTTTTTATTCATGGTTTTTATTCAACATTTTCCCTTTCCTTTTTTGGAATAAATAAAGATCGGTGGCGACTCTGTTCTATTTCGAGTGTGTAAACACCTCGAGTATTTTTTAGCGCTACAAGCCGCACTTTGGAATTCCAGAAAGCATAGAGATTGGTTATTATGGAAAAGCTGCCATAGAGCCAATTGTGATATGTTTACCTGGAGTTGTACCCTACAGTTCTGATAGAGCTATGCCATACAGGTACAATGGTACCATGCTTGAAGATGGGGAGGAAGTGGAGATTAAACCTCTATCTTCTGTTATGAATATAGCAGATATCAGTGGTATGACTAGAAGTGGGCGAGTTTTCACTCAACCCCAGGCAGCTGTGGATGTCAGGAAGAATTCCACTCAGGTGCATGTGACTACTAGTAATACAACAAGAATGAATGATGGGTCGTCATCAGGAAAAGAGATGGATGAGATTCTAAAGCTTATTAAGACGAGTGATTAAAAAGTTGTGGATCAGTTGCATCATACTCCGTATAAGATCTCCATATTGGAATTTTTAATGAGTTCTGCTGCTCATAGAGATTCTTTAATGAAGATACTCAATCAAGCTTTTGTGGATCATGACGTGACCCTGGATCAATTTAATGGAGTGGTTAGTAATATTACTGCGTGTAACAGTTTGAGCTTCAGTGATGAGGATTTTCCTGAGGAAGGAAGAAATCATAATTTGGCTTTACACATATCTGTTAGTTGTAAAGAGGATTCGCTGTCGAATATGTTGATTAATACTGGTTCATCGCTGAATGTTATGCCGAAATCTACTCTTGCTAAGTTGTCTTATGGAGGTACACCAATGAGATATAGCAATGTGATAGTAAAATCTTTTGATGGATCAAAGAAGTCAGTAGTTGGGGAAGTTGATTTGCCCATTTGTTTTGGTCCATTCCTTTTTCAGGTCACTTTTCAGATGATGGACATCTTTTTGGCATACAGTTGTTTGTTGGGACGCCCATGGATTCATGAAACTGGGGGAGTCACTTCAACCTTACACCAGAAGATAAAATTTGTGAAGAATGGAAAGTTTGTTGTGAATAGAGAGCAAGCTTTGTTGATTAGTCATCTCTCTTTGTTCCAGACTATAGCAGCTGATGAAACTGTCATTGGAATTGCGTTCCAAGCCTTGTCTATTAATGATGAATCCAAGAAAGATGAATCTTCCATTGCATCCATCAAATATGCTCCACAAGTGGTCTAGAGATGATCCTCATGTGCATGGGGACAAGTGGTGAGTCTGCAAGAGAAAAATAATAGAGCTGGTTTGGGATTTTCTTCCTCGTGAAAGTCAATGGTGAAGTTGTCTTATGGAGGTACACCAATGAGATATAGCAATGTGATAGTAAAAGCTTTTGATGGATCAAAGAAGTCAGTAGTTGGGGAAGTTGACTTTCCCATTTATATTGGTCCATTCGTTTTTCAGGTCACTTTTCAGGTGATGGACATCTTTCTGACAAACAGTTGTTTGTTGGGACACCCATGGATTCATGAAGCTGGGGCAGTCATTTCCACCTTGAACCAGAAGATAAAATTTATGAAGAATGGAAAGTTGGTTGTTGTGATTGGAGAGCAAGCTTTGTTGATTCGTCGCCTCTCTTTGTTCCGGACTATAAAAGCTGATGAAACTGTCATTGGAACTGCGTTCCAAGCCTTGTCTGTTAATGATGAATCCAAGAAAGATGAAGCTTCCATTGCATCTTTCAAAGATGCTCAGCAAGTGGTGAAATCAGAATCTGCTTCTCTCCCTTATCAGGAGATATTTCGTAGCACTGGGTTCCTACAACCAACTCCTCCAGAGGTAGATGCCATTATTGAAGATGAACCAGAGCTTGAGACGCCAAAATTTGTGACCCGTGGATAGATGACCAAGAATTGGATCTCCGTAGATGTTCTTAAGTGTACTCATGTTTCAAAGTAATTTGTTTTTATGTTTTTCAAAATCCTTTCACTCTGCCCAAGGTGAAAGGGATTTTTCTGGGGCTTTTCCTGTTTGTTTCAAACATTAAAATCATCAATAAAAGTCATTTTGTTCCCGCATATATGTGTTTTTTATCTTTTTGCTTTTTCTAGAAAGTGGTAACACAAAAAACCTTAAAAATGTATTAATTATTGTCATAATCTGCATGATTACTTGTTTGCATATATCGTTTCTTTTTCTAAATTAAAAATAATCACACGTGCTGATTAATCTATAAAACTGTTGAAAGTAATGACCCTGCACCCTCTCTCAACTTCGAATGTCCTGTGTATGGGACAGAAGAAGAAAGTGAAGAATGTATTCCTGATGAGATTTCTCGATTGCTTGAGCACGAGGAAGATACCATTCAGCCGTAGAAAGAGCCATTAGAAGTCATCAACTTGGGTTCCAGAGAGGATAAGAAGGAAGTTAAGATTGGGGCATTGCTTGGTCAAGATGTTAAGAAGAGTATGGTAGAGCTTCTAAAAGAGTATGTTGACATTTTTGCTTGGTCCTACCAAGATATGCCTGGGTTGGACACAAATATTGTGGAGCATCATTTGCCGTTGAAGCCTGAATGCCCTCCTGTCAAACAAAATTTAAGAACAGGTCATCTCGATATGGCGGAAAAGATCAAGAGTGAAGTTTTAAAGCAGATAGATGTAGGTTTCCTTATCATTTCAGTATACCCTCAATGGATTGCTAACATTGTGCCTGTACCAAAGAAAGACGGGAAAGCTTGCATGTGTGTTGATTATAGAGATTTGAATAAAGCCAATCCAAAAGATGATTTTCCTCTGCGTCACATTGATATGTTGGTAGATAGTACGACAAAGTTTGATGTTTTCTCCTTCATGGATGGTTTCTCAGGATACAACTAGATCAAGATGGCGCCGGAAGACATGGAAAAAACTACATTCATCACACCATGGGGAACATTCTGTTACAGAGTAATTCCCTTTTGGGTTGAAGAATGCAGGTGCAACGTACCAGAGGGCCATGACTACCCTTTTCCATGATATGATGCACAAAGAAATTGAGGTATATGCGGAAGACATGATTACCAAGTCTCAATCAGAGGAAGGTGTAACAGCCCGATTTTATTAGTATTTTTATTAATTATATTAGTAATTATATTATTTGGTTCTTTTAATAATTATTTATTTATTTAATTATTATGTGACATAATAATTATTTGAATATTTGATTATGTATGTAATTGTGCTATTTAGGTTAATTGGGTTATTAGAAAAATAAAACTAATTGGGCCTAAGTATTATAATTATGATGTTAGAAAGATTGTGGGTTAAGCCTAATTGAGAAAAGATGGATTGTAAGAGAGTTAGGGTTTTAGAAAAGTATTTTCATAACTTTCATTTTGGGGAAAAGAGGAGAAAGAGAGAATGGAAGAAGAGAGAAGAGAAGAGAAGAGGATTTTAGGAGATTCTTGAAGATAGGAGGAGATTAACTTGAGGTAAGGGTTGGAATCCAAGTTCTTATAGGTTTATATGATTGGGTAATGTTGTGTATGCTTTCTATTCTTCAATTTTATGAATTTAGAAAATGTTAGGGTTTATGTGAAATCAATTGGATTTTTGTGAATTGTTCATGTTCAATATGTTGTATGAATGACCCATGGTTAGGAACATGTTTAGGAACCTTATATAAGTGCTAAATTTGCTTTCAATTGATGTATGGATTGTGTATGGGTTAATGGGTGTTATATGAGGGAGTTAGGGAAGAAAAATGGTGATTTATGAGTTTTACGCGGTGTAGGTCGACCAACACAGTAGCCTGGGTCGACCTGAGCAGCCCAAAAAGGCAGAAAATCCATCTTCCTTCAACATGCGTCGACCTATGAATTTTGTGCGTCGACCTATAGAATTCCTTGCATCGAATCATGAGTCGACCTGAGCTAACCTGAGAGGGGTAAAAAACATCCATGCGTCGATCTATGAATCCCTTGCGTCGACCTGAAGATTTCTTTTTTTTGGCAGATTTTGTAAAGACCATAACTTTTGATCCGTAACTCCGTTTTATGCGTCGTTCGAAGCGATAGGAAGTTAATGAGATTATCTATATGATAGGATAGAGTTGGTTGATGTTTAATGGTTTAATTTTGATGTCAATATATGGATAACATGTGATTACTTATGTGTGCATTGTAAATTAATGACTTCTGACTAATATTCATAGATGTGTTAAGTGATGTGATATCAATGATATGTTGGAATGAATATATATATATATATATACTATTTGAATGTGTCTTGTTGATAATGATTATTTAAATGTGTATGTATCGAGATGTGGATTGAATAATGATAATGCTATACTTGAATACATGTGATTGATTGATGTGTGTTAAGTGATGCATTGTTTGGTATTGAAGTCATGTTATGTATATTGTGCTATGTTGGAAAGATGTGATTGTGTAGTTTAAGAGATAGGGATCGTCTTAAATGCATGAGTCTTGTTTTGTTGCACACTTACACTAGCATGAGTCTTTGAAAGAGGCAATGTCGGGTAATCTCGTGGAGATCATTTGCTTGTCCCAATCCTATCGGAAATAGGGTTTGAAAGCTTAACGCTAAATGGAGCTTTGAGGTCTTTGAAAGAGGCAATGTCCGGTAATCTTGCAAAGATTATTTTCTTGTCCCAAACCTATCGGGAATGGGGTTTGAAAGCTTAATGAGTATGGGGCTTTTGAGGTGGTTATCTAGTCTATAGAGGAAAGACAATCGGCGTGACCGAAAATGATAACAGATGGGATCCACATGCATATCGCATTGAGTCACACTTAAGTTACACGTGTAAGTGTGAAATGTTGTTGTTGGTGTGATTTATGTGATATGAATTGTGTGGAATGATGTTGGTGGATATGCATATATGTGGATTTGTGATTCATTTGATGTGAATGGTTGTTGTGTTATGAATGTAATATATGTGATTAAAACATATATGATGTAGATGTGAATGTATATGTACTATGATATATGTATATATGTGTGGATATGTGAATCATGTTTGATTGATGATGATACATGGGGTAAGAAAGGTGATTACATGTGTACTTTTGATATTAATGACACGATTTCCAATGATGTAAATATATTTTATGATGTTTTGTGAAATGGGATAGAGATGAATATGTGCATTTGGTGATATATGTTCATACTTGCGATATATCGGTGAATCTTGTACATGTCTATATATTTGGAAAAACATGTATATGTGATTATGTGAAGATAACTTGTATATTTAGAATATGATTATGTTTGAATACAATTGTTACGTTGTGAATGTTGTCGAAAAGGATATGTACTTAGAATCTATATGTTGGTGAAATATGATTATGTACATTGTTTAGTAATCATGTTTGATTATGTGGAATTGAATGAGCTAGGTTGTATGACATGAATATATGAATCTTAACTAATTGCATATGATGCATTTTTATGGGAAGAGTGATGAATTCTTGAAATGTATTCTTGTTGTATTTTACATTTCCCATATTATGTTTGTCTATAATAACTTGAATTCTCACCCTCCTGTTTGAATGTTATCCTTTGTTGGTAATGCGCAGGTTTTCGAGGATAGTGGTGCTTCGAAGGAGGCTTAGCTTAGAGATTTAGATCTCTTGTAGAGTGTCGTGACTAAGTAGTCATCTGTGCTCTGGTCATATGTAACACATGGGATTTGGGTTTATATTTTTATGACTCGATGTTATGAGATATTTGTTTACTCATATTGTATTCTGTATCTGATTATATTATTTTGTTGATGAGTAGCCTTGAGCCGAGATGTTGAGACACGGTGGATGATGTATGGGAATCATCAGATTTTACCATTTATTTGCTGAGATGATTATTCTGCTGTGGTTTTGCATGTTGTTTTAAATCCCGTGTTATTTGGAAATGAGCATTGCATGTTTAAAGATAAAATGTTGTTTTATTTTGAAATATGTGTAACTCCCTCGTGATATGCATGCTTCTTTACTCTGATTTATGCAAATGTATGCCTTATTTGTTTAGTATAGAATTGGGGGTTAAAAATTCTAATAACACATGCTCGATGTCAAACTGGATGTTATGACATCCACAATTACGCAACACAGATAGTAATAACAGAACAACATACAAACAATAAAGAACACACAGAATTGTTTACCCAGTTTGGTTCAAACAACCTACTCTGGGGGCTACCAAGCCAGGGATGAAGTCCACTATTAGTAGTATCAATTCAAAGCTAAACTCCCCCGTTTACAACTTCTCACTTAATCACTACCCAATAACCCTTCTACATAGGTTCTCCCTAGATATGGAATATCTCCATTCCACTCCCCCTCAATCACAGCAGTGATTACACATAAGCAAATAACAATTATAGAGAGAAGACACTCTTCAAAAACACACATTCATCTGCTTAAAAGCTTCAGTCAAGAGACACACACTCGTGCTTAAAAGCTTAGAGTGACATTACACATACACAAACTATTCAAACGCAATCATCAAGGACAATTGCTTGGATCACACGAGACAACTACAGAACAACAGTTCTTTGCAATACAAAATCTTCTGTCTGTGTTCCAAAATAGGATTGCAGTCCTTTTATATGCAGTCCTTTTATATGCAGTCTTGGGCCTTGGGCTGTTTAAGAAACAAATTAAGGTTAACCAAGTTAACCTAATTCACACACCATCTATCTGTTACAAAATGTGTTGTCAGTAGGATCTTCTGGACGAAATATTCAGCACTCAATAAAAGGTTTCCTAAACTGATAATTGAGATGAATCAGGAAACACATTTAATAAATAATAACAGCTCCTGCTGTCACACACGGATGTCATGACATCGATCATGACATTCACTACAAAACCTGTATTAGCTTCACACATATGCAACCTGCATAATACAATATCAACCAGGTATATTTTACCATTAATGCAGCCAAACTGAAAACACCTTCCGGGGTGTTAATGAAGGGCACATGGAGGATCTATTGAAGTTGTTTCAGCGTTTGAGGAAGTATCGTCTCCGCTTGAATCCAAACAATTGTACTTTTGGTGTCCGTTCGAGAAAGTTATTGGGTTTCATTGTCAGTCAGAAAGGAATCAAAGTTGATCCCAATAAAGTCAAAGCTATTCAAGAGATGTCGACACCAAGAACTGAGAAACAAGTGAGAGATTTCCTCGGGAGTTTGAATTATATCTCCAGGTTCATCTCCAATATTACTACTACCTGTGAGCCAATTTTCAAGCTGTTAAGGAAAAATCAGGGATGTGTGTGGACTGAGGATTGTCAAAATACTTTTGACAGTATCAAGGAATATCTTCTTGAACCTCGTATTTTGCTCCTTCCAGTTGAAGGAAAACATTTGATTATGTACCTCACAGTGCTTGAGAATTCAATGGGATGTGTGCTAGGCCAACATGAAGAGTCTGGTCGAAAAGAGCACGCAATATACTACCTTAGCAAAAAGCTTACGGAGTGCGAAACAAGATACTCGCTACTTGAGAAAACTTGTTGCGCTTTGGTGTGGGCTACTCTCTGGCAAATGTTGTTATCTGAATATGATATTGAATAACTCACTCAAAAAGCTGTGAAAGGTAGTGACTTGGACGGAAATACCTTGCTCACCAACCAATTGAGGATTATCAGTCTATCAGAATGGATTTCCCAGACGAGGATGTCATGTATTTGAGAGCTCGAGATTGTGATAAGCCATTACCAGAAGAAGGACCAGAACCTGGATCCCGATGGGGTTTAGCTTTTGATGGAGCTTCTAATGCTCATGGTCATGGAGTTGGTGCAGTTATTATCACTCCGCAAGGTTCACATATTCCTTTTACTGCAAGGATATGTTTTAACTATGGAAATATTATTGTTGAATATGAAGCTTGCATCACGGGCCTTGAGGAAGCCATTGATCTCATAATTAAGATTCTTGATGATTATGGAGATTCTACGCTTGTGATTAATCAGATTAAAGGAGAATGGGAAATGTGTCATCATGGCTTGATCCCTTACAAAGATTATGCTAGAAGGCTATTGACATTCTTCAACAAAGTTGAATTCCACCACATCCCTCGAGATGAGAATCAGATGGAAGATGCTTTGGCCACATTGTCTTCGATGTATAAAGTGAATTTCCATGATGAGGTAGCTCATATTACAATCAGGCAGGCGTCTTGATAGACCTGCTCATGTGTTTGCAATTGGAGAAGTAACAGATGAAAAGCCTTGGTATTATGATATTGAGCATTTTCTTAAGACCCAAGAGTACCCACTTGGGGCATCAAACAAAGATAAGAAAACTCTTAGGAGATTAGCTGGCAGTTTCTCCATTAATGCTGGTGTTTTGTATAAGAGAAATTATGACATGGTCTTGCTCAGATGCGTGGATAGACACGAAGCAGACATGTTGATGCATGAAATTCATGAAGTTTCATTTGGTACCCATGCCAATGGAGATTCGATGGCTAAGAAGATGCTTAGGGCAGGTTACTATTAACTAACAATGGAATCCGATTGTTATAAGTTTGTAAAGAAGTGTCACAAGTGTCAAGTGTATGCTGACAAGATTCATGTGCCTCTGACGCTTCTTAATGTTATCTCTTCTCCATGGCCTTTCTCTATGTGGGGCATTGATATGATCGAGATGATTGAACCCAAGGCTTCGAATGGACATCAATTCATTCTTGTAGCAATTGATTACTTTACCAAGTGGGTAGAAGTTGCTTCCTATGCTAATGTGAGTAGGCAAGTTGTGGTCTGGTTTATCAAAAACAACATCATTTGTAGATATGGTGTGCCAAGCAAAATTATTACTGATAATGGTTCAAATATGAATAACAGCATGATGAGAGAGCTGTGTGAAAGCTTCAAGATTGAACACCACAACTCTTTGCGTTACATGACAAAGATGAATGGAGCTATTGAAGCAGCAAATAAAAATATTAAGAAGATTGTATAGAAAATGGTTGTTACGTACAAAGACTGACATGAAATGCTCCCAATTGCTTTGCATGGGTACCGTACATCCTTTCGTACTTCAACAGGGGCAAATCCCTTTTCTTTGGTTTATGGTATGGAAGCAGTGCTCCCCGTTGAGGTTGAGATTCCATCATTAAGAGTTTTAATGGAAACTAAGTTATCTGAGATTGAATGGTCTCATAGGAGGTTTGATCAATTGAATTTGATAGAATAAAAGAGAATGACGGCTTTATGCCATGGTCAGTTGTACCAAAAAGAATAAAGACAGCTTTTGATAAGAAGGTTTGACCTCGTGTATTCAGAGAAGGAGACCTCGTGCTTAAAAGGATCTTGTCTTTCACCTCTTATTCAAGGGGCATGTGGACTCCTAATTTTGAAGGACCATATGTTGTTAAGAAAGTCTTCTCTAGCGGTGTATTAATTCATGCAACTATGGATGGAGAGGAGCTCCCACGTCCCGTGAATCCTGATGTATTCAAGAAATAATTTGCCTAAAAATAATAAAAGAACGTCTCGCTAAGTTCAAAACCCAAAAGGGCGGCTTAGGCAAAAGAGCTTCTCGGTGGACTGAAAACCTGAAAAGGCGGTCCAGGAAAAAGTTAGAGACATAAACAGAAAAAATTACCCGGTGGATTGAAAACCTGAAAAGGCAATCTAGGCAAAAGTTAGGGATTCATGGCAAGTAACTACATCAGACAAGACTTGATCATCAGCAATCATCTGTTTGTCATGAGAAGTTCAACACATTTTAATGGAAGCCTTAGCTCAGAAATTCGAAGTTGTTAGAGAGGATAGGGTCATTATATTTCAATGTATCTTTTGCACAAAATTACCACTTTCCAAATTTTGTAATCATCCATGGAGTCTTTCCATTTGCAGGCTACCATTCTATTAATAAAGCTTGAGCCTTTATCCAATTATTTGCAATCTTACTTCTTTCTATTTCTTAAATGTCATTTATTGTTGATAATAGTTTTTGAAACAAAAAGGAAAATTAAAAATTCGAAAATTCTTTTTGAAAAAAATATAAAAAGGGATATATTTTGATTCATGAGTGAAATTCAGGTATGACACTCTCGGATGTCATTCACGATGTCAAGACATCTGATCTGTTATTAATGTAGCAGAGACAGAATAGAAAGATCCCTCATTTATTAATTACTCCTAGACCGGAGTCAATGAGACCTGGGATCACACACGTTCAATAAACATAACCAGATTGAAACAATTATATGGTTCTGTTCAGGAATAGCTAACACTTCTGATCCTGATGTTATAACCGATGTCATAACATTCATAACTGAACAAACAATGCACAAGATAAATAACACAGTTAATTGTTAAACCAGTTCGGTCTAACTACCTACTCTGGGGGCTACCAAGCCAGGAAGAAGATTTCACTATCAGTAGTACTATTTTATGTAAACAACCTCTGGTTTACAGATAAACAACCTTCGGATTACCTAGTCACTACCCAATGCAATCTTTATCTCATAACTCCATCCAAGACAAGAGAACCTATGCTCACTCCCTAGTGATACCTAACTGTTACAACCCTGCAACAGCTATTTACACAATTAACAATGCACAATAACTTGATCTTGCTTCACAGCTTCGATCAAGAACACAATACTCAACTCTTACCTACAGGTTTTAAGTGAGGACAATCACTTCTTTTACCTACAGATTTTGAGAAGGACATGGCAGTCATCCCACAACCTGGGTGGTCTACCTATAGAAACCCTAATGACTACATCGTTTCTAAACAAGGTTTTCTATATCAAACTAGGTTACAAAGATTCCTATTTATAATCTGATCCCAATTGGACTTGGGCTTACAAATCGCAGCACTCCTTGCTGTTACAAATATGCAAAAATATTCTGCTACAAATAAGGTCTTTTAATCATGAGTTTCCTAATTTATCTCCTAAATTAGAAACTGCTAAATCTTCAATCTTCTGATCTGATTCTTCCCGAATCTTCAATCTTTTGATCTGATTCTTCAAATATTCTTTTGACCTTTAAATTTGCGCCACATAGGATTACAAAATATTCTTTGAATATCCTGTATTTGTTGAGTACAAACTGAATCTTCCTTCCAGTTCTGCAGGTGCGATGTCATGAGTTGATGTCATGACATTCCATATAACATCTTGCTTGTACCTGTTTTGTTTTTTTTTTATATTTGCAAGATTCACAATTTTACCTTTTGCTGCTATTATATGTTTTAGCCAAACATTAGACAATAATACACAATAGACAGAGCATCAACAATCTCCCCTTTGGCTTATTTTGGCTAAAACTATTCTTTTAACAGTCAGCAACAACTTCAACTTTCTAGACAACAAGGACTTGGTCAATGTTTGCTTCCAGTGCAAAATTAGCATCAGCATCTCTCCCCCTTTTTAGCCATAATATGACAATGATCGAACCAATGTCATAAATTACAATGGAATATTAACTGTTAATCCTGGGAGATACCCGTTGTCTTGAAGGACCAATGGTGGCATAAGGGACCCCTTCCATAGTCTTGTACCAGAAACCGAATCCTATCATAGACCTAGAGAGAGGACTTGAGTGAAAACTGTCCACCAGTCCTAGTAACTCAAAACATAAATCACAATTGTGTTCATAACTCAGATCAAAAATCACAACGAAAATGATTCCTATACTGAAGGTTGTATATAGTGGAACATATTTGTTGTTATTGCAGAAAAACCCATGGTAGAGACCATCAACATCCCCAGCCCGTGTTTTTCTTTTTCTAAAGAGGTTTTGGTACAGCAACCCATCACAATACCAACCCAGACACGACTCACAAGAACACACTCAAACGACATTTTGAGATAGTTTGATTTCTGCAATTCATGGAGACGCTATTATATAGCCATTGGAGATTATAGGAAATAACGATGGTCTTTGGTCTTGTTCAATGGTCAAACGGTTAATTAGGAAATAGTTCCAAAATAAATTACTCTTTCCAAAGCAGTTTTTTTGACTGTTTTTCTGATAGGAGTTATCTTGAAATACCAGTGCATGCATAGTCATTGATTGTACTTTACACCGACCACTGATGTGTAGATAAACTTCAAGTCAGATTTCCTTGTTTGACTTAGAAGATTCAATGTCTTTAAACATGTCATGACATCCTGTCAGACATTGTCACTTTTCTTTCCTTTAAGCACATAGCTCAAGATTCTGTAAAAGATTAAGACAGAGCATCTTTTGGACCAAATAACTGACTTCCTACTTACTCACTAGTTATAGACATAGAATTTTGTTGTACATAACACCTTGAGACTTTTAGACACACAACTACCTCATTAGTGTTGAGAAGGAATCATGGTTACCAGTTGCACATGGTTAGCTTGAACCATTCACAAATAACTGAAAAAAGTATCACATTTTTCTTCATGATGTTAAAGTATTTTTAACCAAGAAACTTTTCTTGACAAAAGAAGTTACTCCCCCTATCTGAGATAGTCTGAGCTTCCCCAAAGGAATAAGCTTGAAATGATGAATGGAAAACATAAGACTCATCTTCATATCTTCAAGAGAAAATAAGAACAGTCTGAGTCGAAATGGTACCTTAGAAGAACTGGGGTTGTTGGGTTTATTGACGGGGACTTCCTCGTTGGCCGCATGAAGAGGAATAGCTATAACAGAAAGCGTCAAGTTAATGAAATACTTATGTCGAGATGGGAAAGGAAAAATAAGTTTCTAGATGTTACCATGGGGAATGGCATCAAGTGTTCTTACATATCAAAGATCAATATGTAGAACACCCGGGTAGTTATCCAACCTGTACTTCGTCGATTCCACTCTGGCGGCTTTTTTCTTATAGCCATTCTCGACATCCGACCAAGGGTAATAACACCAGTCGGGAATGGATGGCCGAAAGGCCAAAGCCAAAGGGCTGGTAGGTAAGGGAGGAAATTTAATTTTTCCAAAGTGAAGTGCGTAAAGATATTTATCTTTCGCGTAACCAGGTATGTTTAAATAAGGAATTTTACTGGTTACCTTCTCCCTTAGTACTTCATCCGCTTGGGAGATGGTTCAACGAAGATTGTCGGGTATATATGCCACCCCAAAGTACTTCTAGAAAGCTTGAATTTGCTTGATGTTTGTAGCCTCACACTTAGTGCGTTTTTCCTGAAATTGGCCAAGAGCAGCAGTTAGTTCAATGAGTTTCTTGTCAGGACCACCAACAAAAGTGATAAAGTATGCACGCCACAAATCCTCAAATTCTTTGGTGCAGTAAAATGTAGGTTTAAAATTAGTGAAAATAAGGGAAGGTTTGTTGTTCCAGATATTATCATAATCTTCTCGTATATAATCCCAAGATTTATCGGCGAGAATGTCGATTAAAATTTCATGGGAAGTGTACATAGACTTAGGGACAATCTGGAAAAGACCAAATTGTCGAGCCACCAAATTAGGTTGGTAGGCAACCATATTGGGGCTCGTGCTGGTGATGGAGTAACAAAGGAATCTTGGAAGCAAGAGACGTTTCCAAAAAGCCAGAGATGGTATTTTGTGTTCTTCCCTTACTGGCAAAAACAAATCAGCCATCCAGTTAGGACCAACTTTGCCATCAGCAAAAGGAGCCATGGTCGAAGTAAAGTCGACTATTTTCAGCATAAGATTAAAAATAAGATGAAAGAGATCCGGATTAGGGTGCCCCCTGTCGAGGGGAATTAGTGGGAGAAGGCGTTCCCACACGCTATAAGTCTAAAGAGGAGAGCAAGCTTTCTTCCTATTTTTGAAGGGTTTCAATTCTCCAGAAAAAGTGGCATTTAGCCACAATTGCAGCAGCCAGAAAGGTCCATGTACAAATAAATTCTTTTTCTTTGTGCCATTGGGATTGTAGTTTCTGATCTGGTTCACCACTTCTGTCAGCGACGAATAGAGAGAAGCCAAAATAAGCTGCCCTAGAGCCACATGTTCGCCATGGTGCAGGTGACTTTCAAGGTGAGCATACTGTTTGGACACTTGCATTGACCTGGAGAAAAAAACACAACGTGACAACCAATATGTTAGAAAAGCAACATGCTCTTCATTAGTGATGTCGGCTATGTCTTTGTGATGGTGAGATAGAAAGTTGTTGTAGGTAGGGTTTTTGGTCTCTCCGATGTTGAACTATATAGGCACCAGGTCGACATCTAGGTGGTTAAAGACGGTACTAGTAGGTTTTAACCCTGTGATAGCCGTAACATCCAGCAGTGTCGGGGTAATCATGCCACATCTAGTGTGGAAAGTGTTTGTCGATCCTTCCCAGAAGTATAAAACCACCGTCAGCATGCTATGAGAGTAAGGAATACTAGTACGAGAAAGGCATAGCAAGGTGTAAATGCCTAATTTCTTCCATAACGCCCCTTTTGAAGGTTCTAAACGTGCCATCCAAGCGCTGAACTTGGGACAATCCAAAAGGGGGGCCGTTCTGAAGTTTTTGTCGAAATGACGGAGAGAGAGAGAGAGGGTTCATGGAAGAAACTAAGGGTTTGGTTTCTTGGCTGGTGGGGAAAAAGGCGCCACTATCAGTGGTATAAATCTCAGAGGGGGTATCAACGGGTAAAAGACCTAAGAAAGAAACAGGTTTACCTTCAAGACGGAAGGGAATCATTACCTGGGATTGCCATATCTTGGCCTTTTCATCTACAAAAGGAGGCTCTGGAACGTAGGGTTTGTTGTCAACATGGCGAAGCTCGTAAGTCAGAGCTGGAGAGGTTCTTTCTTGGTTGCTTGCCATAGATAACGGGAGAGATTGAATACGTGAAGAAGAAGACTTGCAGAGGTTTAAAGCTATTTGAATTGTGAGAAGAAGAGTTCGCAGAAAACGGAAAGAAAAGAAAAGAAGGGAGTGAAGAGGCTATTTATATCCAAGATGATTTGAAGAAAGAAGTGGAAACGTTTTTAATAGTGGCAGTTGTCATACCTCAATTTTTGACCCTAAGATCATACATCATTTGCATTTCAATCATCAATCAAGATCACAATCTTGAGGTATCATTTTGTCTTTGAGGGGAACCATCAAGCATTTCTAGCTTTTTATTTGTTTTATACTAACCAAAATCCAAAAATATGTATTTTTCCTCTTTTGTTTATATTTTATAGGTAAAAGATCGGGCAAAAATCAAAACAGTGCAAGAAAATGGATTTTTGAAAATTTCACCATGGAAATCGATTTACCCATATAGAAAATCGATTTCCCTGGACGAAATTTGAAAAAAAAGAGGGAAGCATGACATCATTTTGGCACCAAACACTTTTTTCTTTGATCATTTTTGTCATTTTACCAATATTCCTCCTCATCAAAAATAATTCCCTTCATTAACCCCATTTTAACCTCATTTTACCATTTAAACATCCATTAAGCACAAATTCATTACCAAATGCTAAAAGACCAAATTGTCACTACTCTTACTCCAATTCTATAAATAGAGGCCTTGCCTCCCTCATTTCACAAGCTTAGAAAGCCAAGAAACCCCTTGCAATTTCTCTCTTCATCCCTACCAAATTCACCAAAGCTCTTTTTCTTTTATAAAGTTTGTGAGTCACATCTTGAACCTCACAAACTTTGAGCTAAACCACCATCCATTTCACTCTGTTTTCTTCAATTGTTGAGAGATCAAGATTTGTATTGGTGATTCTTGAAGTGGATCTAAGTTTTGTTCAAGAATTGGTAATTTTCTTCATCTATTTTCACCTATCATCATGTGATTCTTTTGTGCTAGTGTATGATGCAACTTTGATGCTATATTGGTCTTATTTGATGGTGAATTGATGGAAAATTCGTGCTCCAATGGATATGTGATCATAAGGTGTTTGTATGTTTGCTTAAATAAAGTTTTATGCCTCCTAATGCTGTTTTTTTGAAAGCTGCGCGCAGGAAATCGATTTCCCTCTGTAGGAAATCGATTTCCACCTTGTTTTTATGCCAAATTTGAACTCTGCACTCAGGAAATCGATTTCCTACAGAGGTAAATCGATTTCCAGTGAGGCAGAATGCTTTTTTTGCCTTTTTTATGCTTGTTTTGCCTTCCTTCTTCCTCCACTTCATTAATATCATTGGATCTAGGATGTTGATAGGTTTGAAATGACCAAATTCATAGTATTAGATGAATGATATTAATGATAGTGTGAGTTGATTTTACTTTATTCATTTTTGTTCTTCTTCTTCTCTTTTTTTTCTTTTGATCGATGAAAGTCTTAATACATTGAGAATTCTTATGGATTCTTGGTAAAGACTAGATCGTTACCTATTTTCTTTTCGTGCGGTATTGATTTCGGAGAGTGATCTGCATATCGCTTCTCTCGCATGCATTAGCACATAAAGTTTTGACCGGCCTCGTTGTAGGGTGATTTCTACATAAATCACTTGGCGATCTGCTTAACATAGCGCAATATTTCGTGTCCCGAATCAAAAAAGATCAAATATGAAAGAGAATTGTATGCGGTTGATTTAAGACTTATGGAGGTTTATCGTGTAGTCGCTATAATTTTATCAAGCTTCTGATAAATGTCCATTGAATTTAAATCCGAGAACATCCTTCACTCACCATCGATCTTTATTACTAACTTTGATAATTTACTTGACAAGTTTCAAGATGGTTATCTTTAACATCTAACAATTGACTTTAATTTCCGCAATTTATTATATTGCTCTTTATATTTTGCTTTATGCTTTACTTTATCATTTCATCACGTTTACATTCCGCTATTTTCTCCTTGTCCATTTGGACACTATGTTTATGTTTCCGCTATTTTCTTTTTGTCCACTTGGACCATACTTTACTTTTGTGCTAAAACACTAATAAACAACAAAAATCTAAAAAACGTTTAAGGCTCTTTTTCGGACTATTGGTTACTATCCAGAGCATTTTGGAGATTTGGACTTATGGACTTAGTGCCTCTGGACCCTTACGATATTGTTACTCTGTTGTTATTCTGTCTGTCTGGCATTGGATTGTTGTCTGTTTGTGTATGCAGGTATTTCCTTGAAAGTCCTTGATGGTTAATTCTAACTTGGAATGGGAATAGTAACGGCTGTTTTCGGGTAAAATCCTTATATCCCTTGGAATTTCCAAGGGATATAAGGATTTTACCCGAAAACAGCCGTTACTCTGCCCGATTTTTGTCAGAATTTTAATGTGATTAATGCAAAGTGGTGCTAAGATAATAAGTTCATCTAGATCCCCAAGTGATAATGTGTTGGTTTAGTGTCGATATTCCAAAGGATGGGAAATCTACCTTGACTCATAATGTCAAGTGTTGGCTTCTTCTTCGGTTAGACCATTCCTTTCCTTAACTTTTATTTTACGCATTAGGATAGCCTCTTCATCTCCTCCCCTTCTTTAATTTTCAAAATCTTCTCCCTTTTTTAAAAATCTTCTTTTGTTTGTAAAATATCTTTTAAAACCTTTCTTTAAAATATCTTTTGGCCCTTAGTGGCTTTTCTCAAAAAGTTTAGACACGACTAATTGTTGAAACGAGTGGCGATACCCCATGATTTTGAAATTGATTGATATAATGAGATCTTTTCCGCGTGAGAGAGCTAGTGGCATACTCATTTATTTATATCCGAGTTGGAGCCCTTCTTTCATTTGCGATGCAAAGAACTCATTTGTTCTCATGCTCAAGATCAATGGCTGAGTATTTCTCTCCGACGACGATAAAGTGTTTATTCGGTTTTTAAACGTTTTTCCCTTTTAAGCGGAACTACATTAGCTCTGGCTTCTCCATTGCACCGAGGAGTTATGTAGGCACAAAGTTTAATGCTTTTCCGAGCTTATTTTAAAAATAAAACAAACCCCTTGTAGCACACACGACACAGATTTTCAAAAAGGTTCCGGAGTACCACAGATATGAAGGGTGCTTAAAACCTTCCCCTTGTATAATCAACACCCGTACCTAAGATCTCTTTTTGTTTTAAAAACAAACTTTGGGTTTTCTTCGTTCTTTTCCCTTTTCCTTTGGAAACAATAAAGCGCGGTGGCGACTTTCACTGAAATATTGAGTCGAGTCAATTTATGGCTTTGATCTCATATTTTCCCCGCTACAGAAAAAATGGCGACTTCACTGGGGAACCAGTTTTAAGTGTGTTAAGCCTATTTTTGTTTATCTGTGTATTTTTATCTGTATATATTATTGTTTGCTTTGTTTGTTTTTTTTCTTTTTTCTTTTTGGTGCTCGATGGTTCCTCTGTGATGAGATAAAGTTCTAACCCGGACTTTGGTGAGTAACTTGAGATAGGAGGTGGTAAGACCAATATTCGCATGTCAGGAGCAATCCTTACCATGAGCGTCATATGGTGGAACCCCAATCAGTGGAGGCCTCATGGAAGGTAGTAGATGTTGTTACGAACTATCGTAATAACGCTATTACTTTCAATAGTGAGTGTCCGTAGAAACTGAACGGCCTAGAACCTTTTTAACCCATCTAAGCCTTTTTAGGATGTAGCATAGAAACAAGTTCGAGGACCAATTTGAGCTTGTTGTCATGCGATGCTACGCTCAGACGAGGTCTTTTAAGGCATCTTATTTGTGCCCATGAGCAATTGTGCGTGCCGGTAGTATCCGATAGAAGACTGAAAACTCTGGGAACCTTTGTAGAACCCATTTGGCAGGTACAAAATTCCCTAGTACATACCTTTGTGGGTGGTTCTTAACTTTGACTCCATGCTCGTGACGTCGAACCTTTGAACCCTGTTTGTGCGACCATGTGTGATCTTGATTGTGATTGATGCATAAACCATACATCCATGCATTCATTTGATTTCCAAGGAACTCATAGGTCTTTCTTTGTAAACATCATAAGTTTCATCAAACTAAATGGCTCTTGGGTGTTGATGGGGTGAAAACTCTAATCCACTAAAATGGATGATTGATCTTGATGATAACTTGATCAAAGCTTTGATCCAATATAGGATTTACCTCCTTCATGTTTTGATGTTTACAAATTAATAACTTGAACTCCTTGAAAATCAAATAAATAAAAAACAAAAAACAGCGATTGCATCATTTGCATACATACATCCAGGTTGTCCAGAAAACTTATCCTTATCTGTCTCCATCTTCAGAGTTTGTCTGTCTACCGTCAAGCTGATTCCTCCATACAAGTACGGAACTAGAGCCAACGTCAGATTGCGAATGGAATACCAAGAGAAACACAATGCAGAGGTCAGGATGGATATTGATGAGTTGAAGTCAGGCATGACCAAGCTAACTGAAATGCTGCAATTTTTTATTGCTAGAGGAGAACCGCCTCAGAAGACCGTCATTGTTGAAGTCTCAAGTGCTAATGTTGACCCTCAACCTACTCAACAACCACCTTCTACATGGCCTGAGTTTGGTTTGCCACCTGGTTACACTCCTCCCTATGAGAAGACTCCTGGTATTGGTCAGTCTTCACCACTTGTGACTGGTCAAGCTTCAAATCCAGTGTTTCATGCTCCTATCACGACTGAATCTCAGCCTATTGTGCACGTTGTTGCTCAGCCTACTTATGTGAATCCTCTGTTTGAATATCAAGCTGCCCGTTCCCAGAAATGAAGTCAAGGAGATGTTGGAGATATTGAAGATGTCAAAGAGCAGTATCAGACTTTAGAAAAGCGCCTGAGAGCCATGGAAGGAAATGATTACTTTGGGGTTGCTGCTGAGAATATGTGTTTGGTTTCCGACTTTGTCATGCCTTCAAATTTCAAGACTCTTGAGTTTGATAAATATGAAGGGAACACTTTCCCAAGAAGCCATTTGACCATGTACTATCGCAAGATGGCTGCTTATACCCAGAATGATAAATTGCTTATCCATTGCTTTAAGGATAGTTTGAGTGGAGCTTCGTTGAAATCGTATATGGGACTTGAGAAGAGTCACATTCATTGCTTCTAAGATCTGACTGATGCTTTCATGAAATAATATAAGTATAATTTGGACATGGCACCTGATCGCCGACAACTGCAAAGCATGTCTCAAAAAGAGAAAGAATCTTTCAAGGAGTACGCTCAACGCTGGAGAGAGCTAGCTTCTCAAGTGGAGCCACCTTTAGCTGAAAAGGAATTGACTGGCATGTTTATGGACACTCTCTCTCCTTTCTATTGGGATAATATGATTGGTAGTGTATCTTCAAACTTCACAGACTTGGTTACCATTGGTCAGAGACTTGAAGAGGGAATCAAGAATGGGAAAGTTACTCATGTTGCTGAATCTTCTGGTGGATCGAAGAAACCTTATGGAAACTTCCATAAGAAGAACGAGAATGAGACTAATGCTGTGTCAGATGACCGAAGGGGATCTCGTCGTAGACCTCAGAATGAGGATCAACCTTATGTAGCTGCTGTTGCTCCTGTGCAAGTTCAAAATGCTAATCAGAATCAGAATCGCGATAGGACTCACTTTGATCCTATTCCTATGTCTTACACTGAATAGTATCCTGCATTGGTTCATAAAGGGTTGATTACAACAAGAGATATGCCTCCTCCTCGAAATTCTCCCTCAAAAGGATTCCGACCTGATCTTCATTGTGAATACCATCAGGGTGGTGCTGGCCATGATTTAGAAGGTTGTTATGCTTTGAAGGCTAGAGTTCAAGAGTTGGTTAGATCAAAGTTGCTCTCTTTTAGAGATGTTGGTCCCAATGTTGTCACCAATCCTTTACCAGATCAGAGTGGCTGAAGACAAGTCAAAGCCCGATTTTCCTAAAGCCAAGTGTTTCAGACGAGATAGCTCATCTTTGTTGCTGATCAGTCACTAGGCCTTGTTTCTGTACTGTTTGTTTTTTTTCCTTTATTGTGCTGTTTACTTTTAAACTTTGTTTATTTTTGAATGGTGATTTTAATGAAATGAGCATTTCATATTTTGAATTCATTTTCATCTACTATGTTTATGCTTATGCTTTCTTTTACAAAACTTTTTCTTCCATTTGCTTTCTCTATCAAACTTGTGTTTTATGCAAAGATTGGAGGGAGGATGATGACAACGAAATACCCAATTTGTTGAACTGTATGCTTTCAAATAAAACTCTGCTGATGATGTACAGGCATTGTTTCAATTCCCAAACACTGGAGAAATAAGGAGGTTAATCCCTTGTCAACCCCTTTGAGCCTTCGAAGTTGGAGTTTCTTTCTATACGGAAAAACCCGCATTTTTAACCTGGGGCAGGGTAGTTCTCAGTTAATTTGGTTGTGCATTCTATTTTAAGAGAATCATTCAGTAATCCTTTCAACAAAGGTTTCAATCACAAGCTTTCCTCCGCATACATCAAAGAAATGTTGGAGATGCCAATCAAAAGCCAATGATGGTTTATCAATCATTAAGCAAGGCAGTCACTATCTTTCAAAACAATATGTATCAAAAAATATATACAAAGAAAAGCCTGCTAAGTCAAAAATCAAAAAGATGACTTAGGCAAAAATAAGGCATCCCGCTGACTGTAAGTTCAAAAATAAACAGTTCAGGCAAAAGTTAGGGAAATCCAAAGAAAAGATGAAAAAGAAAAGTCAATAAATTCCTCAAGCAACAAAATGATGTGACAACAAAAAGGAAGAAGTGACTGCCATCTTAAAAGTTCTCTTTGCTTGTGAGCTATCATCATTACAAAGGTGCAATTCCAGAATCCTCTTGGTACCTAAATGCATAAGCTGAATTAACTGAGTTTTAGGACTGGAGATCATCATGAAGATAGGGTGGGTTACAAAAATTTTGAGCCTAATATCCTTTGTTTCTTAAACCGTGAACCTGACCACGTTACCACCTTTAAAAGACCTAATTGAAGCAAGGTTTGTTTGAAAGCATACTACAACAAGGTTGCGTAAGCTGACTCCCATGAGATTTGCCAATCATTTGTTTTGATATCATACCTTTGCTTTATCTTTCACTTTGAATGTCTTAACCTTTATGTTTTGACCAGTGATTCCATTTGCTTTACATCAATAATATCATTTCAATAATGACTTTGATTTCAAAAATATGCTTTGAGCATTACATTAAAATTACCATTCTTGAATGAACATTTTTGCAAGTAAGCACTCATATTTCAGGAAGTTCAAACAGTCGAGAAACTTGATCAGTGGTCCTATCAGGGGCACATTATTTCAAGATCCTATTATTCAGATGTTCAGTCAAGATTTGTTGATCAGAATATCCTTTCAAGACTTATGATGGGGCAAGCTTTCCCAACATTCATTTAAGAACTGAGGCCATGATCAGTTCATCCCCTAGTACAGTTCAACTGAAGCCACGATCAGTTAACTTGCAACAATTGGTCAATCAAGGGAAATCTTCTTCACTAAACCCCAAGAAGTTTTATCAGTCCTTCTCAAAGGACCACCAGTCTGATACAGTTACCAATGTGACAAGAAGTGTGTCCAAGCATCTTCTTCATAAGTAGAGTTGGCAGAGCTCCTGCGTTGAGGAATCAGAGTTCCTATCGTGCCTCACAAAAGAGTCTACCTCAATCGTCACAAATTATCACATTGCATTAAGCATTCATCATGCATAAATTTTTTTTAACATCATGCATAGGAACAAATTCATACTCATTTACATTCTTCCGAGGTCTTGTTGTTGTCAACATCTCACCTTGAGATCTAAGTCCAACATTCTTGGCACCTATCCAAAACAGATACTTGTTTGTCTTCTCCGTCTAGTGCTATTCCTAGATGTCTCATTTCTTCTTTCAGTGCAATTCCTGAAAGATGTTTCTTATCGCTTTTTCCTTTTAGTGCCATTCCTGAAAGATGTTTCTTATCGCTTTTTTCTTTTAGTGCCATTCCTGAAAGATGTTTCTCACCTTATTCAGTACCATTCCTGGATATCGTGATTTTCTCACTTCATTCAATGCTATTCTCGGATGTTGTGATCTTCACTTTATTCACTGCTATTCTTGAATATCGTGATCCTTATTCAGTGTCATTCCTGAGTGTTGTGATTCTTCTTTCTTTCAGTGTCATTCCTGAAAGATGTTTCTCACTTTATTCAGTGCCATTCCTGGATATTGTGATTTCTTACCTCATTCAGTGCCGTTCCTGAGTGTTGCGATTCTTCTTTCTTTCAGTGCCATTCCTGAAAGATG
Organism: Vicia villosa; assembly: GCF_029867415.1. Taxonomy (NCBI): domain Eukaryota; kingdom Viridiplantae; phylum Streptophyta; class Magnoliopsida; order Fabales; family Fabaceae; genus Vicia; species Vicia villosa. The sequence goes on from NW_026705020.1 coordinate 690,705, forward strand.
TTTCTCACCTTATTCAGTCTCATTCCTGGATATCGTGATTTTCTCACCTCATTCAGTGCCGTTCCTAAATGTTGTTGACTCTCTGTTACTTCTTTCAGTGCCATTCCTGAAGGACCATTTGAATCACTTTATCCAATGTCATTCTTGGATATTATTTTCTCACTTCATTCAATGCTATTCTCGGATGTCGTGATCTTCACTTTATTCACTGCTATTCTTGAATATCGTGATCCTTTCTATCTAGTGCCATTCCTGTATGTCCTTTCCAAATTCAGTCATGTTTTACTCTTGAATGACTTTTGATATGGGTTCTAGAGACTTTTCTCTCTGAATGTCTCTGTTGATTTTTCTGTCCAGAACTCCCTTCATGTTTTACTCTTGAAAGCTTCTGTTGACTGTCTCTTTCTCATGTGAAGTCCAAGTTTTATTCCTGGATGACACATACCTTTTCCCCAGTGGAGTCTTTTCTTATCTCCCCTGTGATGTTATATTTCTCTCTATTCCATAATCATACTTGATGCATCCATTAGCATCGCATCATACCTTAGGTTCAAAAATTGTGTGTTTTATATTTAAGTCTCTTCAATTACGTCGAGCCGAGGATTTTAACCCTCATATCTCTGGATAGAAGAAACTTAAATAGGGGCATCTGTTATACCTCAATTTTCGACCCTAAGATCATACATCATTTGCATTTCAATCATCAATCAAGATCACAATCTTGAGGTATCATTTTGTCTTTGAGGGGAACCATCAAGCATTTCTAGCTTTTTATTTGTTTTATACTAACCAAAATCCAAAAATATGTATTTTGCCTCTTTTGTTTATATGTTACAGGTAAAAGATTGGGCAAAAATTAAAACAGTGCAAGAAAATGGATTTTTGAAAATTTCACTATGGAAATCGATTTACCCATATAGGAAATCGATTTCCCTGGACGAAATTTGAAAAAAAGAGGGAAGCATGACATCATTTTGGCACCAAACACTTTTTTCTTTGATCATTTTTGTCATTTTACCAATTTTCCACCTCATCAAAAATAATTCCCTTCATTAACCCCATTTTAACCTCATTTTACCATTTAAACATCCATTAAGCACAAATTAATTACCAAATGCTAAAAGACCAAATTTTCACTACTCGTACTCCAATTCTATAAATAGAGGCCTTGCCTCCCTCATTTCACAAGCTTAGAAAGCCAAGAAACCCCTTGCAATTTCTCTCTTCATCCCTACCAAATTCACCAAAGCTCTTTTTCTTTCATAAAGTTTGTGAGTCACATCTTGAATCTCACAAACTTTGAGCTAAACCACCATCCATTTCACTCTGTTTTCTTCAATTGTTGAGAGATCAAGATTTGTGTTGGTGATTCTTGAAGTGGATCTAAGTTTTGTTCAAGATTTGATAATTTTCTTCATCTATTTTCACCTATCATCATGTGATTCTTTTGTGCTTGTGTATGATGCATCTTTGATGCTATATTAGTCCTATTTTATGGTGAATTGATGGAAAATTCATGCTCCAATGGATATGTGATCATAAGGTGTTTGTATGTTTGCTTAAATCAAGTTTTATGCCTCCTAATGCTGTTTTTTTGAAAGCTGCGCGCAGGAAATCAATTTCCCTCTGTAGGAAATCGATTTCCACCTTGTTTTTATGCCAAATTTGAACTCTACACTCAGGAAATCGATTTCCTACAGAGGTAAATCGATTTCCAGTGAGGCAGAATGCTTTTTTTGCCTTTTTTATGCTTGTTTTGCCTTTCTTCTTCCTCCACTTCATTAATATCATTGGATCTAGGATGTTGATAGGTTTAAAATGACCAAATCCATAATATTAGATGAATGATATTAATGATATTGTGAGTTGATTTTACTTTATGCATTTTTGTTCTTCTTCTTCTTCTTTTTTTTTCTTTTGATCGATGAAAGTCTTAATACCTTGAGAATTCTTATGGATTTTTGGTAAAGACTAGATCGTTACCTATTTTCTTTTCGTGTGGTATTGCTTTCGGGGAGTGATCTACATATCGCTTCTCTCGCATGCATTAGCACATAAAGTTTTGACCGACCTCGTTGTAGGGTGATTTCTACATAAATCACTTGGCGATCTGCTTAACATAGCGCAATATTTCGTGTCCCGAATAAAAAAAGATCAAATATGGAAGAGAATTGTATGCGGTTGATTTAAGACTTATGGAGGTTTATCGTGTAGTCGCTATGATTTTATCAAGCTTCTGATAAATGTCCATTGAATTTAAATCCGAGAACATCCTTCACTCACCATCGATCTTTATTACTAACTTTGATAATATACTTGACAAGTTTCAAGATGGTTATCTTTAACATCTAACAATTGACTTTAATTTCCGCAATTTATTATATTGCTCTTTATATTTTGCTTTATGCTTTACTTTATCATTTCATCACGTTTACATTCCGCTATTTTCTCCTTGTCCATTTGGACACTATGTTTATGTTTCCGCTATTTTCTTTTTGTCCACTTGGACCATACTTTACTTTTGTGCTAAAACACTAATAAACAACAAAAATGTAAAAAACGTTTAAGGCTCTTTTTCGGACTATTGGTTACTATCCAGAGCATTTTGGAGATTTGGACTTATGGACTTAGTGCCTCTAGACCCTTACGATATTGTTACTCTGTTGTTATTCTGTCTGTCTGGCATTGGATTGTTGTCTGTTTGTGTATGCAGGTATTTCCTTGAAAGTCCTTGATGGTTAATTCCAAGGCATTGATATAAGGATTTTACCCGAAAACAGCCGTTACTCTGCCCGATTTTCGTCAGAATTTTAATGTGATTAATGCAAAGTGGTGCTAAGATAATAAGTTCATCTAGATCCCCAAGTGATAATGTGTTGGTTTAGTGTCGATATTCCAAAGGATGGGAAATCTACCTTGACTCATAATGTCAAGTGTTGGCTCCTTCTTCGGTTAGACCATTCCTTTCCTTAACTTTTATTTTACGCATTAGGATAGCCTCTTCATCTCCTCCACTTCTTTAATTTTCAAAATCTTCTCCCTTTTTTAAAAATCTTCTTATGTTTGTAAAATATCTTTTAAAACCTTTCTTTAAAATATCTTTTGGCCTTTAGTGGCTTTTCTCAAAAAGTTTAGACACGACTAATTGTTGAAACGAGTGGCGATACCCCCACGATATTGAAATTGATTGATATAATGAGATCTTTTCCGCTAGTGGCATACTCGTTGATTTATATCCGAGTTGGAGCCCTTCTTTCATTTGTGATGCAAAGAACTCATTTGTTCTCATGCTCAAGATCAATGGCTGAGTATTTTTCTCCGACGATGATAAAGTGTTTATTCGGTTTTTAAACGTTTTTCCCTTTTAAGCAGAACTACATTAGCTCTGACTTCTCCATTGCACCGAGGAGGTATGTAGGTACAAAGTTTAATGCTTTTTCGAGCTTATTTTAAAAATAAAACAAACCCTTTTTAGCACACACGACACAGATTTTCAAAAAGGTTCCTATGGAGTACCACAGATATGAGGGGTGCTTAAAACCTTCCCCTTGTATAATCAACACCCGTACCTAAGATCTCTTTTTGTTTTAAAAACAAACTTTGGGTTTTCTTCGTTCTTTTCCCTTTTCCTTTGGAAACAATTAAGCGCGGTGGCGACTTTCACTGAAATATTGAGTCGAGTCAATTTATGGCTTTGATCTCATATTTTCCCCGCTACAGCAGTGTCTAGGACACGTGTTGTATAGTCAAGGAATAACGTGAATCGAGCCGGCCGTTCGAGAATACCATTATGACGCATTTAATGGACCCACGTCTCGAGGCGGAAAAGCGTGATACAGAGTCATGATTACTTGACGTCACGGAAAAGACGGAACAGTGACGCCACTTTATAGGTAGTGGAAACGATGATGTCGCAATAAGAGTCGTGGATTCATAGATGCCATTATCTCATAGGTCGACGAGTACAAATGTCGAAAATGGCATCTCTGAGGGGAATTTTGTTACCCTAAGATTTTTACGAACAGAAAATAAAAAGTATACCCAGCTGGTGGCCTTAGAAGTTAAGGGAGAAGGCTTATGAATAGAGGCGTATTCAAGAAATTAAGGCTCACATGGAAAATGTACGAAAGTTATGTCGAAGGCACACGCAGGTTGAATCGACTGAAGTGGGGATCATATGAAATAGTCGAAAGAGTTTTTGTCGGCCATAGAGGCTTCTATTTTACTTAGCAGAAAATCTCTACCTTTACATTCTTGTCAAGCGCCAGCGTCGAAACCAAGAGCAGTTGAACTTTGAAGAAACAATGGCGGGAAGTTTCAAATTCAAAATCTAAGGGTAGTTATTCCAAGGAATCGTGCCTTGAAGGCGCAAAATACATGGAAAAATCTCATGGAGCAGTTGCCATTTAGCTTCACTATCAGCCGTAGATCAATTTAGGCAGTTATCTTATGTATTAATATAAATAAGTTGTTTTTGTGTAAAATTAGGGTGGTTCGCTGGTATACTCAAAATACTCTGCCCAATTTCCGATTGTAGGAAAGAAAGAGTTGCTGAGTGCTTGATGTACATGAATCACCACCATTATTTCAATGCATAACTTTTATCTTTCAGTCATTTATCTTAATATTTTTACTTGTGCTTTACTTGTTGATCAATATTCATTTTATATTTTCACGTTCATAAAAGAGTCATTTGCATTTTATTTCGTTTGGAGAAAATTCTAGATCCAACACTCCCTGTCGGTCACGAGTCACCACAGTAAATCAGGATCTTAACGTCTAGATTCGTCTGTATTATTAGACATAGGTTTGTCCCCGTCGGTCACGAGTCACCTAGAAGTCGAACCTTACATTGTGTGGAAGACCGTTGCATTGGTCTCAGCCTTAGAAAATCGTTTCTTAGGCCATTTCCCTCAACAGAGCTAGTGCAACCCCAAAAATCTTAGCACTTGTCCTAAGATCAACTGGTCGATCTTGCAAGTAACCCTTATTTTTAGGACTTAGGGAGGACCAGCGGTTGTTTACCAATTTCCACAGTAAACAGTTAATCATTGGAACTTGCCCATGCATTTGTAATCAGTTGGGTTATAGTGGATTAAGACCTCGATTGAGAGAGGCGAAATCACCTTGGCGGGTGGACTAGACTAGTTTGGGAATTTCTCAAGTGAACTAGTATAAACATACATTGTTCTTTCCTTCTTACACTTTATAGTTATTATCAAGAGTAAAGATTTGTTGTTTAAGAAGGGAGTTGTTTTTTATCATAGTTTTGTTTGTTAAAAACCCTATTCAAACCCCCCTTTCTAATGTTTTTCACACCTTCAGTTGGCATCAGAGCTACAGTTCTGAGTGGTGATAAAGAGTTTGAATCTTAATCAGGCACTTAATACTGATCAATACCAATCTAGATTGTCTGAAAAACAATGGTTGCTTCCAAAGAAACTTCTATCAATAATGTTACTGTTGATAATAAAGATAGAGAGTGTTATAGTGCTAAACCTCCCATGTTTGATGGAGAAAGTTTGACTCTTGGAAGGATAAAATTGAAACGTATTTCATGGCATTTGACTTTGATGATTGGGATATGTTAGTTGATGGCTACAAACATCCAGTAGATGCAGGTGTCATACCCCAAAATTTTCCCATCCTATTTCACTCTCAAACTCATACAATGACTCAAGGCTCAAAGGTAAACCTAAGGCATACTCTCCTAATCAAAGGGTCCTCAAATTAGGGTTTTGGATTTTCTAAGGAGAAAGGTTGTATCAAGGCCTCAAGTAAGCTTCATATGATCTCTTAGGATTTAAATCACCTCCATGACAAGTTTCAAGCTTCAATTCCAAGGATTGCTCATTCAGATGCTTAGATAGTCAACAATCGACTAGTTTGGCCTAAAAGTCAACTATGGTCAAATTACAATCAAAACTCCTGATTTTTTGTCAACATCCTCATTTTGAAGTATCATTCATCATTTGATCAAAGGTTGATCATGATTCATCAAGAAAAGCTTCAAAATCAACAAAATACAAAGTTGCTAAATTAGGGTTTTTATCTAAAAAGTCAACTGTACTTTGACTGGCCATAACTTTCACATGGAGTATCAGAAAATTTTCACTCAAAGGCTATTTTGGAGGAAATTGAATTCTCTACAAATTTGTCTCTCACATGCCAAGCCCAGAAATGCTTCATTTGAGAGATATGGTACAAACGATTATAGGTCCTTTTCAAAAGTCAACCAAAAGCAGTTTTTTGTCAAAGACCATATCATCAAGATAAACTCTTCAAATGAGAAAAAGGTTACAAAGTGGCTTATAGAGGACGTCTTGAGGTTTCCAAAAAGTCCTAGAACTCTTCCATATCTTAAAAATTGAGGGAGATATGCCTTGTCAAAGTTGGATAATTTTGGGTGAAAAATGTGAAGCAAATAAGGGCCAAAATGGATATTTTTGCAAATGGGCCTATCTTTTTATGATCCAAACTTGGTTATAAGGTTACTAAGGACCTCCAAGTTCAATGCCACGCCCCTTTGATTTTTACTTTTTTTAGTGGATTTTTTATTCATTAAAGATTCAATTTAAATCAAGTAAATGGAAAATTGGGAAAGGATTCACTTTAGTTTTATTTTCCAAGCAAATCAAATCATCCAAATAACCTATATTTGATTCAATTTCGTGTTCCACATGATTGAAAGAAGAAGATTGAAATTGGCCAAAATAGGAAACCATTATGAATCATATTTTTCAAATTTGCAATTACTTGATTCAAAGGGATTTGATGTGTTGTTGTTACCCTATATTATGTTCCTATAAGTACCAAAACTATTCAGATTGCAAGGGGGGATTTTGGCTGCAAGGAGACCCTAGGCAGAGGTTAAAAAACTTGGAATCAAGAGGAGAGAAGGAAAAAAATTGCAGGCCAATTCACACCACTCCAAGCCTCCAAATTGAATCCTCGTGGTCTCCTGGGCGTGAAATGGTCTTTACCATTAACCAAATCAATCCGCAGCGTATTGCCATGTTCATGTTTGTGTCAAATATTTTTTGAATATGAATTCGTTCATAAACACATTTTAAATCGTGTTTGAGTGCATAATCGTGTTCATAAACTTGTTTGCATTCTATCTGGATCATTTAATGGGAGTCTTGTTGCAGGACGAAAGATTCACCCTGGCTAGGTTTTCGGATTCATGAATTGGGGATATCAGGATAGGGGCGAAATCGACTGAAACTAAGAGTCCCATTGGATTCGTGAGGTCGATTCTAGTCAATCTGGGTTATCATTTTGTATTGCTTGACGTTGATTTGCAGGTTTTGAAGATGAATATCTAAGGCCACGCATAAAAACCGTGGCCAAAAGTATTCTCTTTTTTTCAGAAAACCAACGAATGAGACGAAGCTCCTGGGCGCGAAATTCTGGTTTAAAAGTTTAAATTATTTTTTTATTTATTATATTCAGTAGTGATTATATTATTAGCGAACGAGAATGGAAGAATTGGCAATGGCGAAGCGCTAGGGACTCTTGTGTCAAGGGTTCGAACCCCTGCTGTGCCAACATAATTTTTACAAAGGGTTTTTTATAAGATCCAACGCAACATACCTAGGGAAGCCCATGGTATACCCTCAGGCATCAACCTCGGGATCTCACCAAAGCCAGATCCAAGGGTACCTGAGGACACAGCTCCACCATGGACATTCAGAGCCACCACACTGAATCGGACAGGTTTCTTTGTCCTTTTTAATAGTCTTTATTATTCAATTGTTTTATTTATATTTAGTTTTTTAATTTAGTAGTTATAAAATTAATTAGGATAACTAACTTAGGTAATTAGGATTAGGTTTTTAAGCCAACGTTTTTCACGTAATTATTTTATTTAATTAAATTTAATTTAGCTAATTTAGGTTAGGTTCAATTTATTAATCGTTTTGATCGAATTAATCAGTCGCGATGGTTAATAATCAATTATTTAATTAATTAAATAATATATCTAAAGAGGTTTTATTACTAAAGGGTTTTAACCGATTCAATTGGTTATGATGATTAGTAATCCTTCATTAATTCGTTATTCGTTTTAATCAAACCTATTGATTACGATGATTAACGATGAATAATTTCCTTCTAATAATCTATTAAAACACATCAATTTGCTAATGGTGATAATCGAATCAATCGATTAGAATAATTAGCAATTCTTTATTTTAATTGTTAATTATGGTGATCAAACCTATTGATCATCCCGATTAATAGAACATATTATAATCAGGATTGTACGCCACATCAAAATACAATTGTTTTCACAAACCACATACTACGAATTTCAAAACTGCGAATTTCAAAACTGCGATAAGGTAATTCAACATACCTTCACACATTCATACTAAATATAAGGCGTACAACCCTCCCCGAACTACGTAGACTCTGATCCTCCCTAAGGAGGTACGTAGGCACTTGGATAACCAAGGAGAGCCCCCTTCCCCAAAACCTCAATTAGGTTTAAATCTCACTTTTAACCCTATTCACTTTCTGTCATTAGCCATAAACCACAAACCTTACCATAATACTCTTACAAACCTTAAATGCAAACCTTAGGAAAGGGTTAGGGGTGCCTAACACCTTCCCTTGACCTGATTATAATAACTTACCCAGATTCTCTAAAACTTCGTAGGGTTTCCTATTCGCCCTGGCAGAATAGGTGGCGACTCTAAAATCTAAAATTTTTAGAGCAGGTTGCTACAGCAGGTGATGTCAAGTTTGCAAGAAGTGTAATGATAGATGACCAAAATAAATCTTACAAGAATCATTTCAAAGCTATGTCTATCTTGTTATCTTCTATTTCTCATGTTAAGTATGAGAAGATCATTGATAAAGAGATTGCTAAGTCCATATTTGATTCTCTCAAAATAACTTATGAATGCAATGCTCAAGTTAAGGAGACAAATGCTCTCGCCTTTATCCAAAAATATGAAGCCTTCAAGATGGAAGAAGATGAATCTATGGAAAAGATGTTTTCAAGATTCCATATGCTTGTTGTAGGACTTAAGGTTCTAGACAAAGGATACTCCACATCAGATCATGTTAAGAAGATTATCAGAAGTCTGCCCAAGAAATAGAGACCAATGGTAACTGCTTTGAAACTGTCAAAGGACCTGAACAACACCAGTCTTGAGGAACTGATAAGTTCTTTAAGAAGTCATGAGATTGAGCTTTAAGAAGATGAACCTCATAGAAGAAGCAAGTTTGTGGCTCTAAATTCTAAGAACATAAAGGCTTTTCAAGTATAAGAAGATTTAGAGGGGTCTGAAGAAGACTCGGGTGAAGATGAACTTTCCATGATATCCAGAAGATTAAATCCTCTATGGAAACATAGAGAGCGCAAGTTCAGAAGATCTAGAAGATCAAAGCACACAACTGAGTCATCACCTGATCAAAGAAAAGGTTCTGGAAGGGAGGTTTTATGTTACAAGTGCAATGAGCCTGGACATTACAAGAATGATTATCCAAAGCTTAGGAAAGACAAGAAGCCTAAGAAAATGTTCAAAGCCAAGAAGGGTTTCATGGAAACATGGGATGACTCTAACTCAGAAGAGGAAGATTCTGATGAAGAACATGCTAATATGGCACTAATGGAAGAAGCTAGCTCAAGTGGAGCTATCTTAGAAAGTAAACTAACAATTGATGATGAGTCAAACTCTAATGATGAATAAGAGGTACTTTCTTCTCTTTCTTGTAGTAAACTTGAATCTTATTTTGCTGAATTAATGAAAAGATATCATCTTCTGAGTAATAAATACAAAATTTTGAAAAAGGATTATGTAGTTATGTCTGAGAAATATACTGAATATGAGCGAAATAAGTTTGAAAAATTATTTGTTTTAGAAAAATCAAATCTTGATCTTAAAAGTAAAGTTTCTAAGTTAGAAGATGAAATCATGTCCATGGCCTTTGTTATTGACAAAGTAATCAGATATGATAGAGCCTTTCAACATTTCTTAGCTAAAAGCATAGACAGAAGCAAGATGGCTTCACTAATCTATGGTGTTAGCAGAAATGGAGTTAGAGGCTTGGGATATTCAGACCTCCAAAGAAACCTGATGAAACTGAGTTTGTTATTCCAAAACCTCTATCTGAACATTTTGTGCTTGCTAGAACTGAATTAAAATGCTCTGAACAAGAAAGTTTTGATTCTATCACATCACAGTCACAGACACAGAAGGAAACTTATGTAACAACCTTCTAAAATCCCACGATTTTCACAAATAATTTAAATAAATTAAATAAATGTAAAACAACAACAAGGATGTCACATCTTCACATACAGTCATATTCCCAATTGGTCCTGCTCTGTAACACGGGTTGCAACATAATTTTAACATGATAGCATCTTAAATACTACTAATTTAATTCACTTCAAAACTTCGCAGCGGAATATATATACACACACACACACACACACACACACACACACACACACACACACACACATAAGTCTCAAAAACTCCAATAAACTTCATCTACCGAAAAAGGGAAGTTCAACCATCAAAATATTATAAACCAAAACAGAATAAACAATTTGGAATTAATACATAAAACTCCAAAATAACATGACATAAAATGTTCGCAATGTCAAACGATCCCAACCCCGATTTTACGTATCAGATCAAGACTCTCTTTATTCTACCGAAAGCAAATAAACTCACTTTGAAGCTATCCTCTAAGCTTCTGGCACTAATCCTAATTACCTGCGCGTTACCCACGTAAAGGTAACATTCAAGCAGAAAGGGTGGGTAAATCATAATCATTATAAAAGACATAAGAGAAAGATATAGTAGTTACAACATGCAAATAACAACATCATAACATCACAAGCTATATATATATAACACAACAATAACACCAATCCTTCACACTTAAACTTCACAAGACAAACATCGTTTAAATACATTACTTAACACAAACATTGTACAATGCCACCAATAATGAAATTCAACTTCACTAGAATCAATGCATGTGGTACCAAAAACATCATTGATGACTTAGTCATCATTATTCTCCAAAGATCCCCACCATAGGATCGATTCCTGCTTGGAATCGGAGTATATCACAAATTGCACTTAATCCAAACTATAGGATTAAGGCCATCACTAGACCGAAGTGTCCTATAAACTTCATAAGATTATCATCCTGCAAAACATCATTGGACTATTCGTCCTGACAAATGCTATGAGTGCATGATACGAAACATCACATAAATTACGACCACGACTAGTCAAAACGCAACATCATCCATCAATAATCATAATTTTCTCTTCACATACCTTATACACATACATCACATTCAATACAATATCATTTTATTATAACAGACACCAAACAAATCTCCTCAAGATATAAAACATTTCATGCAGTAAAGCACACATACTGTTTGTTCAGCATAAAATCTTGTCACTTAATCATGACACAATCACTAGATTATCACATTCTATACTTCATATTATTTTAAGAAAGTTTAGATCATTGTGTTAGATTTCTAATACTTCAAACGGCACCAAAAACAGACTCCTGGTTCAAAAGTTATGACCATTTTAAGGAAAACTGTTTTCTGCTAACTGCTGTGACGAGTGCCACAGCTCCATGCCCCCCGCCACGACCTCCCAACATGCCATGATGACTGTAACACATTCCATGATGACCGGCTCACCTCCCATACACATCATGGCGCCCGTCAAATCTTCCACGATGCCCTCCACGCATCAAGAACGCTGTAGTTTGATTTTTTACATTTCGAGGCCTTCCAGACCTCAGAATTTGATTCCGTAAAAAGTCCCAGTTTCAGAATTCAGAATCCTACGATTATATAAAATTTATAACCGCCTATAACACTTATTTATTAATCCTTTTTATCAATCTATTGCAACATCACACCACCAATTCATCAATTCCCATCACAGCATCGCATTTCATGAACCAAAAACCCCCAACACAATTCCTACAATTATCTAACACTTAGATCAATTATAATAATCAAGATAGACTCCACTTACCTTAATTGAAGCTTGATTCCAATTCCTCTTCGCGTTTTACAATTCCTATTTGCCTCTCTTTGTGCCCTAGCTTTATTTTGCTCTTCTCTCTGCCTCCTCTTTCCACGAATGCACAAAATGAATTTTTCAACTTCCTTCTCCTTATATAACCCCTACCCCTAATGTGGTATTTCCAAATCTACCCTCACTTATCTCCACTAAATACTATATTTCCCTTAATGTCTCTAACACCAAAATAACTCTTATTTGTTCTAATTAAAATAATTCCGATTAATTATCTTAACTGTTCTGAAATTGCCTTAATTCCTCGAATTCATACGAACATCACAAAATCACCGTAATCATCAAGTCGTCACATAAACCACCAAAACGTCACAAAATCAAATACTTCAGATATTCATGCTAGATTAGTTAAATAACTAATTAAGTAATCAATTTAGATTTTTAGGGTGTTACAACTCTCCCCCACTTAAAAGAATTTTTTCCCTCGAAAATTACATACAGAAACAGAGCTGGAACTCCTTCATATGATCCTCACATTCCCAAGTGATACTTTCACCAAATGGTCCTCCCTACACTACCTTCACTTCTTGATCCTCTATCCGTACGGGTGATGCCTTAATAGTGAGGTTATCTCTCACCTGTACATCATCCACTTGGACCACATGAGAAGGATCCGAAATGTATTTTCTCAACTGAGACACATGAAACACGTCATGAAGGTTAGCAAGCGACGCCGGCAAAGCAATCATATAGGCCACCTCACCTATCTTCTCAAGAATCTGGTACGGACCAACAAAACGCGGTGTTAGCTTTCTGGACTTCAAAGCTCTACCAACTTCCATCGTCGGAGTAACTCTCAAGAACACGTGGTCTCCACTTGAAATTCAAGTGCTTTCCTCCTCTTATCATGATAACTCTTCTGACGGCTCTATGAAGCTCTCATCCTCTCCTGAATCATCTTAATCTTCTTAGTCGTCTCTTGCACAATTTCAGGTCCGAGGGCTACACTCTCTCGCCTGACTCATACCAACACAACGGAGTTCTACATCTTCGGCCATATAATTCTTCATATGGAGCCATCCCAATACTAGATTGGAAACTGTTATTATAGGTAAATTCAATCAATCGCAAGTGGTTGTCCCAAGCACCTCCCTGTTCCAACACCTCTAAGCAAGGGTTTGATTCTCATTTTTAGAGGTATTTGACTTGAATTTGTGCATATCTATTTAAGCATTGTTTTGTTCAGTTCTTGTTGCCATTTTACTTGGAATGATGTGAGGATTAAAAGCCCTAAACTTTTAGAGCTTAATTGTTGAAATTGAGCATTTAATTTAAATTTGAGTTTTTTAGGGTTCATCACTAATTTCCAGAAATTCACGGGTTTGAGTGTGAATAAATGTTTGATAATTATGTGTTTGAGTTTGTGGTTTGATGCTAATCACATTGATGTATTATTTTGTTAAAAATGATTAGGTTTTGAGAATGTTTGAATTTGGCACCATTGTTGTTCTTGTTCTGTTTCAACGAAGAAGAAGAAGTTGGTTTTGGTGGGAAATTTGAATTTTTGCGCTTGTTTAAAATATAATCACATGGAGTTGATTCCTAAACGAATTCATCATTTCAGCATACTTGGTCATCAGCGCGCATTTAGTCCTTTCGTGTCCCAGGTCTGGGGTTCGAATCCCCCTCGCCCCATACCTTTTGCATTTTTTTTCACATTTTTTAAACTTGTGTAGCCTTGTATTGGACTGAATGCATCTTCTGATTGGGCCAAGCGTATGGCCAAGTGGCTAACCTTTTGACTTGCAATCTAAGGGGCCTGAGTTCAAACCCCTTTGAAGACAAAACCTTCTTTTTTTATCACCTTTTATTTTATATTTTATTTAAACTTAGATAATTTATTTAAAATAGAAAACTTAATTATTTTAACTTCAATTTTTTGTGCTATTTATTTAGGTTGTCTATTTTAATGTTATGATTAAAAAATCCAAAAAATATTTATTTTATATAATTTTCAAATTAATCAAAAACAAGTCTTTTATATATGTATTAAAAAATCAACCAAAAATAATTTTATTTTGAATATTTCTTCAAAGTAGCTTTGTATATTTTTGTGAATATTTGTTTAGGGTTAGGATATCATGTCTTTGACTTTTCCATGTACCTGTAGACCATTTATCTTAAAGAAATAGGTATTTAACAATTAAAATCAATTAGGTTTAGGTTTATGTTGAAACCCTAATTTGAAAACCCTAATTCAAAAACCCTAGGTTTAAAACCCTATCCAAAAAGAAACATGTTGATCTTTGCTTATCCATGATTAATTATGTTTGTTATCTTGTACATACTTATTGATTTAATCATTGTTTTGTACTTAATTGTTATTTTAATCATTATCTTGTTAATTCCTCTTATGTGTTGTTTATCTAACCCCATGTTTATTCATCATATCAATCATTCATCATTCATACATGAGTTTGAACCCAAAGGCTTAGATACATCCATCTCTCTTATTTATTGATTATCATACTCACTTGTTTGTTCTTGTGTCACATGATATCCCACACACACACTTGAGGTATCCATTGTTGATTGCTTAAGTTTGTTATTTTTGTCCAAAAGGATGGGAATGATATTGACTAAAATTGTCAAGGTACTCAAACTCCCTTTCCAGTCTCTTTTATCTTGTGTTTAAAACTATTGATAAAGCTTTTACCTTGTCTTTTAAAATGGTTTAGTATTGTTAAAGCTCAACCAAACCCTTTGTTTTTAAACCTTGGTACTAAGAGTAGAATTATTCCCGGTGAAACTATTCTTAGTCCATTGACCTTTGTATTGTTAAAGCTATGTCTTTTGTTTTAAAACTTTGGTGTTATGAGAAGAATTATTCCCGGTGAAACTTCTCCTAACCCATTGACCTTGTATTTTAAAGCTTGGTCCCTTTTGTTTTAAAATTGTTAGGTATTGTAAAGCTTAACCTTTTAAACTTATTTGGTATTTTAAAGCCTAATCTTTTTTCAAAAACATGTTTTGTTAAGTATTGTTAAAGCTTAACACCCAAAAAGATTTTGGCCACTTTGGCCCCTTTTTATTTTTCCTTTTAAGAGGAACTACAAAAGTTTTGACTTCCCTATTTGCACTTAAGGGGTATTTTAGCCTAAGATGCGATGTCTTGTCGAGCTCACTTTCAAAAACTTCTTTTCTCATCCCCATTCTCTATTTTAAACAAGTTTCACATAGGATTTTCAAAAGGTATGTAAAAAAAAACAATAACATTTTCAAAGAGTTTCCCATGGAGTATCATGGATATGAGGGGTGTTTAAAACTTTCCCCTTGTATAACAAACCCCCTTACCCAAATCTCTGATAAGTTTATTAGTTTTGATTTTAAAAACTTCCGTGGGTTTTATTCGCTCTTTCACCCATTCCTTTTGGAAACAATAAAGCGCGGTGGCGAATCTGTTTAAAACAAAATGAGCTAAGTCTATTCAATGGCTTTAGTCTCACCAATTTCACTGCTACAATGGCAAGCACCAAAGGTCCCGGTTTGAACAAAACAGTAATCCAAGAAACAATAGAGAAGCCAAGCATCTAGTGCCAAGAGGTTATGCCTATAGAGCAACATGTAAGTTGGATGATCCCGATCATTCAATATTTGACCTCAGGTGCATTACCCGACGACCCCGATCAAGCACTAAGAATTAAAAAGGTTGCAGTCTGATACACTCTAATTGGGGGAAAGATGTACAAAATGGGGCGGTCTACCCCAATGTTGAGATGTGTATCTGAAGCAGACATCAAGTTGGTCATGATGGAGGTGCATGAAGGCGCGTGCGGCTCTCACATTGCAGGAAGAGCTCTCACGGGGAAGATTCTCCAAGCCAGGTACTATTGGCCTACACTTCAATAGGATTGCTCCGATTTCGTCAGCAAGTGCAACAAGTGCCGAGTGTTCGCTCCGGTCATTCAAGTTCCTACCGAGGTGTTGCATTCCTTCTTCTCTCCATAGCCATTCTGGAAATGGGGTGCTGACATCCTCGGTCTGTTTCCCATTGCTCACAGGCAGCTTAAATTCCTAATCGTAGTCATCGACTACTTTACAAAGTGGATTGAGGCCGAGGCTGTGGCTCGGATTTCTGCCGAGAAGGTACGTCGTTTCTAGTGGAAAAATATTATATGCAGGTTTGGCTTGCCCAAGGTTATCAGAACGGACAGCGGGACCCAGTTCGCAAGCGCTTCGATGGTTAACTTCTGAAAGGACCTCGGCATCCAGAACAGGTTATGTCGCTACCGCGAAAATCAACAGGGTCTCCACTAACATATTTATCCTGAAAAGGAAGGGAATGCCAGCAAACCACAAAACAAAACAACGGTCTCACGACCAGAGAAGAGGGTAAGGGAGTCGGTTACGCGAGGGGAAGGTATCAGCAAGGGGAAGGTATTAGCGCCCATCGTACTCGATGGTATCCACGCTTGTGTCTAAAACTATGGGTGTGTAAGCAAACTGCGCTAATATGGACTAAAATGCATGCAAAAACGTAGGGAAAAGAAAGAGTTATACTCGCACGGGTCCTACCCCGCTGCCTACGTATCCTTTTTGAGGAATCAGAGGTACCGTAGCTCGGCTAACTAGTTTTTGTTTGTTTTGTATTTTTTAGGTGAGCGAGTTACATTCGCACTCTGCTGCTCGACCTTTGGAGTCTTACACTTGGGAATGAAGCGGAATTAACAAGCTCTTAAGAAAAGAAAATCAAAGAGTTTGGTTTGTGTTTTAAAAGATGCATGAGGAAAACCTAAGCTAAGAGGGGAAAGCTTGCTACTTATGTTATCATACAAAGGGTATAAGACTAAACTAAACTAGCAACCTATGGGGAAAAGCGAATGCAAATAAAAGTATCACACAAACGAGTCTTGATCGTCAAGAAAACACCTATTGGCGCAGGCCAAGTAGTAGAAAAATCCTACTGGCGCAGGCCATAGCCAAGGGGAGCGGATTACCCGAGTCAACCAAGCATTAGACCAAGCGCAATAAGGAGATCGGGCCATAGACAAGATGAATGAGTCCCTCTCAGCAACCAAGTCGTCACACTGTGGGATAAGGGGTCCCTTGCCGCGGTATCATGTCACCGGGGCAAAAAAAGATATGGGGGAATGGTGTGGGGGTACACAGAGCATCAAAGTCGAGCGACGCGAGCTATAGAAAGTGTGGGGTTTGGCTACTAAACCCTTCTCTCTTACCTTGTACAGGCCTTTTAACTCGATGATCTTTGGCACGTGTTCAGAGCACGGAACTTGCAAAAAGTGAACATAAGAACGACCTGGGCACTGATAGTTGCGGGGGTTGATTGCTAACCCTTTCCGCTTGCCTTCTCGAGGACTTACAATTGTCTTTGTTTGGACTTCCTGCAATGTATGTCTAAGTCCGACTTCTCATGTTAAAGGATGAGGAAAGCGATAAAATGCTGGAAGAAGATAAAACGAAACGAGATCAATACCAAACGGATTATGATCCATAAACTGCAGCAAAATAAGAAAGAAAACCAAAGATCCCTCAAGCGAGCTATCAAAGGCAACAGCAGATAGTCAGCACACCGATTAGCCACATAAGCAAACAAGGGTCGACGTCGTAAAAATAAATCACGCGTAGACATGTGCGTCGAGCACAACCACAATACACTTGCAAGGGAAATAAGCAATCCAGACAAACAGGTATAAAGTATAAGACGTTTCTCCCAGATGAGAACACGACACGAGGGAATGAGATTGTGTCTCGCAAATAAAGTGGAACACTAGTGAGATAAGCGCCACCAATAATCATCCTAGCCAAATGCCTTGCACACTAGCACACAAAATATAGATAACAACATATCACAATCAGAATTGCGTTATTGTACTACAAACTATACCGAAAATGGATAACGACATAAAGTGCAGAAACACGAAACAAGTAAACCAAAATCCAACAGGACATCAATGGCATGCATGAGAAAATATACGAAAACATGTTGAAACACGCGATAAAACAAACGACAAACACGAATTTGCCTCAATTTGCACAATATTATGAACATCAAACAACCACAATTAAGCCTTAATTTTCATGCATTACATGTTAACAACATCAATCATCAATTCCTAAGTTCATGTTAGCATTAACACAAACACTTAAGGCACACAACAAGTCACAACAATGGATCCAATCAATTATGCACATAAAATCATCACCAATTCAAAGATCTAAGGCATAAGAGTAATAATCAATCATCAACAATCATCAATTATGAATAAAAACCATTAGATCTACTCAAAATTCACATGATCACCACAAATTCAATCAATAACAAACAAAGAATTTATATTCAAATTCACATGATGATCAACAATTAAGCACTTAATTCAGGATCCGAAGGCTTATCGAATGAAGATTCAATCCGAAGCGCGAACACGGACACGAATGCGAACACGAACCAAAGTCAAAAAGAGAATCCGAGAGAGCACTAGAGAGAGAGAGAGTCCGCGCGTTGCACTATAGGAGATAGAAGAGAGATTCTTGAAATTCAATTCATTCCTTTGTTGTGGTGTTCTTGAGATTTGATGAAGATTGATTGAAAACTTGTTGGAGTTTTATGAGTATTTGTGGTTTTGATTTTAGAAAATTGAGAGAGAAATGAGAGAAGTGTTAAAGAAGATTTTTGGTGAATTGAAGTTATGAGATAAAAAGAGGGAAAATGGTTTATATAGTATGAGTGGTGAAATGTCAAAAATGCCCCCTAACTTTATTATTTTAGAGCTTTTTTCGGGAAATGCGAATCGGCAAAAAAATCGGGAACGGGACCAACGCCAACTCGAAGATGACTAAATTTTTTACTCGTGGTCGTGAGAATCGTCATACGACAAACGGTGAAAAAATTATGTGCGTCTGGGCAGCGAGAATTTTTATTAGTTCATTTGACGTAAACGTGCAGAATTTTGTGAGTAACCCTTGAAGAACACGATGAAACTCAACTTTCCGTTCGAAATCTGAATCTGAATATGTGACGACGAATCAAAGTTAATGAAATTTCAGAGGAAATGCTGCCATAATGGACTTTATAAGATGAAAATCGAAGAAGTTATGAATTTTCAAACTTGCCGCGACATACCGGAAACCACACTTTTTACTGAAAAATCACGACAATCTTCAAAATGCTGGGAACTTTCAGTGCATAATTGGTCTTTAGCCTGAACATATGATATTTCGGAGACAATGGCACGGAGTTGCAGTTAAAATTTCAAACAAATCCGACAAATGGATCATGAGATATAAATTTCTGAGCGTCTAGGATACTGCAACGCAATAAACCTGAAATATCGAAAACAAAACTTTTCGTCCCTTTCCTTTATGAATTGATTTTCGGCCCGAACACGAAAGATGTAGAGAATGGTAAAAATCTCCCAGCATCGCAGGAATCAAACACATAGCACCTTCCAAACGGGACTTGCAAATTTTTATATTTCAATTGTATAAACTAAATTTCGCACCCTATTTCCTTGAGACCACGAAAACTCTTTATTATTTTTCAATTCTTGATTGACGGAATAAATGCTGTTCCTAACTTATAGCTCAGATAAAGAGGAAAAATTTTGTGGTGCAACAGGTTCACATCAGTAGAACATCCCCAAGCCAACGGACAAGCCGAAGCTGCTAACAAAGTAATTCTGGTAGGATTAAAGAAGAAGCTGGATGAGACAAAGGGACTATGGACGGAGTATTTGCATGAAATTCTCTGGTTGTACCATACAATGCCTCACTCCACCACTTAAGAGACTCCTTTCCGGCTTATATATGGCGCTGACGCTATGATTTCAGCCGAGATTAATACACCAACTTGGAGACGGACACATTTCAGCGAGGATGCTAACTCAGAAGGACTTAACGTCTCAGCCGACTTGGTGGATGAAGTCCGAGAATCTGCTCGAATTCGGGAATACGCGGCTAAAGATCGACTTGCAAAAATGTTTGGTTTAAAGGTCAGACATAGAGGTTTCAGTAAAGGTGATCTGGTTCTGAAAAAGGTGACGGATCCTGCAAACAAGGGAAAGTTGTCTCCACAACAGGGCTTACAAGTTAGAAACACTAGATGGAATAGAAATACCTAGGACTTGGAATGTATCCAATCTTAGGATTTATTTCAATTAAGCTATTATGTAATGAACAAGTATGATAAATAAAACAAGGTGCACTCTTTTCTCTTGCAGTTGCAAGGGTTTTTAATGAGGCACCCATATATCAAAATTGTGTTTCTAACTACATAACTCGGTTCAACCTCGTCAAGGCTCTCAAACTGGTTCCCGGTGTATCCTTGCAAGGGGCTCTGTTCCTTAAAGACGGTTAAGCCTCCAGGCCTATGTCCGCATCTTGAAGAAGGTTAAGCCTCCGGGCCTATGTCCGCACCTTGAAGATGGCTAAGCCTCTAGGCCTATCTCTGCACCTTAAAGACGGTTAAGCCTCAGAGCCTATGTCTGTACCTCAAAGACGGTTAAGTCTTCGGATCTCTAGCCGCACTCAAAGACGGTTAAGTCTCTGGACCTCTAGCCGCACTCAAA
The DNA here is from genome assembly GCF_029867415.1 of Vicia villosa. NCBI lineage: Eukaryota > Viridiplantae > Streptophyta > Magnoliopsida > Fabales > Fabaceae > Vicia > Vicia villosa. The sequence goes on from NW_026705020.1 coordinate 711,331, forward strand.
GACGGTTAAACCTTCGGGTCAATGTCCACGCAAGACGGTTAAGTATTCAGACCTCTAGCCGCAAACTCGGCCCAACCTCGCCAAGGCTCTCAAACCCGTTCTCGGTGAATCTTGCAAGGGGCTCTGAACCACGAAAACGATTCGGTCAACCTCCTTAAGGCTCTTAAAAAAGAACTTACAGGGGGCTCTACACCCAAAATCAAAAGCCCAAGCACACTCTTAAGCTTCTGGCATAATCGGAATTGGATCGGCCAAGTAAACTTAAACCTCTGGCCTAGCCTAAACCAAGTACATTAGATGCCTCTAAAAAGTACTAAAAGTTCCAAGCATTTTCATGAACTCAGACAATTATATTTGTTTGTTTCATAAATAAATGGTTGAAAAATAAAGTCCAAGTGCACTCTTAAGCCTCTGGCATTATCAGCTCCAACAAAGCTAAAGCAAGCTTAAAGGGCACTAGCAGAAGCAACAGTTCCAACACGCTTACGAACTCGGGGATAACAAATTCCGAGTACTTAAAAGCTAAGGACATTTTCAAAAAACTTATCCCCGAGAAGTCAAAATTCTCTAAGTACTACGCTTACAAAAGCCAAGTATACAAGTTAAGTGTTATCCAACAGATCAAAATATGCTTAGGCATTCGACCTACGGGATCTTACACGGAAAATGAATATGTAACCCGATTTGTTGATCGGGAACGTAACAACCTTAAAAGCGTTTAATATAAGCTAGTAAAGCAAATAACAAACGCTTGGGGCTTATACCATGCGAGCAGTTAGTCCGATTAGCATAATATGGTCATAAAGCCTTGCAAATCACCATTACATAGACAAATAAGGGGAAAATGATGTACGTAAAACATTATGCTTCTTATTTGCAACACTTAAAGTCGTCATGGCTCGATCCTTAACAGGAAGTATCTCTAGACAAAACTTCATATCTTCCTCCTTAAAACTACATGGCTTTGAGGCTTCAAAGGGTTTCTCACCTTTGGTCTTATCCAATGTTAAAAGTATAGAAAGATCTTAGGAACGTAAAATTCGATCAAGAACGGTTCATAAAATCTAGTTTCAAACCAATTTAAGACTCGGCTAATGACTACTCGGATAAAACGTGAAACAATTAACAATCAAAGGCAAAGTTGATCAATGTAGAGCCGGGAGGCTGAAAAGGAATCACAATTGACCAAAACCTATACGAACCCGTTCTTAATGGTTTAGGACTTATCATAACCGCATCCAAGTTATGCAAGCCCAACAACCACAACTCGGGGCTCACTATCGAGCATACGAAGCTTAAAAATTTACGTGTCACAAAGCGCACATAAGTTCACACATAAGGACAAAGTGCAAGTGTTAGGTAAATTTAAAAGCAGTTGAATTAGCAAAAGATCTAATAAACATAAATTTCAAAAGCCTCAGCAGGGATGTGTTTGGATTACAGAAGGGCAATTTAAAAAAGGAGGACACAGTTACTCCATAAAGTCATTACAAAAATGCATCCATAGCGGATGACTTACCACAACAAAGAAAACACTTCAACATTCTTCACGCATCTGCCTGATGCAACTCGGAGGCATTGTCGGGTTCGGTCTCAGAGGGTCAGGGAAAGGTAATGCGGACCGCGTCCAGTGGATCAACAAGGCGGCCATCCTGCACCACCTTAAGAAAATCCACCTCGGATAGGTCCACCTCAGGGTAAAGCGCTAAGACCTGCTCTTTGGCTTTGTCAAAAGCCTCGTTACCAGCCGTCAACACCTCGATCTAAGACTTCCTCAAATATTATTTCAACTCTTCATTGGCATATATAGCCGATTTCAGCTGGTCCTTCAGGTCGGCAATAGACTTGTTGAAATCGGAATTAGAGGACTCCTTCTTGGTCTTCAGATCGGCAAGATCTTTTTTAAAGTCGGAAGCCTTGTCTTTCGCATCCTTCAAGCTTTTCTCCAGCTTAGCCATCTCCTCCGTCTAGAGCTTCTGGTCCTTCTCAAGATCGCGAGTCCTCCTCACATTGTCATCCCCGACTTCAAAGAGACTCTGTGCCAGAACCATACTCCTCATTAGATAAGAGCTGAGCTTCTGGAAAAGTTCCTAAGGACCCATCGATTTAGCTCTCTGGACATCTGCGCTAGCATTCATATGATCATAAGCGTACTTGACTCCATCAAAGTCATTGCTCCAAAACCTGAACTCTCTGGGCTTGTCACCGCTACCTTAACCAGAGCCTCGCATAAGAGCAAGCATGTCGACATCTCTTTGGCAGGTGTCTTTGCTCATTATCGTGTGATGCTTCTTGGAGGCTAGCTGAGCTTGCTCTTCGACAACTTCATGAGTTGACGTATCTTGTTTAGGGATCTCAATGGACGACGACTAGGAGGCCATCATCTTCTTACGCTTATTGGTCCTGGTCTTAAGGCCGGTGAGGTCGGACTTGTTCTCAGTCGCGCCTCCAGTACCTCTCCGGGCAGCACCAGCCTCGAGCAAAAGTTTCTTCTTCTCGGAAAGAGACAGATCGATCATTTTATCTACATAAAAGAAAATCACATTGATTAGAAATGCGTAAAAAGATAAAAAATAGGTGCTTATCTGATAAAAAGGGCATTACCAAGAAAAGGCAGAAGCTGCTTATTAGGAACCGGAAGCAAGGACTTAATTCTCATCATCCGGAAAGAGTCTAAAACTTTCAAAGAAACGCGCTCCACCTTACTGAGCTTCTCAAAAGTAAAGCCGCATATGGGAACAGGGTCCTTCGTCCAATAGTGGGGGTAGCGGGTGTGGCCATCAGTTGCGTAAAGGACTTGGGGACAAGTCTGACCGCCCTTCACTCGCACGAATTTATCCTTATAATCAGAAAGCTATCAGAAAGCTTCTTGAGGGGATGCCGCTGATTCATATCCAGCTATTCTTCTTTAAGCCTTTTACCTTGAAGAAAGAGAAAAACATATCTATTGTAGGAACAATTGCAATAGCCTCACAAACCCTCTAAAAGGCTTTTATAAATCCCAGCTATTCGGACGGAGTTGTGATGGCGCGGCATTCATAGTTTTGAGAAGGTCGATTTCAAAGTCCGAGAAGGGGATCCTCACATCAAAGGTCTCTAGCACACTCAGATAAAAATAGAACAGTTCATCTTTAGAACTTGTCGGGCAAAGGGTACAAACTCTCTCCCCGGGTCCACAGGGTTTTAGGACTACGTCGTCTTCATTCCCGATTGAGAATATATTCCTGAGGGAACGAAACTTCGCTATCTCGAATTCGTCAAAAGAGCTAGCCTTGTAGCTCATGACTTCATCGTCAAAAGGGGCGACAGTCTGCATTATAAACTCTACGGAACCTGAGAAGGAAGAGGAAGACGAACCAGGGATATAAAAGACCTCTTTAAGGAGTCTATCCGCTTCATCCTTCCCTAAACTCTCTTCCATGTCTCTCAAAAATGAGTCATATAATTCCTTTCTTTCAGCGGCATTAGTGGGTTTTGCAATCATCTTATGGTATTCACCCATATGTGCCATTACTAAAGGCGTTTGTTTGCAAAAAAAACTAAGAGAATAAAAGGAAGAGAAGGAAATAATACTTGGGTAGTTAATGCTTCTGGAAAATGACTTGAGAAGTGGAAACGTTTTTGGCTTTCATGAAAATGATGATAGAAGCGTGGGGGGGAGGGGAGGGCTTAAATAGGGTTTTAAAGCAATGATGAAGGCTAGTTGAACAGTTCCTTAGAGATACTCGTTGCCCATAAAAGCCATCATTGCGAAAACCTAAAAACCCGCTAGACACGCGACTTATCGTTTGACTGACACGTCTTCAAACGGCTATAAAAGAATCCAAAAACTTCATCCGAGTACATCTTCTCGACGAAAGAGAGGACATGTACTCGGGGGGCTTGTTCCGGGATTGGGATTCTTGTAAGACCGCGAACTACAGACGAAGCTTCCTCAAGCACACCCCACTAAACCTACCCCGCAGTAGCTCACGGGGCCAGCCGAGTACACAAACCGGATACGGGTTACTATATGAGTCTGCCCGGATTATCATAGCCGGATGCTGAGGCCCCAGGAACGAGTACCTCAGTCGAGTACTGGTGAAAGGTCGCGTCGTGAAGGAATACGTGGGGTCGTGACACAACCCGGAAGTAACGCTTGGCAGTTATGCATAAGCCGGCTGTAATTGATGATTGAAAATATCATTAATGAACTTGGCATTAATGTCTAAGCCAACGCCTGTAACGATGGAAGGCCAAAGGACGCTTCTGTAATGAGGCCCTGAAGGGTTAAGCAAGACACTTCTCTTGGAACAAAGTGCCTTGCCCACTGCTTCCAAATTCCTTAAGCTACCTTAAAACACCATCGTGTTCAGCAACTCCTCTTCATTCTGAGGGTGATCTCTTTTACCTTAAGTTTTTTACACAAGAACACCTACAAATACAATTATCTAACACTTAGACCAATTATAATAATCAAATAGTCTCTCCTTACCTTAACTGAAGCTTGATTCCAATTCCTCTTCGCGTTCTACAATTCCTCTTTGCCTCTCTCTGTGCCCTAGCTTTGTTTTTCTTTTCTCTATGCCTCCACTTTCCACGAATGTAAATAATGAATTTTTCAACTTCCTTCTCCTTATATAACCCATACCCCTAATGTGGTATTTCCAAATCTACCCCCACTTATCTCCACTAAAGACTATATTTGCCCTTATTGTCTCTAACATCAAAATAACTCTTATTTATTCTAATTAAAATAATTCTGATTAATCATCTTAACTGTTCTACAATCGCCTTAATTCCTCGAATTCATACGAACATCACAAAATCACCGTAATCATCAAGCCGTCACATAAACACCAAAATGTAATAAAATCAAATACTTTATATATTCATGCTAAATTAATTAAATAACTATTTAAATAATCAATTCAGATTTTTGGGGTGTTACTTCTAAACCTAAATATCATGCATAGATTCCACTTGATTATCCTGTTGCACATGAATCCAATGGTATCAGAACAAGTGGGTACCTAAAGATGAGATAATTTATGTTGCAGACATCCTTGATGGCGCCATTGAAACACCAATCATGGTACTTGGACAGTGGTTTCTCACGCACATGACGGGAGAAAGGCATATGTTCCATGATTTGGAACTTAAACCTGGTGGAGTCGTTAGTTTCGAAGGAAATCAGAAAGGGAAGATCATTGGATCTGGAACCATAGGTAATGGTAAGCTTCCTTTTATTAAAAATGTTCTTTTAGTTGAGGGTCTGATGCATAACCTATTATCAAGTAGTTAGCTCAGTGACTATGGTTATGACGTTATTTTCAATCAAACGTCTTGTAAGGCTGTAAGTTGGAAGGATGGCTCAGTCATGTTCAATGGAAAGAGGAAGAACAACATTTACAAAATAAGGTTATCTGAAGGTAGAGAAATTCGAACAACATAACGCAAAAAATATTTCTTCAGAAATTTGATCACGGTTTTAACATCAGCTTTTGCACACACAATGGCTTCTACCCATTTGGATATATAGTCTATAGCAAACAAGATGTATTCAAAAGAAAATGATAGTGTAAATGAAGGTAGAGAAAAACACAAGAAGGGGGGTTTGAATTGGATTTTCAAAACTTTTCCCTTTAGAATGAGTATTCGTATGAGATAATCAATAAAGAATGCAATAAAGAGAAAGATGATGCATTCAGTTATCCAGGTTCCCGTTAGAAAAGGTTAGTCCTATCCACCCACCAAGGTGATTTTGCCTTAGAAAAGGACTTAATCCACTAATCATATAAATGATTTCAATTGCACGAGCCAACTGTCATTGACTAACAACCAGAACATTGATCAATTATGTAAGTGATCTCTTAAGAATTCTGACCCAACTGGTCCCCTAAGAGATATAATGATCAACGACTCCTTTAAGATATCTAACCCAATTGGTCCCCTAAAGAAGATTTTCTACTAAGACAAATTATCAAAGTCTTCTTGAGTATAAAGACTAAGAATAGTCACTCAAGGAACAATCAATAAAAATTGATTAACATTGTGTTTACATGAATGCTTCTAATAAACATATTACATAAATGTTTAAGTACAAATACAACACAAAAGTGTTGAGCAAAATATGAGCAACAACTCCTTGCTTTTACATGATTCTAAAAAGATGTATATGATAGTTGTTGGGTATCATCTCGTAGTAATCTTCTCTCTCTTCTTATGTCTTCATTTTAATCCTCCTTAGCTTTAACTTTCATAATGTTGCAACAACTTTCACGTTTCTTTGAATACTTGAGCTTTGGATTCATCGCATTTGAATAGTAGCGTTGCAGCTTTAGTATTTGCGAGTGTCTTTTAGGCTTTTGTAACAGCAACCAGTATTTGATATTGAGCAACAAGCCTTGGTTGTGTTCCAGCACCTTTTCTTCTGAAGTCGTGATCTTCATTTATAGTCTTCAGAGGAATACGTTGTGAGGATAGAATATTCTTTTCTAAAAGTTAACAATTACTTTCCAACGGATAGTATCAAGTGTTGATATTGGATAGTACAACACATTTCTTCCTTAGCTTGTAGCTTGCAACTTTAACATAGAATACAACTTTAGAATGTATGAACGTCTTGAGAATAGTGAAGTTGTTCAAGCATACCGTTATACTTAATCTTCTTAAGAAATTTTCTTGATCTTATCTTTAAATGATGTACTTCTGATTATGAAGTAGTAAGCTTGGACGAGATCAATTTCTTATCTTTTTTCTACTGATGATTTATCTGATTGGTAATTTAGAAACTACATTGCTATGATAACATGAAAATATCAGAGCCAATAGGAACATAACTTTGTCTCTCTGAAATAAAAGCAATAGCCTTTATGAAGAACGACGCATAACTTCCTAGAACAAATGTGTATCTGAAGTAAGATAAATGATTTCAGAAGTGAGAAAGAAATCATATCACATTACATGCAAGAGTGTCAGAGTATATCACAAAACAATATTGTCTTCAGGTATTAATGCAACATTGTATCTGAGGAACACATCTTTATATCTGAACTTTGAGTCATGACAACTAATCTGTATATCTGAATTTGATCTTTATCAACTAGTCTTGACTATGTCATTAGAGTTTCAAGCAACAACTTATCTGACGAACATATCTTGACATGTGATCTTTGAAGCAACAACTTACGTGCGAAAATACAGAGTACAAAATATATGGTGAAATGGGAAAGACCATGAGTTATGTATTTAAAGGAGAAATTTGCCTCGTATACGAAGTAGGTACATAGGGGACATCAATCATCAGAGCCTCAAGGATCTTGGGCATCATTGCATGAACAAAGTTTCGATGGTCCTTATGACAAGCATGCAAACAAACCAACTGCCTATATCACTTTGCCATTCCAAAGACAATTTGCATTATTGCATCGTAGTAAATGCACCATCAATCCTATATGGATCGCGGTTCCAATCCCATGAAACATCACAACCAAAATTAAGCTCACCTCTTTTCACCAAAATAATATACCCAAAACACCTCGCTCTTACAAACATAGTTCTTGAAGGACTGTAATTGGAATGTCCTACCATAATCATGTCGTCCTTACAAGCCTCATACTTGAAGGACTAAGGACTAGAATAACTCTAGTCATGCAAAAAGTACCTGACCCAACAACTCTTTTGCTCGTAAGTAACGTAGAGAGTAATTAGGCACTAAGAGATAAGGTCATGTGGTGAACATTTGATCTAATCTGACCTAGTACTCTTTCGTCATGGCTCATGGGAAAATGTGTCAAGCCACATGTTACAAAAATAGATGAAAGGCCTTAGGCTTACTAGGTTAATGATATCTACTGTTGTTAAGGATGACTTATCTCATTCACTCTCATTATTTGGTCAAAGTCAAAGACACGTGACTGAATTCAGAATCATTAGAAATCAAATCGGTCTTTACAAAGACTCCTGATTCAACTAAACACAATTATAAGTAATTCAATCTATTAGTTGGATTACTCGTTCACATATTTACATATCAGAACTAAACTAACTTTATTACGCACGTCATTGCATGCAGGATATTGTACTCAACACAAGTACAAAAATTATTTTTAAAATAAATGGTAGAGCACCAAATTTTTTTTGGAGTAGAATACTCATCACACTAAGTTTCATTCGGTTTCCTCCCTGTTCACTAACTATAATATATTCCCCTAAAAGTCCAAGTAGACAACATCTAGGTAACCATCAATTTCAAGTGCAACAAGCCATGGCCCGCCATTCAAACCTATCCATTTTCAATTACCTAAATTTTAAGGGATGAGGCTATTCTCAATCATAAATCAATAACTTAATCTATAATTTTATTTATCATATAAAAGAATACTTTTGTATCAGAATGTTATTGATCAAGCAATATTAATGAGTTTATTTAAAAACATAGTAACATTAATGAAGGTGTGCTTCTTGCTCCCCAAGTTTGTGACTTAATAACAAACATAAGTGCCACTCAATCAATCTATCATACCCTCTCTTTTTCTGAGTCCAATATCTTTTACCGTGTCTTCGTCACCACCACTCCATGTCAATTATTTTGCTTATTCGGCATAATCTTTGCATATAAGCGACCCAAACATCACTTCGACCCCCAAAATCAGTTGCCACTGGCCACACCAAAGCCTACCCTTCACATCAAGTTCATGTCTGTGTCTTGTCACCCAAGTCTACATCTCCCTATTTGCATTTTAGACCATTCCTAGCAACATCACTACCGCCACGTGGAGTCCTGGTCGTGACTATGACTGCCCACTACTATTTAGCCCCCACCCCACCCTGTTTCGTTCCTCATTCAAAATGACAAAAAATCTATTAAAAACGTCAAAGGTCAAATTATAATATCCCACATTTTGTATCTCATTTAACTTAATTCATTTAAGCTAAGATCATGGCATGATTAAAGTCATAAACTCATAATCAACATGAACCATGACGCGTCCCACTATAAACTAAGTACTCATAGCCATTTAATAGTGCGGACCGAATAGATCTCACACACCAAACAATAGTAGACATATTATTTGTCTGCTTGCCACACAAACGAACAACATTTATTATACAAACCTCTGCATACATTTTTATTTCAATGATATTGCTAATTGTATAGATATTTGATTTTGGTCAAATTAAAACGAATAGATATTTTCAAAATAGTATATAATATCTATGAGAGTTTGGAAAGCGCCACTACTAGAAATACACATATTACCTGCGGAATTTCATGCGGAAAATATTCCGCAGGTTTACCTGCGGATTTTCCTGGAACTTTCTTAAATAAAATAAATTTTCCTGCGGTTCAAGAATTGGCAGAAAATTCTGCAGGAATACCTGCGGATTTTGCTGCGGTTTATATATTTCAAACACAAAATGGAAATATATTGCAAAATTCGCAGGTAAATCCGCAGGAAAGTTTCCTGCGAATTTTGCTGCGGACATTGATTTTATTAAAACCAAAATATTATACAAAATCCGCAGGTAATTCTGCAGGAAAGTTTCCTGCGGATTTTGCTGCAAATTTAACTATTTTCTAAAAGTAATAGCAATTTTTGTCAATTTTTTTTTAAAATCAATCATTATATTTAATGGTTAATTATTTAATATATTAATTAATATTTTAATGTGAATTGTGTTATTTTAAAATTTTCACCTTAATTTTTTAATGAAATTAAAGTTATAAAAAATTTAAAAAATAAAATCAATAAAAGGTATTAAAAATTTTGAGAACGGGTATCGAAGATTTTTTTTATAATAATCAATTTTTTAAAAAAATTTATAAGTAACTCATATTTCAAAAATATTACCTCAATAACCAAGTTTGACCATTCTATATTGCGCCTCCTCTTTTTTTAAATTCAAACATGGTTGACGATTTCTCAATGCATCCCATAGATTTTTTAGACACCACGCAAAATTTCATTTATACACCCAATTTCCGTAGATGCATCTCCGGAAGTACCTTTTTAAAAAAAATCTTCAATGGTATCAATTAAAAAAATTAAATATATTTTGGTTAAAAATTCTAATATATATATATATATATATATATATATATATATATATATATATATATATATATATATATATATATATATATATATATATATGAGAAAATGAATGGTGCACCGACACTGTCAATTATTTTTACACTGTCAACCAATGACAACTATGTATCCTGCCAACTATATATATTAACGTGAATTAATAGTATATTAGAATATTATATTATTTAATATATTTTTAATAATATATTTCAGTTTAAATAATAAATTAATTTTAAAAATTAAAATAAGTATATTTAATATGGTTGAATAATACTCGAGTAAATTCTATTTGGGAAAATTCTATCTGGGAAATAAATATTAGTTATGTAATAATACTATTAACCATTAAGCTAACGGTGATTATGTGTCAAAAATTAAAAGCTAATTGCGATTCAAGTTAAACAATACTAAAAATAATTTCTCAAATGCTTCAAGTTGAAACGATAGAACAAAAACGCCTACATACTTCAACTCAGCCTTACCCTTACAAACGTATGGAGTTCGCTGAAAACAAAACCTTCATAACAGAGAAATCTCGAAATCGCTCGAGCATCGTTCACGTTTGGAGTTGACAAAGCCATTACTCATTCCACCACGACCAGTCTTCTTCACAACTAAGTATACTTTTAATCTCTTGTTAGTTGTAATTGTAAATATATATTAAAAGTTAAGATGGTGTATTTCTTATTGTTTTTAATTTTATTGATTTATTAAAAATAATTATATATTTAATTGTTTATTTTGAATTAAAATAAATGATATAAATTATTTAATTACTGATTAAACCTAGTTATCCTCTTTTTGTTCTTCTTCACCCGATAAACCCCAATTAGTTTAGGGTTTTCATCTTCATCGTTACCTCAGAAAAACTTCTCCAAATTCTAGCAATCCGATTCGAATTTCGTATACAATATCAAGAAAACAGCACCGTTTTGGATCCATGTGTTGATTTGCAGATTCGAAAATGACACGGGCTTATACTATGAAGGGGGAAGAAGCGAAAGAACAAGGAAGTGTCAGGGAAGTACGATCATGAAGAAGATGAAGAAGAACAAGTCCAATCAAAGAAACCTGCGATTCAGAGAAGAACCACCGTCGGTAGTTACAAAAACTGAGGAAAGTAGTGAACTTGCAGGTATTTCAATTGCTCCTTCATTTGAAAAACCAGTGATAACGCGGGTGTTATTTTCATTCTAGTCTTTTCATATTGTTAAATGTGTTTAAGAATTACTTCTAAGGTTAGATATATGATTGATTGTGAACTATGAAGCACAGACACATAGACACTGGTAATAATTTAAGAAGCGAACAAATTAAACATAATCACAAGTGTGTTGTGCAGTTTCGGTCACCGACACTGACACATCTTTTCAGAGGCGTCGGTGCTAGATAGGTTTACATCAATGGATATTTTTCTCTAGCTAAGTTATTATACTTTTTTATTTAAGTTCTGATATATTTAGCAGATGTTGCAGTATAACTACTACAAGGAGGTTAATTTCTAAATTGTACTTCAATGCTAATTTTTCCAGCATTTTGTATATTTTGATAGTCCTAGTTGTATTTGTTAACAAAATCCAACTACACAATCTTCGGGTCCTCATCGTCGGCCGAAACAGGTAAATCAATTCATCTCTACACAACTGCCTCTAACACTGTCAGTTATAATAACTCTAATCACGTGCGTGTGTGTGTGTGCGTGTAACAGAGAAAAGGTGAAGCTCTCGTTGTTTTTTGGATGACCGGGTTTAAGATTGGTGATATTCGTTAAGTGTTGAATTGAAAAAGTCAGTTTTGGAGTTTTGTGTTTTTGGTGGTGTTGTTGTTAGAAGTCTGGGGTTTGCAGGTTGAAATTTGTGTACTTTATTTTGAAGATGGAAGGGTTAGAATTAAAACTTGTTAGTTTTTGAATAATAAATGTTTAAACTATTGAAAGACCATGATAATCTATGAAGCGTGTGTTGAATTTTGAATGCAGAAAATGATAGAAGGCGAGCTCATGTTCAGACAGCCGGAATTGAATGTATAAAAGTTACAAGGTAAGCTCCTGCATGACAGTATGGTTAATTGGAACAATTTATACAACAAATATGTCTTAGCCTTACCATGAGTGCATTGTTTATAGAATACCTTTCTATAATGGGTAGGTTGTTAATAGATATTGTCATACCTATTCTTATCCTATGTCTGTTATGAATATCTCATTCACACCAAGACAATGTTGTCCTCATGGCTTTAGTTCTGATATCGTGTATAATTGTAGGCTAAGTGCTTGGAAACTGGTGAAACTGTGGCTATCAAAAAGGTTCTTCAAGACGAGGTATAAGAACCGGGAAACTTGCCAAGATTAAGGAAGAACAAGGGCTTATAGCTGAGGCTGCTGATTTGATGCAAGAAATTGCGGTCAACGTGAATTTGTCATGTTTTTATGGCTTATGTATATCTTTGATTTTTGGATCTAATCATGATGTTCCAATCACTCCAGATGAGGTATGATGCTTAGTTTTGTCATGTGCTGCTAGTTACTGCGCCATCGGCCATGGCAGCGGCGTCGTGGATATAATTATAACCCTGTAAAATGAAGTTCCTGTAAAATGAAGTTCCTAATGCATTCTTCTTTTCTTTTTACTGTCCTAGTTGAACAATGATCTTTGTAATTTTGTCTTTAGCTGTTAAAGTAGTTTTTATATAAGTTATATGATAAATACTTATGTCGCAAGTGCTTAATTAACCGCTTATTTTTTGAATGTCCTGTGTTTTATGCAGTTGTTTTCTAGGTCAATGAAATGAGAGATAGACCTTCATGCAAAGTTTCTCAATGTTGAGAATGTACTTGGCTTACACGGTACTATGTTTTATTACAAATACAAACGTGATAGATATACTTGTTTCACTCCATCAATTGTTCAATTTCTAATACAAGATTCTTTCTTCGGCTTTGTTGTTGCAGAGGCTCTTCAGAGATAAATAGTAGCTTTGATGAATGTAGAAGGAATCAATAAGGAACTTGTTGCAAGCCATCTCCACATTACATTTTCTTTAATATTGTTATTTACAAATCTGTTGTTGCTAAAGCAGCTGGTATGATCCACTTCTAACCCTTTTTTAAAAATTTTTTTTCTTTGAATTTTTTTCTGAAAATTATAATTCTGTCAAATAATTTTCCCAAATTTTGTATTATTTCAAGTTGCTAAGTTATATGAGTGAATAAAACAGTGCATCTGACAAACTGGCCTTAAAGTGTGTATACCAACCTTGTTTAGTTGATTAACTTGAAATTTTGTATAGCTTTTGATTTGGCTGAATATGAGTATTTGTTTTTGGCAGTCTGTTTGGATGGACCATTGCCTGCTTATCATTTCAACCGTGGATTCGGATAGGGAGCAAACAGCTGACTTGTTAATTTAGAGGTATCTCATGATCTTTCATATTATTATATAATATAATAGTATGGTGTTTCTTATAGGTTTCCTCTATATGTTTGTATTGTATACCCAGATAAGATCTCATATAGAAAAGTTTAGAAGTGTGTTTGGGAACACATGTTTGATGATATTTATGTGAAATTCGGTGGCAGGGACGTGCGTGGATCATCAAATTTCATGGAGAAGGCGATTCCTTTTATGGGAATAATGAGCAATAATGCTCAAGAGAATCCAGATTTTTCATCATATAAGTTTCCTACAAAATGGCTGGCCATCAATCTCACTCAGAATTATGATTATTGTTGTGGTGGTTTGGAGGCCAGATATCCGGTGGTACCGTATCTTACTGTTTTAATCTGAATGTGAATCTAGCTAGCTCTGAGGTGAAAAATTATGTCTGTTGGGGATTTCTCATAATCCAACTATTCCGGGAGAGGACGAAGCTAGTAGTCCAATAATGAAAGTGATCAAACAAATGAAGTTGGCGTCGATGAATTAGATGAAGAAGACCTTAGTAATAAATTCTGATTTGTACTGTTTTTCTTGTTGACTTGGTGTATCTTTTTAACTTGGGTGGACAAATGATCATTAGTAGCTTGGTTCTTTGAGTCATTTTTAGTAATGTGACTATCTAAATTCTTGTTACTTTGTAACAATTTTTATAGTAATAAGTTGTATATGAATTTGTCTTGTATTTTAAATTAAATTTTAATTTTTATATTATGGTTATTTTAGTATACAATTAATAACATTTCAAATGAAAAATAACATTTTTAGGTTTAAATTTTCATGCTGATTTCCTGCGGATTTAGCTGCGGATGTTTCCTGCGGATTTAGCTGCGGATATTTCCTGCGGATTTAGCTGCGGAATTACCTGCGAAATTTTCTGCGGAAATTATTACCCACGAAGGTTTTAGCTAAGGACGAAAAGTCGCAGGAAAATCCGCAGGTAACGTGTTTCCTGCGGAAATTAAGCTAAAATCCGCAGGTAAATCCGCAGGAAATTTGAGTATTTTTAGTAGTGCGCCTGAGTTGAAAATAGACTACGCATTCAAATTTAAAAGACTTTACACTATATATATATATATATATATATATATATATATATATATATATACTCAAAATCATAAGACATTTGAGGTATGAGTTATTTCTCTTATATATTCAATATTTTCTTTATTTATAGTCGACGTGAGACTTAACCACTAATAATTGAAGTTTAACAATTTCACCCATAATTATGAGCCACGGCCACATCACAAGCATTGCTTCCTATTAAGATCATCACTTGGATGGAAAGGTTGTAGGTATAAACATGTAATTCTATTAATCTTTAATATTTAAGGATTTTTTTGTCTCCAGCTTATGTGCATATATCCAGTGAAGATTATTTAAAATTGATCTAAAATCGAAGAAATGTGTCTTTGTCGGCTACACAAAAGGTGTGAAGGGAGTTCATGTTATGGGATCTGATTAAAAAGTGGATGGTAATCCGAATAGATGTTTTTTATGTCAATTAACCCTGGTACGAAATTCGAAGTAATAAGGTGTTAGCTGAAGATTTCGACTAAAGGATTGTGATACCTTGAAGTGTTGGATTATGATGAAGAAATAGTTCTCATAGTGCTATTTAAGGATTTTTCTCTTTGGAAGAAATGTTATTCGACAAAGAGTGGCTTTTTTAATGCAAGTATCCTTTGACGGAAGCGCTAACATGATCGAAATGCTGAAGCGGGAAGATTTGAAATTCAAATGGGACGGTTTTGTTAGCGGACGCGTGGGAACATCTGAAACGAAGTGAACGTTCGAAATATCAAACGTGGCAAAGATCTATGTAGAGACCGTTAGGGTCGAAATAGTATAAATAGGAGTGCTATTGTTAAGATTGATATGTTCGAATCAATAAACAAAAATTCACAAAAATACTCGAAGTACCAGCGTGAGAGAAAAGAGTCTTTGCTGAAAAAATGTATGTGTGAAGAACATCATATTTACATTTCATGTTATTTGTTTAAATGCAAAGTTATATTTTAAGTCAAAGTTTATGTTGTTTATGTATTTACTTTATTTCGTTTTGAAGTCATTTACTTATTGCGATTTACATTAGAAAGTTGTATATATTTACAAACTAGAAAGATTATTGAATATGAATCGAATTACTGAAACTATTTGACAATGTCCTAGGATCAATCTAGTTTATCCTGCGAGTAACCAGATTGTTTAAACATTTTGGAAGACTAGCGGTTGTTTGTCAGAAATCACTGGTGAACAAATTGGCACACCGGGTGGGACTGTGTCATAGTGTTATCGTCAAGTATTATTAATTTCAATTAGTTTTTTGATTTAGTGTTTTTGTTTCCATCTGTGTTGTATGAACCTTAGGAGTGGTAAAATTTTCGACAATAACCAACCAATACCTAAGAGGAGATATACTAAAATAATGGCTAACAACACTAACAGAGGGGGACAACAAGATCCTCCACAGGTATCGGGAAATAACAATGCTAGTGCAACAGACACTACAGGACCCAATGCCCAATCGCAGCCCATGTCTGCGCCAATGCATTCACTGGCCGTAACTGGTCCAATACAAGGGTCTACAGAAACGACCCAGGGAAATAATTCAACATCCGTTGCCGCTACAACCGCGACAGCCACTCCATCGATCGCACAAGTAAGCCAGATACCACCATTTGGCACTCAGGGGACACCACCTCCAAACCAAGGATTCGAAAGCCAAAGACAATGGAGAGATCCACCTTATGGGATGCCATATTCTTACATGGAAGGTTTAAGTAATATACCTATTTACACTGCACCCAATATGTCAGCTTTTTCCCCATTCCAAAATTCTGGTTCTGGTGTGAATAATATGGGACAAAATGTTCAAAGTCAAAATGTCTTACCCACACCGACAACAAACAATCAAGCAGCATTCCGACAACAGATGGACGCCAGTAATCAATATATGGTAGGTTTGTTGGCCAGAGAAATGAGAGCTATATTTTCTCCTTTGATACAGAACATCAACAAAACCAATCAAGATAACTCTGAGACATGTCAACAATTGTCAGCACAGATAGGTCAAATAGAAAACTTTTTAGGCGCTCCTGAAACCTCAGCGCGTCAAAGGACAAACCAAATAGTCATTAAGGAGGATGAACCAACCATAAATCAAGTTCGACCACCAAGACCACCCCCTGAAATAGAACCCTTGAGGGCAGGATTAGAACAACAAGTAGTTCGACAAGAGACCCCTGAAGAATAGCCAGAAAGGGTAGTGATGGTTAATAGAAACCAAAATGCTGACGAAGTGATTCACAGGGTTAGGAAAAATAATCAGATGGAGACAAATCTAAATGCTATGATAGAGAGGATTATGGCCCAAAATGGTTTGAACACCAGACTTCGAAGGCCAAATTATACCTCTCATTTATCAGATTATGTTCTACAGACTGAATTACCTAAGGGTCACAAGGTCCCTAAGTTTACCAAATTTTTAAGAGATACTAGTGAATCTACCACAGAGCACATAGCCATATATATGACCAAGGCCGGAGGTTTGGCGAACAATGAGGATCTGAGGATGAAATATTTCCCTAGTTCTCTAACAAAGAACGCTTTCCCATGGTTCACGACACTACCACCAAATTATATAGATACTTGGTCTCAGTTAGAAAGGTTGTTGAAGGAGTGAAAAACACTTAGAAAGGGGGGATTGAATAAGGGTTTCTTCTAAAAATGGTAGATAAAAATAAATAACACAGTTATTTTTATCCTGGCTCGTTGTTAACTAAATTACTCCAGTCCACCCCTGACAAGGTGATTTACCTCAACTGAGGATTTAATCCACTAATCAAACTGATTACAATGGTTCTCCACTTAGATACCCTCTAAGTCTTCTAGAGTATTCTGATCACAACTTGATCACTCTAGGAACTTCCTTTTACAATCAATGTAAAATAAATATTATAAGAGATTCAAATGCTTCTTAATAAGCTATAATCACAAAGTGATTTTTCTCTTAAGTTTAAGTTCTAACACTCACTAAGATAATACAAAGTTGTGAGGTTGAAGATGAAGTTCTTCTTTGCTTTTGTGTGATTTCAGTTTGATAGTGTTTTGGTTCTTTTGGGCAAGAGTTGTTGCTGCTTCTGAATCAGAACTTCTATATATAGGCGTTGAGGAAATGTGACCATTGGGAGCATTTAATGCTTTGCGTGAATAGTACACTACTGCATTTAATGTTTCACTCTTTTGTCAACTACCTTGAGCCATGCTTCAGCTGCTTTTACTGACTTTGCCTTTTGTAGCTTCTAACGTTCCTTTTTTCTGTCAGAGATTTGACATTATAGCCTTTTCATCTTGTACTTGCTTCTGGACTCAGATTATGTAGAATGAACATTTGAATATCAGAGTCTTCAGCTTTGGTGCAGATGCAACTTATGTCTTCAGACTTGGAAGTGCTTTAGAGCGTGATACCATCAGATCTTCAGAGCTTTGCTTCTGACTGCCATCTTCTGATGCTTTCCAGATCATGTTCTGAATTCTGCAGGACCATCTTCTGATGTCTTCCGGATCATGTTCTGATGAAGCCATCCAGATCTTCTGGGTCAGAGCTTCTGAACGCTGATTTTATGCATACTCTTTTAGACTTTTTCTGAAATGGAAAACGTGAATAATTAGAGTACCACATTCTCTTATACGAAATTCATATATAATGTTATCATCAAAACTAAGAATATTGATCAGAACATTTCTTGTTCTAACAATCTCCCCCTTTTTAATGATGACAAAAACATACAGAATTGATATGAATTTGTATCTAGAATATCAGATGAAAAAGACAATACACAGATATAGCATTAAAGCATATTAACCAGAGTGTGTGAATATGTCTCCCCCTGAGATTAAAAATCTCCCCCTGAAATTAATACTAGAAGATTTTATAAATAAAAGACTTCCCTGAGTATTTTTCCATTTCAGTTGAGACTTTCATGTTGAACTTTAAACTTCAGATAATTCAGAGCTTCACTTTAGAGCTTCCATTGGACAGCTTCAGAGCTTTGAATTTCTCTTTGAGAGCAGTTGGCTTTATCAGATCATCAAGAAGGCTAGCTTGTATCAGAGAAATTAGAGCATAGCTTGTATCAGAGCTTGAAATTTCTTGTATAAGAGCATAGCTTCTTTATGATCTTGAAACTTCTTGTATCAGAGCTATCAGAACATTAAGCTTGTATTGCTTCAACTCTTTAAGAGATTTTCTTCAGATACGCTTCTCCCCTTTTTGAGCTTGTCCAAAGTATCACATTCCTGCAAAACTATCAGAGACAGAAAACTTGCAATATTTGTTAGGAATGTTGAGACTTAAGCCCGACAACTAATATTATAAATCAATTCAATTAGCACGTTTCTCATCCTTTTTGTCATAACATCAAAAAGTATAAAAGATTCAGATGAAAGACACACAGAGTGAAGAGAGAGATATATTTTATTGATTAATTAGAAAGGAGTACAAGCAGATGCAAAACAAACAGATGCAAAAACAAAGAAAAACAACTAAGACATAAGACACAGAATGCGACTGGTTAAGCTTAGAGGCTAAAGCTGCCAGAAGGTTCTTAATCTCAGAAGTGTCTTCAGCTTGCTTCTTGGAGGATTCTTCAGTTCTCTGCATCCAAGTTCTGAATTCCTCAATTTTCTCAACTGGTTTGTCCAGACGACTGAACATTGAAGCTTGGTTCACTTGGAGTTCCTTCAGAGTTTCCATCAGAACAGATGTAGAAGGATCTACAGAGGAAGTAGGAACATCAGAAGCTGGAATCATCTGATTTTCAGCAATTGGTTCCTCTTCAACAGGAATCTCTTCAGAAATTGGTGATATTGGTTTAGGAATAGAGGATGTTGGTTGATTAGTGGAGAAGATATTTTCATATGGAATTGGTGGGAAGATAACTTTTAGTGGTTTGGGGTTTAGAATTGGTTCATAATGAAGTGGGCGTTTTCCTTTTGTGGTGGTGGAAGAAGATGGAATTTCAGATGATGGTGGTATTTTCTAAGGGGGAAGGTCAGAAGAAGAGTGTAAACTATAAGTGTCTACATTATCGATATCTTCTATTAACTTTTGAAATTGTTCAGAAGTTCTGGGAATTTTGAGGGATTCTGTTGATACTTGTTCAGAACTATTAACAGGTACAGAGTCAGAGATAACAATACCTGAAGGTTTCTTCTGCTTCTTGGCTTTCATTGCAGCAGGACCTTCGCCAGTAACCTTTCTCTTCTTCTTCTTCTTCTTCTTCTTCTCTTTCTTCTTCTTATCCTTTTTGATTAAATCATCCAAAGATGGAAGAGTTCTTCCACGAATCCAAGCAGAATCAACTTCTGACTGGTCTCTTACACATGACTCCAGATAGAGTTGGACAGATTCTGATAATTTTTCCTTGAAAATCAGAGGGAAATCAACAACTGGATTTCTTCTGGTCAGAATGTCAAAAATCACTATTGGAGAAGAAGTCACCTTTCTAATCAACTGCATTCTTCTCAGAGTGTGGGTAGTCAGAGTACTCCCACTAACAGTAGCCAGATATTGAATGGAGCCAGCTGCTCTCAGAGTATCAATCAGACCACTCTCAGTCAGAATTTCGGATATCAGCCTTCCCATAGGGATGGTATTCTTCTTAATCTTGGGATATTTCAGTTGTTTTGCTTCTCTTGATTCTTTCACATGAGTCCTCAGATGATGGAACAAAACATGAGGCAAGTTAATTCTCATACCCTTTCCCATGCATTACAGAAGGAACTGCTGATCTTGACTGATATAGGTTGTAGAAACAGTTGATTTTCTATGGTTGAGAGATCCCAGAATTATTTTTGCCCAAACTCTGTAAGAAGGCTTCAGATCCGTGGAGTGAGGTGAACCTTTTCCAGAAGTAAATATTTTTGGATAAACTGTTTCCCAATCAGTTCTTCCAGGAAGAGCACCAGTTACTTCACCCAAACCTTTTAATTACAACCTCTTGTCCTAACACGAAGGAGATAATAGCGTTTGAGGTTAGGGTAGCATGAGTCCAAAATTCCTTAACCAAAACAGGATAAACTGGTCCAATGAGACGATCAAAGTAATTTGCTCATCCTTGAACCAACATGTTCGTCTTGATATTGAACTGGTGTGCTTGCAGATTTTCAAAATCAACCATAAGTTCACAGAGAACTTCCAAGTCTGCGTATGGAATCAAACAGGTCTTCAAAGGAGATTGAACATTTTGTTGTTGCTGTTGATCTTGTTGTTGTTGCTGAGAGGACGAAATCTTGTTGAGATTTGATGAAGAAGCCATTGAAGAATGCTTGAGATTTTGGGTTTCTTACTTTTAGGGTTTTTAAGAAGAGAGAATAGGAGACAGAAATGCATAAAACAAAGATGACGAAGGAGTGAAAAAAGATAAAATGAATATGATATGTGTTTATATAGACACGGACGTGAAAACAAAATGCAATGAGATTCTGAATGCAACGGTTACAGAAACTGAATCATTTACATTTAATGTTGAAAGAAGTTAGTGGAGATAACATGAGATTTGAAAAGATTTGCACAGTTACCTAGGGCGGTGTCTCATCAACTGCACGCATGCTTGTCCCTTCAGAATGAACACGTGGTCATCATCTAGAATAGCTGGTGACAGCTGTTTTGTTTTAACCGAAGTTTTGTATCATACTTAGACATATGAAACGTTAGAAATAACAGAATCAGAGTATCTAAATGATCATACAGAGACAGAACATCTGATAAGAAACCAAATCAACATTTTCAAACTAGTCCATATATCAGATATTTTCAACACCTTCATTCTGGGCATAACTCCATACTGATGTTCTTCAGAATGAACTTAAACCTATCCTCGGCAAGGGGTTTTGTAAAGATATCAACCCACTGATGTTCTGTATCAACAAAGTTTAAATAAAGAACACCCTTCTGATCATAGTCCCTAATAAAATGATGTTTAATCTCTATATGTTTAGCCTTAGATTGTAAAATTGGATTCTTAGATAAACAAATAGCAGAAGTATTATCACAGAATATAGAAATATTACTCTCATATATCCGATAGTCTTCTAGTTGACTTTTCATCCAGAGCATCTGTGTACTACATCCAGCAGCAGCTACATATTCTGCTTCTGTAGTTGATAATGCAATTGTTGCTTGCTTCTTGTTGTACCAAGAGATCAGGTTACTTCCCAGAAACTAACAGCTTCCAGAAGTACTTTTCCTTTCAACTCTATCTCCAGCGTAATCAGCATCACAATATCCTACTAAGTTGTATTCTTCAGATCTTCTGTAGACTAAACCAACATTAGTAGTACCTTTCAGATACCTAAGAATTCTCTTAATAGCAGTTAAGTGAGATTCTCTAGGATCTAATTGGAATCTAGCAAACAAGCATACACTGAATAAAATATTAGGTCTAGAAGTAGTCAAATAGAGAAGAGATCCTATTATACCTCTGTAGATCTTCTGATCTACCTTCTTGCTGACTATAGCCCTGAGCAACCAGTCTGGCTTTGTTTCTGATGACCTTACCTTTCTCACTCAGCTTGTTTCTGAAGACCCATTTTGTTCCAATGATATTAAATCCTTTAGGTCTTGGAACAAAATCCCAAACATCATTCCTTGTAAACTGATTTAACTCTTCTTGCATAGCAATTATCCAGTCAGCATCTTCCAGAGCTTGATCAATAGAAGTTGGCTTAATCAAAGACACTAAACCAAATTGACATTGTGCATTGTTCTTTAGGAATGCTCTTGTTCTGATGGGATCATCTTCTTTCCAATTATAACATCTTTTAAATGATCAGAGTTGAGTCTAGAAGATCTTCTGAGTGTTGGCTCTTCAGATATTCTGAGATTCTCTAAAGATGCGGCAATTTGATCTTCTGCATCATCCTTTCCATTGGGTTCTTCATGATCTGAGTTAGAGATATCTATATCTTCAAAATTCTCAAAATGTTTTGGCTTTTCAATGCCAAGCTTATCATCAAATCTGATATTGATTGATTCTTCAACTACCAGAGTTTCAGTATTGTATACTCTGTAGCCTTTAGAGCATTCAGAATATCCAAGTAGAAAACACTTTTGAGCTTTAGAATCAAACTTGTTCAGATGATCTTTAGTATTCAGAATATAATAGACACATCCAAAAGGATGGAAATATGAAATGTTGGGCTTTCTGTTCTTCCACAGTTCATAAGGAGTCTTATTTAGAATAGGTCTTATGGAGATTCTATTATGAATATAACAAACTGTGCTAATTGCTTCTGCCCAGAAATGCTTAGCCATATTAGTCTCATTGATCATGGTTCTGGCTATTTCTTGTAGAGTCCTATTCTTTCGTTCTACAACTCCATTTTGATGTGGAGTTCTAGGACAAGAGAAAACATGGGAAATATCATTTTCTCTGAAATAAATTTCAAAGAATCTGTCCTCAAATTCACCACCATGATCACTTCTGACTTTTATGATATTACATTCTTTTTCAGATTGGATCTGATTACAGAAGTCAAAGAACACAGAATATGACTCATCCTTGTGTTTTATGAACTTTACCCAAGTCCATCTGCTATAGTCGTCTACAATGACCAATCCATATTTCTTGCCTCTGATTGATGCTGTTTTGACTGGGCCAAAAAGATCAATGTGCAGAAGTTCTAAAGACCTAGAGGAAGAGACAACATTTTTAGATTTAAACGCAGGTTTTGAAAACTTCCCTTTCTGACATGCTTCACAAAGAGCATCTGATTTATATTTCAGATTAGGGAGTCCTCTGACCAGATTAAGTTTGTTAATCTGAGAAATCTTTCTCAAACTAGCATGACCTAATATTTTGTGCCATACCCACTTCTCTTCGTTAACAGACAGAAGGCAAGTAACCATTTGGTTCTTAAGATCTGAAAGATCAATCTTATAAATGTTGTTCTTTCTCTTGCCTGTAAATAGGATTGAGCCATCCTTCTGACTAATAGCTTTACAAGAATTTTGATTAAAGATTATGTCATAACCATTGCCACTTAATTAACTTATGGACAATAAGTTATGAGCTAATCCATCTACTAAAAGAACATTAGTTATAGAGGGAGAATTACCAATAAATATGGTTCTTGAGCCAATGATTTTGCCCTTCTGATTCCCTCCAAACTTTACTTCTCCAGCAGATTTAAGTTCTAGACTTTGGAACATAGACCTTCTTCCCGTCATGTGACATGAGCACCTAGAGTCCAGGTACCATGACATGTTTGTCTTTTGAGCTGTGAAGGAGATCTGCAACAGGAATTATCTTTTCCTTAGGTACCCACATTCTTTTGGGTCCTTTGGGGTTAGTCCTTCTCAAGTTCTGATTGAATTGAGATTTCACATAAGATTTACCAGAATGTGCAACAACATATTTCTTTGTGTGTGTGATATGGAAACTCTTAGAGTGTGATGTGTGTTTGATATCATGAGAATGACCATACTTGAACTGTTCATATAAAGGTTTGTATTCAATGATCATTTTATCAACAAGTTCAAGTTTATATACGGTTTCTCCCTCAAAGCCTATACCTATTCTCTTGTTTCCACTAACACCATATATCATAGAGGCTAGCTGACTTATGCCTATACCTCTAGATAAGAACTTTCTGAAGCTCAAGTCATATTCTTTCAGAATATTGTTAGTGCTTGGAATAGACTTTTCTGAACTTGAAGATGATTCAACATCTTTAGTTAATTTTAAAACTTTTTCTTTTAGTTCAGAGTTTTCTATTTCAAGTCTCTTAGTTTCAAATTCAAAAAACTTTTTGAGCTTTTTGTATTTGATACTAAGTTGACTCTTGACTTCCAGAAGTTCTGATAAGCTGGAAACTAAATCTTCTCTAGTGAGTTCAAAAAATACCTCATCAGAGTCTGAAACAGAAGTAGATTCTTCATCAGCATCAACTGTTGCCATGAGTGCTATGTTGGCTTGCTCATCTTCAGAGTCTGACTCTTGATCAGATGAATCAGAGTCATCCCATGTAGCCATCATGCCTTTCTTCTTTTCAAACTTCTTTCTGGGATTTTCCCTCTGAAGCTTAGGACATTCATTCTTATAGTGTCCAGGTTCTTTGTATTCATAGCACGTTACTTTTTTCTTGCCAAATCTTCTATGTTCAAAAGATTCTCCCTTTTCAGGCCTCTTGAAGTTCTTGAATCTTCTCTGCTTGCTCTTCCAGAGTTTATTTACTCTTATAGATAAGAGAGATATTTCATCTGCTTCTTCTTCTGACTGGTCCGATTCTTCTTCTTCTTCCTGAAAAGAGTTAGCACAGTGTTTATTTTTAGATTTTAAAGCAATAGACTTACCTTTCTTTTGAGGCTCATTTGCATCTAGCTCAATCTCATGACTCCTCAGTGCACTAATATGCCCCTCCAGAGATACCTCATTCAGATTCTTTGCAATCTTGAATGTTGTAACCATTGGTCCCCATCTTCTGGGAAGACTTCTGATTATCTTCTTTACATGATCAGCTTTTATGTATCCCTTGTCAAGAACTCTTAATCCAGCAGTTAGAGTTTGGAATCTGGAGAACATTACTTCAATGATTTCATCATCTTCCATTCTGAAAGCTTCGTACTTCTGGATTAGAGCTAGAGCTTTTGTCTCCTTGACTTGTGCATTCCCTTCATGAGTCATCTTCAGAGATTCAAAGATATCATGAGCAGTATCTCTGTTTGTGATCTTATCATACTCAGCATGTGAGGTAGCATTTAACAATATAGTTCTTGATTTGTGATGATTCTTGAATTCTTTCTTTTAGTCATCACTCATAGCTTGTCTTGTAATCTTGACTCCACGAGCATTTACAGGATGTCTGTAACCATCCAACACTAAATCCCATAGATCACCATCTTGACATAGAAAGTAACTTTCAAGTCTATCTTTCCAATATTCAAACTTTTCACCATCAAAGACTGGTGGTCTATTGTAACCATTAGAGCTACTTCTTCCATTGTTACCATTGTTTTGCTCAGGAGGAGTTGAAGTAGTTGTTTCAACCATTTTGGGGTTTTCTCCCTGAATCTTTTTTCTAACACGGTTAAGTGTTTGCACCTAGAACCGGCGCTCTGATGCCAATTGAAGGAGTGAAAAACACTTAGAACGGGGGGGATTGAATAAGGGTTTCTTTTAAAAATGGTAGATAAAAATAAATAACACAGTTATTTTTATCCTTGTTCGTTGTTAACTAAACTACTCCAGTCCACCCCTGACAAGGTGATTTACCTCAACTGAGGATTTAACCCACTAATCAAACTGATTACAATGGTTCTCCACTTAGATACCCTCTAAGTCTTCTAGAGTATTCTGATCAAAACTTGATCACTCTAGCAACTTCCTTTTACAATCAATGTAAAATAAATATTACAAGATATTCAAATGCTTCTTAATAAGCTATAATCACCAAGTGATTTTTCTCTTAAGTTTAATTTCTAACACTCACTAAGATATTACAAAGTTGTGAGGTTGTAGATGAAGTTCTTCTTTGATTTTGTGTGATTTCAGTTTGACAGTGTTTTGGTTCTTTTGCGCAAGAGTTGTTGCTGCTTCTGAATCAGAATTTGTATATATAGGTGTTGAGGAAATGTGATCGTTGGGAGCATTTAATGCTTTGCGTGAATTGTACACTGCTGCATTTAATGTTTCACTCTTTTGTAAACTACCTCGATCCATGCTTCAGCTGCTTTTACTGACTTTGCCTTTTGTAGCTTGTAACGTTCCTTTTGCCAGTCAGAGATTTGACGTTATAGATTTTTAATCTTGCACTTGCTTCTGGACTCAGATTATGTAGAATGAACATTTGAATATCAGAGTCTTTAGCTTTGGTGCAGATGCAACTTCTGTCTTCAGACTTGGAAGTGCTTTGGAGCGTGATACCATCAGATCTTCAGAGCTTTGCTTCTGACTACCATCTTCTGATGCTTTCCAGATCATGTTCTAAATTCTGCAGGACCATCTTCTGATGTCTGCTAGATCATGTTCTGATGAAGCCATCCAGATCTTTTGGGTCAGAGCTTCTGAATGCTGATTTTGTGCATACTCTTTTAGACTTTTCCTGAAATGGAAAACATGAATAATTAGATTACCACATTCTCTTACACAAAATTCATATATAATGTTATCATTAAAACTAAGAATATTGATCAGAACATTTCTTGTTCTAACAGTTGTTCCATGAACAATTCTATATGGGTCAAATCAAGATAAGTCTCAAAGAATTGGCCAACATTAAAAGGAAGTTTACTGCACCTATAGATGATTATCTGAACAGATTCCGTCTGGTAAAGGCTAGATGCTTTACAGTGGTTCCTGAACACGAATTAGTCGAAATGGCCGCTGGAGGTTTAGATTACTCTATAAGGAAGAAATTGGACACGCAATATCTGCGAGATATGGCCCAATTGGATGATAGGGTTCGCCATGTTGAAAGATTAAAAGTTGAGAAGGCTTGGGAAAAAAAGTTATAAAAAGGAAAAGGTTACCTACGTCGAAATAGACGAAGGAGAATCAGAGATTTCCGAGGACCAATATGGGTTCGAGGATTGCAAAGTGGATCTAGCTGAATTAAAGGAAGCAGACCCTTATACCTGCAAGATGATCACACCATCAAATGGGAAAAAACCCGTTGAAATTGAAAAGAATGATAAGTTTCCTAAGAAAACATACACATTTGACATAACTAAATGTGATGAAATATTCGATTTGCTTGTGAAATATGGCCAAATGGTTTTTCCTCCTAACATTAAAATTCCTCCGTTAGAACAACGGAAGAAGAGAGGGTATTATAAATACCAAAATTTTTTGGGCCATAAAACCTCACAGTGTTTTCTTTTCAGGGATCTTATTCAGAATGCGATCAAGGAGGGACGTCTGAAGTTTGCAGACAGAGGAAGAAATCAAATGAAGATAGACGCTGATCCCCTCAATATTGTTGACATAAATTACACTAATCCTGTCGAAATCAACATGGTTTACATGGTTGAAGTTGAGGCAAGAGGGAAACCAGGAGATGAAGAAGATGTCCAAGATGGAAAACAGGTTACTGATGACCTGAAGGTGGATGTCACGTCTGAAGTTTCAGTCGAACCAAAGACTACTGAAGGTCTTGTTGGAGAGACAAATATGGCTAGTGAAGGCCTAAGGAAGAAATTTGAAGAAATGTCGATTACCCATGGCGCCAATTTAGACGTCAACATGGTCAATCTGGACCATTCAACCCCAGAAATGGAAAAGTTTGAAAGTTGCTTGAAGAAAGAAGGAGTGCAATCTCATTATTCCAAACCTGATGAAACTCTGAAGGAATACCTCTAGAGATGTCACAAATAAAGTTCTGAGATGCTGTTATGCCCAAGGTGTAGTATACAGGTGAGTCCTAGGGTAGCAGAAAACTATGAAAGGTGGCAACACGCTAAAACTCATAGGAACTGGAAAAAAGAAGGTGAATTGCTGGGAGTGTATCCTAAGCCTGGAGAAAGCCTATTAGGTTTTCTTGTTCGCTGCCACAAAGATGAAACTGAATGCCTGATATGTCCCAGATGTGGGGAAATTTACCATCGATGGCTGTCAGAATCCTTTGAAAGAATCCCTTCTAATCAGAATTGGGATGCCCGCAGGGGCAATCCATACCTTTACATTTTTGACAAAAGGGGAATCCCAAGAAGACAAGACAGCCCGCTGTCGCACGCTCGCGAAAAATGAATTAACAAAGTCTCCACTAATATATTTATCCCATGGAAGGAAAGGAATATCAGAAAACCTAGTAAAGAATAAGAATAGAGTCTTGCGACCAGAGAATCTAGGTACGGGAGTCAGTTACGCAAGGGGAAGGTGTTAGCACCCCTCACGCCCATCGTACTCGATGGTATCCACCTATGTTTGTTTCTATCTAAAGGGTGTGTACTATGTCTAAGCCTAATGCGAATACATACAAAAGGAAATACGGAGAAAAGAAGGAATTATTTACAATTGTGCTCGTTCAAGCCCCGTGACTTGATGCCTATGTATCCTTTTCAGGAATCAGAGCGTCGTAGTTCGGCTCACATGTTGTTTGTTTGTTTTTGTGTTTTTTAGTTGGGCGGAGTTAACGTTCGCGCTCTTGCATAAGGGGACAGTCTACGATGCGTTCGAGCGGAAATTACATTGCCCTTAAGAAGGAGAGAGAGAGAGAGAGAGAGAGAGAGAGAGAGAGAGAGAGAGAGAGAGAGAGAGAGAGAGAGTGAGAGAGAGAGAGAGTTTGAGTGTTTCAAGTGGGACCTTTAAGCAAGGGAGACTCGAGTTACTCTTTGGTTGGTGTTTTTTAGGATTGGGAACTTCCACTCAAGTGATTCCCTAAAGCAAGGGAGACGAGAGCTTTCATTCCCTTTTTATTGTTTTTATCCTTTATTAATATTTTTTGGTGTTTTCTTGGTATTTTTTAGAGGGAGTTAGTTTGAATATTTGTTAGGTGTTTTAAAGTTGTAAAAGGAAAAGAAATGATAAAGGGAAGACTAGCCTAAGAATTATTCTAACATAATGATTGTTGTTTATGAAATGGGAAAACTAGCCTAAAGTTATATTATTGATTTTACGAGTCCTAAAGTCTAAGGGTACACGCGAATAAAGTCACAATCATAAGCAAAATCAAGTAATACAATGATCCAAAAAATTGCATAAAAGCGTGAAGTAACAAGTCAAAATATAGTACAAAAATTGGTTAAAAAAAACTATTATTTTTATGAGCATTTTTATAGAAGAAAATGAATTCTAATTCAAACAAAAATCCAAATGGATAAGCCTAAAAATTAGTATTTTTATTGTGTGATTATATGTGTTTTTAGTACCTAAAAATAACATGAAAAAACTATGTGAAAAGACCTAAATCTAACATGAACAGGGGGTGCAAATTGAAATAAAGGTGGTGCTGGAAATAGTAGGGCGCAGGGTCCAGCCAGAAGAGGCCCAAAGGATATTTTTTGTTATTCAGAAAAAAGTGAAGGATAGAAAAACACTTAGAAAGGGGGGATTGAATAAGTGTGACTTTAAATCTTGGACGATAAAAATAAATTGCACAATTATTTTTATCCTGGTTCGCTGTTAACGAAGCTACTCCAGTCCACCCCCGCAGAGATGATTTACCTCAACCTGAGGATTTAATCCACTAATCGCACGGATTACAATGGTTTTCCACTTAGTCCGCAACTAAGTCTTCCAGAGTCTTCTGATCACACACTGATCACTCCAGGAACAACTGCTTAGATACCCTCTAAGACTTTTCTAGAGTCTACTGATCAACACGATCACTCTAGGCTTAGTTCACTCCTAAGACTTCCCTAGAGTATTCTGATCAACACGATCACTCTAGTTACAAACTGCTCAGCCAACTGCTAAGACTTCCTAGAGTATACTGATCACACGATCACTCTAGTTCCTTACAACTTAATGTAATCTATTCAAGAGTTTACAAATGCTTCTTAAAAGCTATAATCACAAACTGTGATATTTCTCTTATCGTTTAAGCTTAATCTCACTAAGATATTACAACAGCAATGTAGTGAGCTTTGATGAAGATTCTGAGTTTAGATTTGAACAGCGTTTCAGCAAGTTTGATATAAGTTGTTTTGGTGCAGAATCGTTAACCTTGCTTCTCATCAGAACTTCATATTTATAGGCGTTGAGAAGATGACCGTTGAGTGCATTTAATGCTTTGCGTGTTCCGTACAGCATTGCATTTAATGTTATACGCTTTTGTCAACTACCTCGAGCCTTGTTCACGCTGTGTCTACTGACGTAGCCTTTAGTAGCTTTAACGTTCCTTTTGTCAGTCAGCGTAGTCTGCCACCTGTACTTCCTTCTGATCTGATGTTTGTGAATACGACGTTTGAATATCATCAGAGTCAAACAGCTTGGTGCATAGCATCTTCTGATCTTCCGATCTTGAAGTGCTTCTGTTGCGTGATACCATCTTCTGATCTTCAGTGCTTCTGATCTCATGTTCTTCTGATGCTTCCATAGACCCATGTTCTGATTCTGCTTCGACCATCTTCTGATGTCTTGCCAGACCATGTTCTGATGTTGCATGCTGAACCATTTGAGACACAACTTCTGAGCGCTGAATTATGCGTACTCTTTATATATTTCCTGAAAGGGAAATTGCATTGGATTAGAGTACCATATTATCTTAAGCAAAATTCATATTATTGTTATCATCAAAACTAAGATAATTGATAAGAACAAATCTTGTTCTAACAATCTCCCCCTTTTTGATGATGACAAAAACATATATAAATGATATGAATTTGCGATCAGAAAGAGTAGACGGCAAAAGACAAATTACACAGCTATAGCATAAGCATATGAATATGTCTCCCCCTGAGATTAACAATCTCCCCCTGAGATAAATAATCTCCCCCTGAAATAAATACTCGAAGAACTTTGATAAAAGACTTCCCTGATTATTTCGGTAGAGACGATCATATAAGCTTCTGCCTTCAGAGAATTCATAGCTTCTGACTTCTGCTTCCATTGGACAGCTTCAGAACTTGAATTTCTTTAGATCCTTAGAACACTCACAGCTTCTGATTCCTGCTTCCATCGTGGACAGCTTCAGAACTTGAATTTCTTTGATCTTCAGAACATTCACAGCTTCTGACTTCTGCTTCCATTCAGGACAGCTTCAGAACTTGAATTTTCTGGATCTTTTAGAACATTCACATCTTCTGATTTCTGCTTCCCTCGGATAGCTTCAGAACTTTGAATGTCTACCAATCATCACTTCATGCTAGATTTGTATCAGAACATTGTTGAATGTACCAGAGCATCATCAGAGCATCTCTACATCCTGAAATGTTACAGAACAAAAACTAAACGACAAAAGTCAGCATGAACGAGTTAGAACATAAAATGTATGTTTGAACACATTATATGTATCAGAGCCATATAGGCTGAAATAATGTATCAGAGCAAATAATGTATCAGAGCCATAACATTATATGTATCAGAGCAAATAGAATTTTGTCAGAACAGGATAGACAATGATATTCAAATTCTATTATCAGTGCTTCTGATCGTGCTTCTGATTCCTGAAGCTTGACAGCACTCAGCTTGCTTCAGTTTCCAAGAGCTTATTCCTTTTACAGAATAACGCTTCTTATGGTTTTGCTTCTAGTGTTTGCTTCTGAAGATTCACTTCACTTCTCTGTACCTGCAAAACACTTAAACCATATAGAACTTGCAGTTCTTGTTAGAGAATGTGTGGGAGACTCTTTACCCAGCAACTGATAGATTAATCAAATCATTTATCATTTATCTTTCTCCCCCTTTTTGTCATAACATCAAAAAGAATATTTCAAAAGATTCAGATGCATAAAACGACAAATAGAATCACTGGAATGTAAATCAAAGAAACTTTTTCATTGATAAAAAAAGGTTTACAAGACAGGAATGCAGGAAAAAAAAAACAGATGCAACAAGGAAAGGAAACTATAAAGACCAAAAGACTAAGATCCTAGCCTACGCAAAATCCGCGCCAGAACATCATGAATCCCGTCAGTGCTTGTAGCTTGCCTTGTCATGAAGGAACGAAACTCAGCATTGGCTGCTTCTTGCGCGTCCAAACGAGAAGCCAGCATAGCTTGATTCTGATGAAGAGTTTCCAAGGTCTCCATCAGAGCTGAGGTTTCACCAGAAGAAGAAGCACCAGTATTTCTGCCCAGAGGGACAGCAATCTCAGCAGGGTGATCTTCTGGAAGATCTTCAGCTTGTGCATATTCCATTACCTCATCTGAGTCTGACTCAGAAGGAGCCTTGGCATATTCTGGTTCAGGCAGCTCAGAAGATCCATCTTCCAGTGCTTGAAGAATAGCTGCTAGGTTTGTTGGAGGAGTAGGACCAGCAACTTCAGCACGATAAACCACTACTGGAAAGACCATGAGAGGTGCTTTTTCAGAAGGGTTCATTCTGAACCAGTTGAACAGCCACTGAAAATCTCCAGTCAGCACAGGAAACCAGAGCACAGAAGACCGGGGTTTCCACACTACGATATCTCTGCAGAGATTTTCTTCTTCCAACTCATCTGCAGGTATCTTCTCTTCAAGAACGCTTCTGTTCCTGATGAGACAGTGGTGGCTGCTTTCACCTACTTCCAACTGACGACCACGAGGACCAGGAGCTTCAGACAAGATCCTTCTCTTAGTGTCAGTAGCCTTCACCAGAAAGTCCTGAAGAAAGGTATCCCAGAGGTTGCTCATAGCATACATATCCAGATGGTTAAGGTAGGCAGCACCCAGGATCTCCAACCAGCCGTTTACATCAGAATGTAAACGCTCCAGAGAGGATTGAGTAGAAGGGGTTGGAGGGATTATGGTGAATCTGAAGTCTGGACGAACAACACTATAGGGATTAGGTGTTCTGGTGGGAAAAGGGTGTGAGAGAGGTGAAGAAATATCGGATGGAAGGGTTGAAGGAGAGGAGATATCAGATGGTGAAGAAGGTGGTTCTGAGAGGATGAATGAGGAGGAAGAGGTGGTGGAGGTCTTTGAAGAGGGAGTTGATTGAGGGGAACCGTCAAGGGGTTGATACACTTTGAGAGGGTCATAGGAGATCCTAACTCTTTTAGGTTTGGTTTCTGGTTCAGCAGATGCCTTTCTCTTTTGTTTCCTATCATTGTCTTGATTCCCAGAGCT
Organism: Vicia villosa; assembly: GCF_029867415.1. Classification (NCBI taxonomy): domain Eukaryota; kingdom Viridiplantae; phylum Streptophyta; class Magnoliopsida; order Fabales; family Fabaceae; genus Vicia; species Vicia villosa. The sequence goes on from NW_026705020.1 coordinate 744,555, forward strand.
TGACGATGGATTCATGATGAATTTTCAGATATTGGAAACTGCTAGGGTTTATGATATGAAAAGAGAGAGAGAGACGAAAAAGAAACCGAATGCAGAGAGAGAGAAATATGAGAGGGAAAAGAAACGTTTGAAGAGTATAAAAAGAAAACTGAAAGAGAGTAAATGATGAAAAGCATTTAATGTTACGTGACTTGAGGAGAGATAATAATGACAAAAGACGTGATTTGCACAGTTACCTAAGTAGACGTCCCCTCAACTGCACGCACGCTTGTCCAGAAATAGTGAACACGTGTTTACCATCTGGATAGCCAGTTAGAGCTGTCTTGCTTTTTAAAGAGATTCTGAATCAACTTAGACAATAAAACGTTAGTAATAACTGAATCACAATTTCTAATTGATTTCAACCAGAACTTCTTATAAAAGTAATTTCATTTCAGAAGATACTTATATATAAGAGTATCTTATCTTCTCATTCTGGGCTTGTTTCTGAAGATTTATTTTTGTCCCGATTATATTAAATCCATCTGGTCTAGGAACAAGGTCCCAAACATCATTCCTTGTGAACTGATTCAGTTCTTCTTGCATAGCAATTATCCAGTCTGGATCTTCTAGAGCATGATCAACAGAAGTTGGCTCGATCAAAGATACAAGACCTAATTGACAGTCTGCATTGTTCTTAAGGAATGCTCTTGTTCTGATTGGATCATCCTTCTTTCCAAGAATGACATCTTCTGAATGACCAGAGATGAGTCTGGATGATCTTCTGACAGATGGTTCTTCAGAAATGCTTAGATTGTCCAGAGAAGCTGATACTTGATCTTCAGATTCTTTGCTTCTGAGAAGCTCTGCTTCTGATGCGTTGTTTCTTGGCTCAACAACTTCTGATATATCAATATCACAATCTGCAAAATTATCAAACTGCTTTGGTTTTTCAGAACCAAGCTTATCATCAAACCTGATATTGATTGATTCTTCTACAACCAATGTTTCAGTATTGTATACTCTGTAGCCTTTTGAGCGTTCAGAATATCCAAGAAGGAAACATTTTTGAGCTTTGGAATCAAACTTACCAAGATGATCTTTAGTGTTCAGAATAAAACATACACATCCAAAAGGATGGAAATATGAAATGTTGGGCTTTTTATTCTTCCACAATTCATAGGGAGTCTTATTTAGAATAGGTCTGATAGAGATTCTATTCTGAATATAGCATGCAGTGTTTATTGCTTCTGCCCAGAAATGCTTAGCCATATTGGTTTCATTGATCATGGTTCTGGCCATTTCTTGCAGAGTCCTATTCTTTCGTTCTACAACCCCATTTTGCTGTGGAGTTCTAGGACAAGAGAAATCATGGGCAATACCATTTTCTTTGAAGAACTCTTCAAAGGATCTGTTCTCAAATTCACCACCATGATCACTTCTGACCTTTATGATTTTACACTCCTTTTCAGATTGAATCTGAATGCAGAAATCAAAGAACACTGAATGAGTCTCATCCTTGTGTTTCAAGAATTTCACCCATGTCCAGCGGCTATAATCATCTACGATGACTAATCCATATTTCTTTCCTCTGACAGATGCTGTTTTGACTGGGCCAAACAGATCAATGTGCAAGAGTTCTAATGGCCTTGAGGTAGAAACAACATTCTTAGACTTGAATGCAGGTTTGGAGAACTTGCCCTTCTGACATGCTTCACAAAGAGCATCTGATTTGAATTTCAGATTAGGGAGTCCTCTGACAAGATTCAGTTTGTTAATCTGAGAAATCTTTCTCAAACTAGCATGACCTAATCTTCTGTGCCAGACCCACTGCTCTTCAGAAACAGACATAAGACAAGTCACCTTCTGACTCATAAGATCTTGCAGATCTGTCTTATAAATGTTATTCTTCCTCTTGCCTGTAAATAGGATTGAGCCATCCTTCTGATTTACAGCCTTGCAAGACTTTTGATTGAAGATTATATCATAACCATTGTCACTTAATTGACTGATAGATAAGAGGTTATGTGTTAATCCTTCTACAAGAAGTACATTAGAGATGGAAGGAGAGTTACCAGACTTTATGGTTCCAGAGCCAATTATCTTGCCCTTCTGATCTCCTCCAAACTTGACTTCTCCTCCAGACTTAAGCACCAGGTCTTGGAACATAGACCTTCTTCCTGTCATGTGTCGCGAGCATCCAGAGTCCAGGTACCATGACATGTTGTGCCTTGTCCTTTTTGCAGTCAAGGATATCTGCAATAGGAATAATCTTATCCTTAGGTACCCACATCTTTTTGGGTCCTTTCTTGTTAGATTTTCTCAAGTTCTGATTGAACTTGGGTTTAACATTATAAGCAATAGGAGGAACAGCATGATAATTCTTAATGTGAGTTTCATGATATTTCCTAGGTTGTGTCACATGCTTTTTGGTGTGTGTTATGTGAAAACTTTGAGCATGTGAAGTGTGCCTAATATCATGAGAGTGGCCATACTTGAACTGATCATACAATGGCTTGTATGTAATTTTCATTTCATCAACAGGTTCAAGTTTGTATGGGGTTTCACCCTCAAAACCAATGCCAACTCTTTTGTTTCCAGACACAGCATATATCATAGAAGCTAGCTGACTTCTGCCAATACTTCTAGATAAGAACTTCCTGAAACTTAAATCATATTCTTTCAGAATATGGTTTAGACTAGGAGTGGATTTTTCTGAATCAGAAGGAGATCCAACATTATTGGATAATTTTAAAAGTTTTTCTTTTAATTCAGAATTCTCCAACTCAAGCTTCTTTGTTTCAAATTCAAATTGCTTTTTCAGCTTTTTGTATTTGAGACTAATCTGAGACTTGAGTTCCAGAAGTTCAGTTAGACCGGAAACTAACTCATCTCTAGTAAGTTCAGAAAATACCTCTTCAGAATCTGATTCTGATGTAGATTCTGATCCGTCATCTTCTGTCGCCATCAGCGCACAGTTGGCCTGCTCATCTTCTGAATCATCTTCTGACTCATCCCAGGTTGCCATAAGACCTTTCTTCTTATGAAACCTCTTTTTGGGATTTTCCTTCTGAAGATTTGGACATTCATTTCTGAAGTGTCCTGGCTCATTGCATTCATAGCACATGACCTTCTTCTTGTCAGATCTTCTTTCATCAGAAGATTCTCCATGTTCAAATCTCTTTGAACTTCTGAAGCCTCTGAACTTCCTTTGCTTGCTCTTCCAGAGTTGATTTACCCTTCTGGAAATCATGGACAGTTCATCTTCTTCTTCAGATTCTGATTTTTCAGGATCTTCTTCTCTAGCCTGAAAAGCGTTAGTGCATTTCTTGATATTTGATTTTAATGCAATAGACTTACCTTTCTTTTGAGGCTCATTTGCGTCCAGCTCTATTTCATGACTTCTCAAGGCACTGATCAGCTCTTCCAGAGAAACTTCATTCAGATTCTTTGCAATCTTGAATGCAGTCACCATAGGACCCCATCTTCTGGGTAAGCTTCTGATGATCTTCTTCACATGATCAGCCTTGGTGTATCCTTTGTCAAGAACTCTCAATCCAGCAGTCAGAGTTTGAAATCTCGAAAACATCTTTTCAATGTCTTCATCATCCTCCATCTTGAAGGCTTCATACTTCTGGATTAAGGCTAGAGCTTTAGTCTCCTTGACTTGAGCATTTCCCTCATGAGTCATTTTCAAGGACTCATATATGTCATAGGCCGTTTCCCTGTTAGATATCTTCTCATACTCAGCATGAGAGATAGCATTCAGCAAAACAGTTCTGCATTTATGATGATTCCTGAAAAGCTTCTTTTGATCATCATTCATTTCTTGCCTTGACAGCTTTGCGCCACTGGCATTTACTGGATGTTTGTAACCATCCATCAGAAGATCCCATAGATCACCATCTAGACCAAGAAAGTAACTTTCCAGTTTATCTTTCCAGTATTCAAAGTTTTCACCCTCAAATACCGGCGGTCTAGTATAACCATTGTTACCGTTGTATTGCTCAGCAGAGCCAGATGTAGATGCAGGTGTAGGTGTAGACTTTTCACTTTCATCAACCATCTTTTACTGAAGCGTTTTTCTCTTCCTGAATCTTTTCTAAACACGGTTAAGTGCTTGCACCTTAGAACCGGCGCTCTGATGCCAATTGAAGGATAGAAAAACACTTAGAAAGGGGGGGATTGAATAAGTGTGACTTTAAATCTTGGACGATAAAAATAAATTGCACAATTATTTTTATCCTGGTTCGCTGTTAACGAAGCTACTCCAGTCCACCCCCGCAGAGATGATTTACCTCAACCTGAGGATTTAATCCACTAATCGCACGGATTACAATGGTTTTCCACTTAGTCCGCAACTAAGTCTTCCAGAGTCTTCTGATCACACACTGATCACTCCAGGAACAACTGCTTAGATACCCTCTAAGACTTTTCTAGAGTCTACTGATCAACACGATCACTCTAGGCTTAGTTCACTCCTAAGACTTCCCTAGAGTATTCTGATCAACACGATCACTCTAGTTACAAACTGCTCAGCCAACTGCTAAGACTTCCTAGAGTATACTGATCACACGATCACTCTAGTTCCTTACAACTTAATGTAATCTATTCAAGAGTTTACAAATGCTTCTTAAAAGCTATAATCACAAACTGTGATATTTCTCTTATCGTTTAAGCTTAATCTCACTAAGATATTACAACAGCAATGTAGTGAGCTTTGATGAAGATTCTGAGTTTAGATTTGAACAGCGTTTCAGCAAGTTTGATATAAGTTGTTTTGGTGCAGAATCGTTAACCTTGCTTCTCACCAGAACTTCATATTTATAGGCGTTGAGAAGATGACCGTTGAGTGCATTTAATGCTTTGCGTGTTCCGTACAGCATTGCATTTAATGTTATACGCTTTTGTCAACTACCTCGAGCCTTGTTCACGCTGTGTCTACTGACGTAGCCTTTAGTAGCTTTAACGTTCCTTTTGTCAGTCAGCGTAGTCTGCCACCTGTACTTCCTTCTGATCTGATGTTTGTGAATACGATGTTTGAATATCATCAGAGTCAAACAGCTTGGTGCATAGCATCTTCTGATCTTCTGATCTTGAAGTGCTTCTGTTGCGTGATACCATCTTCTGATCTTCAGTGCTTCTGATCTCATGTTCTTCTGATGCTTCCATAGACCCATGTTCTGATTCTGCTTCGACCATCTTCTGATGTCTTGCCAGACCATGTTCTGATGTTGCATGCTGAACCATTTGAGACACAACTTCTGAGCGCTGAATTATGCGTACTCTTTATATATTTCCTGAAAGGGAAATTGCATTGGATTAGAGTACCATATTATCTTAAGCAAAATTCATATTATTGTTATCATCAAAACTAAGATAATTGATAAGAACAAATCTTGTTCTAACAAAAAGTATGCCAAAAAAGCTATGGGCCAAGTAGGGTGAGGGTAGCGATTTATGTAAGGCCCAGGGTGAGGTTTTTTGTTATCATCTTCAGCACAAAAAATAAGTGTAATTGGGCTATGGGGGGTGAGTATAGTGATTCATGGCCCATGCCAATTGTTTTCAGATTTTTTATTTTTTTAAAAGCTTTATTTCAATTCCATTCATTTTCTTTTCAATAAAATAAAAAAGAAAATTAAATTAAATAAAAATGATGAAACGATGAGTTTCATTTATATGGGGTTAGGTTTATCAATTATGGCTATTAGGCTTCCCTCAAACTCTCTTTCTCGTCTATACTCACTGGCGAACGACGCGACGACAAATCTCACCGTCTTCGATCGAAAACAACGACGCCGCAGAGCCCTTCCGACCATCATTCGTTGCACTCCTTGCCTCCTCCCTCTATCTCTGAATTCAGTTTCATTTTCACGGATTCAATTCCCCTCGCCCCTAATCTAATGTAAGACGAAACCCTAGATCTAAATAAATCATGGATTCAAACTATAACAGAAGGATCGCAACTCAACAAGGGCAAAGAGGTACATTGTGTACATGAATGAAGGAAAACAAGTGCGAACCGGACCTGATTGATGATCGGAAATGGAGAAACAAAAATCCAGAGGGGAGGCTCCACTCAGTGAATGCAAAATAAACGCAAGGATGTAGAGTTCTTCTATCAATTAGAGAAATAAATGTAGGTACGGATCAATGTTAACTCTTTCCTCGCTTGTTACTTTTGCTTTTTGCTTCTCCTTCTTCTATTCTTCATTTTGAATTTTCTTCTGTGCTGCGCGAATTGGAGTGCGAAGAGTGTGAGAATTGTTGAAGGTGATTAAGATGCGAGCGAAGTAAGAGGATGGAGGCTGAGCTCAAGCTTAATCGGAGCTCCGATTATAAAGCTCCAATGGCTTCCAAAAACCGAGCTTATGGTGAGGGTGATTGGAGAGATTGAAGAGGGAGAGAGAATTTGCAGAGGATTGAGTGAGAGAGGTGAACATGGTGAAGTGGTGTGGTGGAGAATGGTTGAAGCAGAAGGTGGCGCGTGATCTTTTGAATATGAGGAGTGAAGACGATTATATAGGGAGAGTTGATTGAAGATTGTAGTTAGAACTCGAGGGATTAGAGCCCTTGGATTGGGTTTTCGGTTATGAGATGGAGGGTGAGATTCTGAGTTGGTTAGATGTCAGTTAGTTAGGGGATTAAGGGTGAGGATTGTGAGCAGTTAGATTCTGTTAAATGTTAGTTACAATCTGTTATGGGTGGTTATAGTTATAGGGGTTGTAAGTTTATATAGAGTGAGTGTATGGTTGTTGATCAGTGCATTTTGATGCACGTTCTTCCATGTTTGTACTCAAGCATTTCTTCGGTTTATTTTATTTATTTTTATGTTTTAATATGTTTTTATAATTTATTTTATTTTTAGCTTTATTTAATTTTCGCACTTTATTCTTCAGGTTTAGCAGTCTGCACGGAAACGATCATAACCAGAGTTCCAGGAGTCCGAATGAGGCGTTCTAATAATCGCCGGAAAGCTAAGAGAGAGAGCAACGACTTTCATGTGGGAGTCGAAGTCATATTCGGAGTCGATAATTCCCAGTTTTGCGTTTAAAGCTGCAACACTTTTTATTTTAGTGTTTGGGTCATTTGTAATGGGCTGGGTCGACCCGGTTAAGTTGTGAAACGGGTTTGGTTGTTTTCAGCTAGGTTAGGCAGCCATGAAAACACTGTTCACGTTCATTTTTCACTATTCACGAATTTTGGAAAAGCTTGTACGATCCCATGGAGAACTAATCCTTTCGAGTTGATCTTCCGTATTCAGGTTCCAAAACTATGAGATTATTATAATTTTGAAATAAAATTCCTTTTCCTTCAATTATATATTTTGTTTATCTTATGCTTAATTTGATATTCATGATATATATTGTTTGGTTCGATTGATTTATATTTTCCAATATATCTGCGTGTTTATCGTATGCTTAATTGTTAATCCGTGTATTGCTTAACTGAATGCTTAATTCGGAAAACGGGAAATATAATTCGTATAATATTGTTACGCTTGTCGATTATATTGTAATCGAACGGGAATGGAATCCGCTTAGGGTAGTGAGATTATGATAATCAATGATTAGTAGGAATCGAATCGGTAGATTGACTTATTCCATAATCACTTATTTCACAAAAACAGCTTATTTCAATAATTGCTTTTGATAATCACTTTTTCGACCACCAAACCAACCCCCCCAATTTCGATTTCGGTTAGTAAATTCAAGAATCCTTGTGAGACGATATTCGAGTTACCATTACCGTCGTTACTACAGTTTTGCAAATTAACTCGATTTTGACCCGCGTGCGACAGCGGATCAAATTGGCGCCGTTGCCGGGGATTCTTGTTATTATTAATTGATTTTAGAGTCTTAGGTTTAGTGTTTGTGCGTTTTGGCCATAGGTTCCTCGCGGTTTCGGCCATAACGCCTTTTGAGTCGAAAAAATCAGTTTTTGGGAAAATTGCGTCTGATCGATAATCTGTTTCGCCTATTAGGAGTAGAAAATTCACCCGATCATTTTTTCTATTTTTAATTAATTATTTACTGTTTTCATAGAGTCGAAAAAATTCCAAAAAAATTACCAAAATTCTTATTCTGTCTAATTAGATTAAATTTTGTGTTTTTAGATTTTTCTGAATTTTTCTTAATCGATTTGCTTCATTCTATTTGTTTTAGGGACATAGTTGGCATTTTCACAATTGTTGCTGCATTGCTATGCACTAGTCCTGACTACTAGGTCTTCCTGTCCTGAACTTTTTGCTTTTGATCCTGAGGTAGAGAGAACCTTGCAAACACTTCGTTGAGCAGGCCAGGCTAGCAATAGTTCACCTTCACCAACTGTCATACCCCAAAATTTGCCCAACATATTTATTCATATTTTAGCCTATCTGACTTTCAAATGCTCAAAGATACACAAGAAAGAAGCATGCAGTCCCTCTCCTAAACGACATCCTTTAAATTAGGGTTTCTAGGTAAAAGTCAACCGAACTTTGACCAGCCATAACTCTCTCATACTTTCTCAGAAATTCCTCAACCAAATCTCATTCTCAAGGAAATTTGATTCTCTACAACTTTGATGTTGGGCCCAAGGTCAAGAAATGCTTCTGCATAAGAAATATGAGCCAATACATTAGAGGTCCTTCTAAAAGATCGCAAAAAGTCATTTTTCTCAAAGCTCATAACTTGGACATGGTAGACTCAACTGAGACGGAACCAAACGTAGCCTTTAGAGGACTCTTGAAGCTTTCTAAAAAGTCCAAGAACACTTTCATATGATCAATATTGAAGGAGATACGAGGCTCAGAAGTAGGTCAATTCTCAAGAAAAACACAAAACCCTAATTGCACAATTTGGTTTTTTTGGACTAATGGGCCTAAAGAATGAATTCCAAACTTGTCCATGGGCCTCAAAATGATCTTTAAAATGATTATTTTATATTTATAATATTTATCCTATTTACTTGAATTTTAATTCATTTAAATGTTGAATAAATTATTATAAAATATGAAAAAAATTATTTTAATTAAAGATTTGATTTCCAATCAATCTTAATCAATCAAAGAGGACCAAATATTGAATAAAATTCGTGCAAAGAAGATTTGAAGGACTTGAACCAAAATAGAAGGAGTTATGTAATGTTTTCATCAAAATTCTCAAGTAAACTAAAAATCAAGGACCCAAGCCCATTGCCCTAATTCTCATCACTATATATACATAACTTATATTCAGCACTAGGGGACGAAAAAACACAAAGGTGGAAGCAACAACAAGGGTTTCAAAAGCTTCCAAAACTTCAAAAGCTAGGGCATAGTCAAGAAACCTCCTCCATCGAGTTACAGCGAGAAAAGATTTTTCTTTTCCACTTCTGAACGTCCCAGGGTCTCAGCCATATGCGTTTTGAAGCCCAAAGTATCCTCAGTCACTATCTCCAAAGTCACGGTTTGCTTGCACTTTAAAAATCGTAATTCATATAACTCATGCATTTTAATGAATTCTAAACACGAATTCTGTCTCATATGAATGTTTAAAATATATTTGAATCATTAGTTTTGAGGTTTTACGTAAAAATTGTGAAACACCATTGTTGGGATTCAATGATGGTGAAGCTTCGTTTTCATAGCCACGGGCGTTTTCGATCCAAACTAATCGTGCCATTGAACTCAGAGCATTCGAATTAGTCGATCTGGGCACTATTTGAGTTTTACATCATGCGTTTTGTTAGTTTGTGATTCATGCAGGGTTTTGCTACGGAAATCCGCGTCTAATTGATGGCTGTTTTTGAAGTAAATTCGTAGCTAATGGTTGAAGAAGATGATGAACAGGAGCTGCGACTTGTGGACCATGCGTGCGAGCTCCCCATTGGCCGGTCAACGATCCAGCTTTCTCTCCCTCCGTCTTATTGGTTCGCGTGTGTACAGGTTGGGCCCACGCATTTGACTGGTTCACTTACCTTTTTTTTATATATTACTAACCATCCAATTGACAGAAAATGAGTACAGCTCACTTGGCAAGAGATATGATGGTAAAACGGTGAAGCGTGGGTTCGATCCCCACTGATTTAAGATTTTTTGATTGTTTATTTCTCTTTACCAATGGCTGTCCCCAGGTTCCGTACGGCCAGCCCACATAAGACCACCATACGCCTTCAATCATAACCCTTAGATCTCCCCGGTAATCACAATCAAAGGACCATACGAGGTGTGCCCACCATAGACCACCAGAGCTTCTCCACACCAGAGCTAAGTTTCCTTTTTATTTTATTTTATTTTTAAACCCTTTTATCTATTTTCTTTTCTTTATTTTTCTTATTATTTTCAAACATGTTATTTTTTTTAATTAAATGAATATGCTCATGACTCTCTAATTTATTTTAATTAATCGAAGACTCGATTTTTCAATAATTGTTTTTAAACGATAAAAATTATTTTTGTACATACTATTGAACAATTAATTAATTAGGTTGAAAACCAATAATTAAATTTTTTAGGTTTGTTAACCTCGATTCATTTATAAACCCTAATAGTCTTAGGTTTACTGGTAGGTGTTGCCCATTAACCCTGGTTTGACTTTTGCCTTGCCTTTTATTTGCCTAAATTATTATCATTTTAATTTTTTGATCTGTTATATTATAATCATTAGATCATTCCTACACTAACATCCCTTTTCTTTATACCCAACTCTCAGGGTTAACCAAGACCTTTCGATTACGCGCCATGCCAGTCAAAAAGCTAAGTTCCGATTCTTTTTGTTAAATTTAATTTTTATTAATTGTTACATTTGCCTTATAGGTTCAATTAGGGTTTACTTCATCTGTTAAGGAACTTCTCTTACACTAACTTTTATTTTCTGTCTAAATTCTCAGATGATCAGAGTCAATCAAAGATTCAAAGAAGATCAAGGCAAAGAGGATGTGGAAATTAATTTTTGCCTTTTATTTTTCTGTTACCCTATATGGCTTTTCTTTTGCCTTTTAATTCCCCCGTCCCCGCAGGTGTTTATTGTAATAGCGTAGGATTTTTATTTTCCTGCCTTTAATTTCTGCATTTTTAAACTGCGTGGTTAGTAATCTTAGGGAGTGCAAGCCTTTAACAGAATTAGGATCACTAATTACAAGATAATATATATGAACTGAACCACATGATTGTTGCACCCACACACCTTTAGGGTAATCCCTCTGGTTGCCTTGTTGCCTTATTACTGTTGCCTTGTTGCCTTATTAATTTTGCTGCCTTTAAATAGTCAAGTCCCTCGATTCCGAGGATACCTAAAGCAATGTTGCCTTAAAGTTATTGAAACTCCCTTGAAGTTGCCTCAGTAAAAGATGACTGTCCCAATTGCTAAGGTATTCTCGCATGATGCCTAAACAGATAAAATGGCTATTATATCCTTCCCTTAGACTACCTGCCCTCTTTATGGCAAGGGACAGTCTTATGGCGAACGATTTCTCGATGACCCTTCAAATCCAATTAAAAGACTTCCTGCCCTCTCATGGTATGGATAGATCCTTTCATCTGAAAAGCTAAAAGAATGTTTTTAAACTTAGGATAGTTGCTATTAATTGCTTGCTCTATTTCAAATTCAAAATCAAATTCAAACTCTTTTCCTACTCTTTTCAAATCAAATTCAAAAGACTACGCTTATTTACAAGCTAAAGTTCTTATTCAAACTTTTCTCAATCTTTTCAAACAAATCAAACATTTCAAACAAAGTGAGCTAAGCAATTAAGAGCCCATGGATAACCATGGATACAAAGGGTGCCTTACACCTTCCCTTTGTATAACTTACCCCCCGAACTCAAATCTTTTCAAAAGGTCTTTTTCTGTTCTTTTAGCCTTTCTATAATTGGATAAAATAAAAGTCGGTGGCGACTCTTACTTACCGCAACATTTCGATTATAAAAGTCAGTTCACCGTATTACAGAACTGGCGACTCTGCTGGGGATGCTTTCGAATAAAAGAGGGGTTACCTTAGGGCTAGGATCACTTTAAATCTGTTTGACTTGTTTGCTTTATCTTTAAAGGTTGTTTTGGGTATTCTGCTGTGTGAAAGATCCTACACCCGGATCTAGTGTACCTTAGGTATGTGGCATGAGACCAGGGAGGCTGTACGACATGTATCGTTATGGTTGAACTGGTGGCCACCGTTAGTGCGACGCTTTGGTTTGTCCTGATGGCCCTTGAACATGATCGAGGAGACATTTGGCTACCGCGTGGTGTCACAAGCACTAATTCGCCCTTAGAACCTTAGTTGAACTTGACTTTGGCCTATAGGAAGTAGCGAGATAACTGGCTTTGGATTCCTGACTGAAGTCGATTGATACTCGATGCTACACTCATTGAGGTTGAACTCTAGGGATGCTTTTGGCTGGCCGATCGAGTGCCATGTTGAGACAATGCCCGCGAGAAAGATCAGGGATATGAGCACCATAGAACCCGGTTACTATTCTAGGACAGGTTGAACCAACTTAACTTCAGAGGGAAGGGTACTTACCTACCAACTTCACGCAAGCCTTTAAACCTAAGGACACTTGTGTGACTTGTCTGTGCTTGCTACTAACTCTTTGGTTTTCTTGCAGGTTTTTCCTGTGGGACTGACTCGTCCTTACTATCTTACGCTTTGCCTGATGCATTGCATTCACATAACATCATGACATCATGACATCATACCATAACGCGATTAACTAACCCTTTCAAGGATCTTAGGAATTTAGGGCGCACAATTTCAGGTACTCTTATCAAGGGGCAAGGGGATTTACTTTTCTCTCGCCACATACCTTTTAATTCAGAGACGATGTACCTATCAAGGGGAAATAGGATTTATTTTCCTCTAGCCATGTACCTTCAAATTCAGAATTTCCCGAACCAGAGGCGATGACCCACTCGACCACTCGACATGGTGAGCTTGATTCCCATAGAAGAACATCCAAAAATCAGAGAAGCGACCAAATCATTTTTGACGTTGCTAACTAAATTTCCAAAGATCCTTGAAAATATTGCATCTGCATTCATAATATTGCATCACAGGTTTCCACCACAGGTTTCTCACCTCCTCGCTGTTTATTTCAGCATCATGAATCTCGAGCAATCAGTCAAAGACCTTCAAGCTCAAAACGCCTAGTTTCAAGATCTGATCCTGAACTTGTCCAAGGGGCAAGATGAACTGAAAGCACTCCTCACCAAGAATAAGAAGAAGAAAGGCAAGAAGATTCTAAGGAAAAGGCTTCGACCGATCTTGCAACTCAAGGATGCCGAGGCCTCTGAAGACAGTGACGACGAAGAACAAGATGATGCTAGTATCAAAACTGATGCAAAAAGTAACCATGATTCTGCCAAGCCCTCTGAAGAAGAAGAAGACTATCACCATGAGGATGAACATCCTGATGACAAATACAAGTTATTGGAAGAACGTATGAAAGCCATGGAAATTCAAAAGATACCTGGGTTAGATTTTGAAGAACTAGGACTCATCTCTGGAGTTGTTATCCTTCCGAAGTTCAAGACTCCGACCTTTGCTAAGTATGATGGAGTCTCTTTTCCTAAACTACACTTGAGGTCTTATGTGAGAAAGATTCAGCCTCATACTGCTGATAAGAAGCTCTGGATCCATTTCTTCCAAGAGAGCTTATCCGGAACTCAACTGGAATGGTACTATCAACTGGAAAGTACCAACATCCGTGTTAGAACAAGAATTGTTCTGATCAATAATCTTAGTTTTGATGATAACAATGTATATGAATTTTGCTCAAGATAATATGGTACTCTAATCCTATGCAATTTCCTTTTCAGGAAATATATAAAGAGTATGCACAAATCAGCGCTAAGAAACTTTGACTCAGAAGGTTCAGTATGCAACTTCAGCACATGGTCTGGCAAGACATCAGAAGATGGTCAAGCAGAATCAGAACATGGTCTATTAGAAGCATCAGAAGAACTTGAGTTCAGAAGCAGAAGCACTGAAGTCATGGAATCACGCTCAGAAGCATATCAAGATCAGAAGATCAGAAGATGCTCTGCACCAAGCTGTTTGTACTCTGATGATATTCAACGTAGTATTTACAAAGAACAAATCAGAATCAAGTACTAGATGGCAAGCTATGCTGACTGACAAAAGGAACGTTAGAAGCTATTAACTGCAACGTCAGTAGTCACAGCAAACGCAAGGCTCGAGGTAGTTGACAAAAGAGTGAAACATTAAATGCAATGCTGTACGGAATACGCAAAGCATTAAATGCTCCCAACGGTCATCTTCTCAAAACGCCTATAAATATGAAGTACTAATGAGAAGCAAGGTTACGAATTTTGGACGCACTTTGAACGAATTCTGAACTATCTCTGATACTATCTTGCTGTTCACTTCAAAAGCTATCAAACTTCATCTTCAACCTCACTACATTACTGTTGTAATACTTTAGTGAGTCTAAGCTTAAATCCGTAAGAGAAATATCACAGTTTGTGATTATCGCTTTTAAGAAGCAATTGTAATACTCTTAGAATTTGTTTACATTAAATTGTAAAGGACTAGAGTGATCGGGTTGTGATCAGTATACTCTAGAGAAGTCTTAGAAGGTCTCTAAGCAGTTGTTCCTAGAGTGATCAAGTTTTGATCAGAAGACTCTAGAAGACTTAGAAGTTGTCTAAGTGGAAAACCATTGTAATCTCTTGTGATTAGTGGATTAAATCCTCAGTTGAGGTAAATCACCTTGTATAGGGTGGACTGGAGTAGTTTAGTTAACAACGAACCAGGATAAAAATACTTGTGCAAATTATTTTTATCTTACGAGTTTTTGAAACTAAACTTATTCAAACCCCCCTTTCTAAGTGTTTTTCTATCCTTCAATTGGCATCAGAGCGCCGGTTCTAAGGTGCAAGCACTTAACCGTGTTTAGAAAAGATTCAGGAAGAGAAAAACGCTTCAGTAAAAGATGGCTGGTGAAATTCCAACAAATACATCTGCATCTACATCTGGCTCTGCTGAGCAATACAATGGTAACAATGGTTATACTAGACCACCAGTATTTGATGGTGAAAACTTTGAATACTGGAAAGATAAACTGGAAAGTTACTTTCTTGGTCTAGATGGTGAATTATGGGATCTTCTGATGGATGGTTACAAACATCCAGTGAAAGCCAGTGGCGTAAGGCTTACAAGGCAAGAAATGGATGATGATCAGAAGAAGCTTTTCAAGAATCATCATAAATGTAGGACTGTTTTGCTGAATGCTATCTCTCATGCTGAGTATGAGAAGATATCTAACAGGGAAACTGCCCATGATATATATGAGTCATTGAAAATGACCCATGAGGGAAATGCTCAAGTCAAGGAGACTAAAGCTCTTGCTCTAATCCAGAAATATGAAGCCTTCAAGATGGAGGATGATGAAGACATTGAGAAGATGTTTTCAAGATTTCAAACTCTGACTGCTGGATTAAGAGTTCTGGACAAAGGCTACACCAAGGCTGATCATGTAAAGAAGATCATCAGAAGCTTTCCCAGAAGATGGGGCCCAATGGTGACTGCATTCAAGATTGCGAAGAATCTGAATGAAGTTTCTTTGGAAGAGCTGATCAGTGCCCTGAGGAGTCATGAGATTGAACTTGACGCAAATGAACCTCAGAAGAAAGGTAAGTCTATTGCATTAAAATCTAATTTTAAAAAATGCACTAACGCTTTCAAGGCTGAAGAAGAAGATTCTGAAGAATCAGAATCAGAAGTAAAAGAAGATGAACTGTCCATGATTTCCAGAAGAGTCAATCAACTCTGGAAAAGCAAGCAAAGGAGGTTCAGGAGCTTCAAAAGCTCAAAGAAGCCTGAAAGAGGAGAATCTTCTGGAGGCAGAAGAAATGACAAGAAAAAGGTCGTGTGCTATGAATGCAATGAGCCAGGACACTTCAAAAGTGAGTGCCCAAAACTTCAGAAGGAAAATCCCAAGAAGAAATTTCATAAGAAGAAAGGTCTTATGGCAACATGGGATGATTGAGAATCAGAATCAGACTCTGAAGATGAGCAGGCAAATCTGGCACTAATGGCCACAATGGATGACGGATCAGAATCTATATCAGAATCAGATTCTGAAGAGGTATTTTCTGAACTATCTAGAGAAGAGTTAGTTTCCAGTCTAACAGAACTTCTGGAACTCAAGTCTCAGATTAGCATCAAATACAAGAAGCTGAAAAAGCTATTTGAATTTGAAACTAAGAAGCTTGAATGGAGAATTCTGAACTGAAGGAAAAAGTTTTAAATTTTACCAAAAATACTGGATCTCCTTCTGTCTCTGAAAAATCTACTCCTAGTCTGAACAATATTCTGAAAGAATATGACTTAAGTTTCAGAAAGTTTTTATCTAGAAGTATTGGCAGAAGTCAACTTGCTTCTATGATATATGCTGTGTCAGGAAACAAAAGAGCTGGCATTGGTTATGAGGGTGAAATCCCATACAAGCTTGAATCTGTGGATGATATGAAAATATATATCATACAAGCCTCTGTATAACCAATTTAAATTTGGCCACTCCCATGATATTAGGCACACATCACATGCTCAAAGCTTTCACATAACACACACCAAGAAGCATGTGACAAAACCTAAGAAATATCATGGAACTCAGAAAATAAACTATCATTCTGTTCCTCCTATTTCATATAATGCTAAACCCAAGTTCAATCAGAACTTGAGGAAAACTAACAAGAAAGGACCCAAGAAGATGTGGGTACCTAAGGAAAAGATTATTCCTATTGCAGATATCCTTGGCTGCAAAGAAGGAAAAGCACAAGATGTCATGGTACCTGGACTCTGGATGCTCGCGACACATGACAGGAAGAAGGTCTATGTTCCAAGACCTGGTGCTTAAATCTGCTAGAGAAGTGAAGTTTGGAGGAGATTAGAAGGGCAAAATTATTGGCTCAGGAACTATAAAGTCTGGTAACTCTCCTTCTATTTCTAATGTTCTTCTAGTAGATGGATTAGCTCATAACTTATTGTCCATAAGTCAATTAAGTGACAATGGTTATGACATAATCTTTAATCAAAAGTCTTGCAAAGCTGTAAGTCAGAAGGATGGCTCAATCCTATTTACAGGCAAGAGAAAGAACAACATTTATAAGACAGATCTTCAGGATCTTAAGAATCAGAAGGTGACTTGTCTTATGTCTGTTACTGAAGAGCAATGGGTCTGGCACAGAAGATTAGGACATGCTAGTTTGAGAAAGATTTCTCAGATTAACAAACTAAATCTTGTTAGAGGACTCCCTAATCTGAAATACAAATAAGATGCTCTTTGTGAAGCATGTCAGAAGGGCAAGTTCTCCAAACCTGCATTCAAGTCTAAGAATGTTGTCTCTTCCTCAAGGCCGTTAGAACTTTTGCACATTGATCTGTTTGGCCCAGTCAAAACAGCATCTTTCAAAGGGAAGAAATATGGATTAGTCATCGTTGATGATTATAGCCGCTGGACATGGGTAAAGTTCTTGAAACACAAGGATGAGTCTCATTCAGTGTTCTTTGAATTCTCCACTCAGACCCAAACTGAGAAGGAGTGTAAAATCATAAAGGTCAAAAGTGATCATGGTGGTGAATTTGAGAACAAATTCTTTGAGGAGTTCTTCAAAGAAAATGGTATTGCCCATGATTTCTCTTGTCCTAGAACTCCACAACAAAATGGAGTTGTAGAACGAAAGAATAGGACTCTACAAGAAATGGCCAGAACCATGATCAACGAAACCAATATGGCTAAGCACTTATGGGCAGAAGCAATAAACACTGTATGTTATATTCAGAATAGAATCTCTATAAGACCTATTCTAAATAAGACTCCTTATGAATTGTGGAAGAACAGAAAGCCCAACATTTCATATTTTCATCCTTTTGGACGTGTTTGTTTTATTCTGAACACTAAAGATCATCTTGGTATGTTTGATTCTAAGGCACAAAAGTGTTTCCTTCTTGGATATTCTGAACGCTCTAAAGGCTACAGAGTATACAATACTGAAACATTAGTTGTAGAAGAATCAATCAATATCAGGTTTGATGATAAGCTTGGTCTTGAAAAGCCAAAGCAGTTTGAAAATTTTGCAGATATTGATATTGATATCTCAGAAGTTGAAGAACCAACAAGAAAAGTTTCAGAAGCTGAAAATTAAAGCAGCAAAGAATCAGAAGATCAAATTGCTGCATCCTTGGAAAATCTGAGAATTTCTGAAGAACCAACTATCAGAAGGTCATCTAGACTCACATCTGCTCACTCAGAAGATGTCATTATTGGAAAGAAAGATGATCCTATCAGAACAAGATCATTTCTAAAGAATGACAATCAGGAGTAGTGATCAGAATTAGAAGGCGTAAAGCTTCTTCAGAAAAATACAGCTGTCATCTAATTCCAGTTGGTAACAAGTGTCTACCCTATTTGGACAAACATGCGTGCAGTTGAGGAGGCCCCTTTCATAGGTAACTGTTCTATCACTTCATTTTTCATAGTTTCTCTCTCCTCGTGTCACGTAACATTAAATGCCATTCATCATTTCTTTTATTTTCTTTTTCGTTTTATATTCTTCAAACGTTTCAGTTTTTCCCTCTTTCATTTCTTTCTCTTTGCGTTCAGTTTTTCATCGTTCACCATCTTTCTCTATCCTTCTGCATTGTTGCATAAACCCTAGTCTTATATCTTCAAACTAGCATTCATCATGAACCCTTCTTCAAGTACCTCTCGGTCTGAAGAAATGTCTTCATCTCAACTGGTTCTCAACAAGTTTGGCTTTGTTCCTCTAAAAACTTGCTCTTTGTCTCCATCGGAAATGGAAGTACTGTGTGAGTCCCCTGTGGACTTTGTTGACTTGGCTGCATATGCTTTCAAGCCATAAGCTAGGTGTATGGCTCAAGGATGGGCTAACTATTTGGGTAGATTGGTTGGACCAGTCTTTCCCGCTCTTGTGAAAGATTTCTGGGCGCACGCAACTGTTACTCCAACCGCCATTCTCTCTTTCGTGCTACGGCATGAAGTGGTGGTCACTGAAGCCCTAATCAGAAAACTGTACAATCTTAATGATGAAGAGGGTGTAACTGGCCCTCTTGCTGGAAGGGTTGATTGGAACAAAGTTGAGAAACTTATCTCAACTGTCACTGGTATGAATTCCAACAAGACTGGCACGTTGAGACCTCTATTTCAGGTGTGGGCTGAGATCATCATGGGTTCTCTTCACCACAGAAAGAAGTCTCTCTCCTCCACTTTCATCAATCCAGATCAGAAGTATACTCTCTATTGTATTGGAAAGAGCATTAAACTTAATATTTCCAACATACTCTTTGAAAACCTGAAGCTGGCTATTAAAGAATCTAGGGATGAGTATCGGGAGAAGTATCCTCATCTTCCGAAGAATATTATTCCTTTCGGCAGAATGATCTCAGATATTCTGATTGAAAGTGATTTGCTGGAGTCTCTTAAGACTTGTGGAACTCCTTTTTTTCTTCAAAATTGATCAAGGCAATGTCTTCTCTGGCTTTGATCTTTTAAGAATGAAACTGGTGAAGGAAATAATTTCTGTTCCAAGTGTTCTCTCTGATATCCCTATCAGAAGAGTCCGTGTTCAAGGCTTCTCAACCATGTTTCAAGCTGAACTGGTTAAAACTGTTAAGCACTATCTGGAAGATTCTGTGAAGACGCAAGCTTCTGTTGATCCTGCATGGATCCGTGGAAGAGTGCTTCCCTCTCAAACTGACCTTCAGAAGAAGGATCAGAAGAAGAGAGAGAAGAAACTGAAAAGAAAAGCAGCAGAAGCTGCTGAGAAAGAAGCTAAAAAGAAGAAGGTCACCTTTGATCCTCTTAAGGTGGATGCTTCCAGAGCTAAGAAGACAGGTATTTACTCCAGGCAGGAATACATCCCAACCCCCTCAGAATCTCCCCCATTCATTCTGCTGTCTCCTTCTGAAACATCAACTCCCATCACACCCCCACAAATTAACCTGCAACCACCCTCACCCCCTATAATTCTGAACCCCATTCCCTCAACTACTATACTTCCCACAAATATTCCATCCTCATCACACCAAACTACATATATTCCATCCTCATCTTCTAACCCTCTTCCTTCTGACCCTTGTCTTTCATATCCCATACCTACCAGGACCCCAAATCCATACTCCTGTCTTTACCCTGATTACAGCTTCATCTTTCGCCCTCCTGCACCAGCTACTCCTGTCTTTCTTGAGCTCTTACACTATCGTGTGAACCGTTGGTTAGAGCTTCTGGAAACTGCCTACCGCCATAAT
This sequence comes from Vicia villosa, assembly GCF_029867415.1. Classification (NCBI taxonomy): domain Eukaryota; kingdom Viridiplantae; phylum Streptophyta; class Magnoliopsida; order Fabales; family Fabaceae; genus Vicia; species Vicia villosa. The sequence goes on from NW_026705020.1 coordinate 764,783, forward strand.
CTGGATGAGCGTTCTCTTCGCAACCTCTGGAGAGCTCTTAGACAGAGTTTCCAAGTTGAAGCTATGAATGTGCAGAGAAGATTCACTGCTGAAGCACGTGGTGCTCCTGGACTCTTGTTAGAATTTGATGATGGCAGATATCGTCATGTCATCAGAAACAGAAGAATTCTTGAGGAAAGGATGCCTGAAGATGAGTTAACTGGGAATCCCTGCAGAACTCTTGTGGTCTGGAGACCAAAGTTCATGGTTCTGACTGGTGACTTTCAGGGGCTGTTCAACTGGTTCAGAATGAACTCTTCTGAAAGTGCTCCTGATATGGACTTTCCATTAGTGGTCTATCCTGCAGCTGCAGCTGGTCCTCCTTCTCCAACAAATATTGCAACCATTCTTCAAGCCCTGGAAGATGGAAATTATGAGTTCCCAGAACTAGAATATGTTGAAGCTATTTCTGAGTCGGACTCAGATGTAGAGATGGAAGATGCTGAGAGATTGAATGTTCTCGTTCAGAAGATCATCCTGCTGAGAATGTGGTGGTACATTCTGATGATCTCCCTGAAAAGACTGCCATGGAAGCAGTAGTGGAGAATGATATGCCAGTCAACAGAAGTCTGGAAGTCTCTTCTTCTGGTGAACCCTCCTATCTGGTGCGGACTTTGGAGGCCATGCAGAAGAATCAAAATGACCTGGCTTCTCGTCTGGATAGGCAAGATGAGACAAATGCAGAGTTCAGAGCCTTCATGGCAAGGCAGACTGAGAGCAACAATGTGATCCACGAGACACTAGCCAAGATTTTGTCAAAGCTAGGGTCTTAGTCTTTGTGTCTTAGTTGTTTTCTGTTTGTTTGTTGCATCTGTTTTTCTGCATAACTCTTGTACTTTTGCTTATTTTATCAATGACTATTTGGTTCTCTTTCCATTTGTCTTGTGGTTACATCTGAATCTTTTACATTCTTTTTGATGTTATGACAAAAAGGGGGAGAAATAGTGATAAATGATTTGATTTATATTAGCAGTTGCTGGGAAGAAAGCCCCCACATTACTAACAGAAGCTGCAAGCTTCATATGTTTCTAAGTTGTTTTGCAGGATTGAAAGCTCAACATTAGAAGCAAAATCATGAGGAATCGAAAATTCTGTAAAAGGAATATGCTCATGGAAACTGAAGCAAGCTGAGTGCTATGAAGCTTCAGAATCAGAAGCAGGAAGAAAGAAGTGTGATGATATTCTGATAGAATATGCATTAACTTATTTTCTGTCCTTAACATGTTATGATAATCCTATATCTTATCATATATAATCTGATGCATTATGTATGTTCTGATATATATATATAATATATATATATATGTGATAAGTTATGATTTATTCATGCTACAACTTTTGTTGTGGAGTTTGTTCTGTAACATTTCAGAATGTAGAAGATGCTCTGATAATGCTCAAGTACATTCAACAATGTTCTGATACAATCTAGCATGGAATAATTCAAGAAAAAATTCAAGCTCTGAAGCTGTCCGCTGGAAGCAAGAATCAGAAGCTGTGAATGTTCCGAGGATCAAAGAAATTCAAGTTCTGAAGCTGTCCGATGGAAGCAGGAATCAGAAGCTGTGAATGTTCTGAGGATCTAAAGAAATTCAATGTTCTGAAGCTGTCCTATGGAAGCAGAAATCAGAAGCAGTGAATGTTCTGAAGTTCAAGCATATGTGAACGTCTCTACTGAAATACTCAGGGAAGTCTTTTATTTATAAAATTCTTCTAGTATTAATTTCAGGGGGAGATTACTCATCTCAGGGGGAGATTGTTAATCTCAGGGGGAGACACATTCACATTATATTTATATGCTTATGCTATAACTGTGTAATTGTCTTTTGCCGTCTGTTTTTCCGATTGCAAATTCATATCATTTATATATGTTTTTGTCATCATAAAAAAGGGGGAGATTGTTAGAACAAGAATTGTTCTGATCAATAATCTTAGTTTTGATGATAACAATGTATATGAATTTTGCTCAAGATAATGTGGTACTCTAATCCTATGCAATTTCCTTTTCAAGAAATATATAAAGAGTATGCACAAATCAGCGCTAAGAAGCTTTGACTCAGAAGGTTCAGTATGCAACTTCAGCACATGGTCTGGCAAGACATCAGAAGATGGTCAAGCAGAATCAGAACATGGTCTATTAAAAGCATCAGAAGAACTTGAGTTCAGAAGCAGAATCACTGAAGTCATGGAATCACGCTCAGAAGCATATCAAGATCAGAAGATTAGAAGATGCTCTGCACCAAGCTGTTTGTACTCTGATGATATTCAACGTAGTATTTACAAAGAACAAATCAGAATCAAGTACTAGATGGAAAGCTACGCTGACTGACAAAAGGAACGTTAGAAGCTATTAACTGCAACGTCAGTAGTCACAGCAAACGCAAGGCTCGAGGTAGTTGACAAAAGAGTGAAACATTAAATGCAATGCTGTACGGAATACGCAAAGCATTAAATGCTCCCAACGGTCATCTTCTCAAAACGCCTATAAATATGAAGTTCTGATGAGAAGCAAGGTTACGAATTTTGGACGCACTTTGAACGAATTCTAAACTATCTCTGATACTATCTTGCTGTTCACTTCAAAAGCTATCAAACTTCATCTTCAACCTCACTACATTACTGTTGTAATACTTTAGTGAGTCTAAGCTTAAATCTGTAAGAGAAATATCACAGTTTGTGATTATCGCTTTTAAGAAGCAATTGTAATACTCTTAGAATTTGTTTACATTAAATTGTAAAGGACTAGAGTGATCGGGTTGTGATCAGTATACTCTAGAGAAGTCTTAGAAGGCCTCTAAGCAGTTGTTCCTAGAGTGATCACGTTGTGATCAGAAGACTCTAGAAGACTTAGAAGTTGTCTAAGTGGAAAACCATTGTAATCTCATGTGATTAGTGGATTAAATCCTCAGTTGAGGTAAATCACCTTGTATAGGGTGGACTGGAGTAGTTTAGTAAACAAAGAACCAGGATAAAAATACTTGTGCAAATTATTTTTATCTTACGAGTTTTTGAAACTACACTTATTCAAACCCCCCCTTTCTAAGTGTTTTTCTATCCTTCAATCCGTACCTGGGAGGATTTGGTTGTTGCTTTCTACCAGCAATACGAATATAACTCTGACCTTGCACCGACTTGCATGCAACTACAAAGCATGTCTATGGGACCCAAGGAAAGTTTCAAGGAGTATGCTAAAAAATGGAGAGATCTAGCTGGAAGAGTCAAACCTTCCTTGGCTGACAGAGAGATGGTAGATATGTTCATGAATACACTGAATGGCCCTTTCTATAGTCATTTGCTGGGAAGTTCATCATCTAGATTCACCGAGCTTATACTGACTGGGGAACGTGTTGAAAGTGATATCCGAAGTGGTAAAATTCAAATGGATACATATTCTAATACCTCAAAGAAAGCGCACAATGAGGGGAATGAATCTAATACTGTGGGGACGATCCTAGCCTCTAATCAAGCGCTGATACGAGAAGGGGGCAACCAGCGTAAACCAGGCACATCTAAAAGACAATTCACAAAGATCAACATAACTTTGGCTGAAGCGTTACAACAGTTGTTGAAAGCAGGGTTGATTACTTTAAAGGATCCTCCTCTGAAGCCCAATACCTTATCTCATCAATATAATCCTAATGCAAGATGCGCTTATCATTCTGACAGCATTGGGCATGACACTAATGATTGTTGGCCGTTGAAGAACAAAATCCAGGATATGATCGACGCTGGAGAAATTGAGTTCGACTCTCCTGCAACCATGCCTAATCACAACAAGAGTGCTAATACTGTGGATGGCTAGAAGGGTGGACTTTAAGATCATTATTTTTACTTTCAGTTGCAATTTCTTTTTCTATTTGTTTAAACATTCGACTTATGATAGGCATTATTTGTTTTAATAATCATCATCAGTGCATTGCATATGTTTGTCTTGAGTAACTTATTTCGCTATCACTCATTTTAAATTATGTCTTTACCTTGCATATGTTTTGTGATATTCAACTCCTGCTAAGCTGTAAGCCTTTTAAGGGAAGATGACGAAAACGATACCACAACCTCATACAGTATGCTTTTGAACGGACTATGTTGATGATGTACAGGCATTGTTTCAATTCCTAAACAGTGGAGATATAAGGATGTTAATCCCTCGTCAACCCCGTTTGAGCCAAAGAAGTAGAAATTTTTTTCTCACACAAATTAAACCCTTAATCATAACCTGGGGCAGGGTAGTTACTCAGTTAACTCGATGGTACTAGCTGTTGTTTACACAAATAATGATGGGTTCCCGCAACCATTAAGTCAGGCAGTCAATGTCCACCAAAACAAAAGAAAAAGAAAACTGTTAAGTCAAAACCTATGAAGGAGACTTATCAAAAATCGAAACATCCCGCTGACTGTAATCTCAAAATAAACAGTTCAGGCAAAAGTTAGGGATAATAAAGTCAAAAAAGAGGTTACTACAAATCCTCGACAAAAGAAAAATTACAAAAAAAAGGATGACTGCCTTTTCAAATAAACGTTCGGTGCTTCAACCATCATCAAATGTCAACATTACGACTTCAAGACCTGCTAGAACTTAAATGCAAAGTTAACTGAGCATAAGATCGAAGAACATCACGAAGATTGAGATGGGTACAAATAAACTTTGAGCCTTTATCCTTTGTTTCTTAAACCGTGAGCCAAGCCACGTTACAACCCTTGAAAGTCCTAACTGAAGCATGGTTAGTTCGAAAGCATATTGTCACAAAAAGGGTATCCTGACTCCTTAAAGTTTACCAAAAATCCTGAGTTGATATCATGTTTTTACAAATATCACTTTCTTACATATTTTGTTTTACTAAAATCGTTTTTAAATTCCAAGACGGATATATGCGTTGCATTTTAATAAGTGTCATTATAAAACAATTTTGTCTACGTAATTTCAAATGTTTGTCATCAGGAAGAATCTGCATGGGGCATAATTAATGACTAGAAGTCCTCCCGACAAATAAATTCGCAGAGACGCCTCGTATGCATGAATCGATCAACTAATAGCTTGTTTACACAAGGGGCATGACATATTCATAGAATCTCTCAGAGGCACTGAGCAACCAGAGAAGTTAGTCCATCACTGGGGGCATGTCACATCAGTCACAAATCTCAACCAATGCTATTTAGCTACTAGCATCAGATGATGTCATTATCTGTCTCTCCTTCGAAGTTCGAATTCTGTTAATCTAAAAACATCAAGCATACCAGGTTACTGAATCCAGGGGCAGGTATATCCCCGCAAGCGAAAGACCATATATGGTTAAAAGTGTTTTCCAGCAGCAAATACTCAAAGACATGGGGCAATGGAAAGTTGAAATCTTGGAGAATCTTCCCCACAGAGCAGTTTTCATAATATATCCCCACATAGCAAGTTATCTTCAAGCGATTTCTTCCCAACAGAGACTTGGTTCCCCAACAGAGTTCATACCTCTGATACTACCGGCTCTCCAAACTCGCTATTAAAGAGGACACTCAGAAATCTGGTCGGATAGTATACTTATCTCTCTTGTCCCCAGGATACATCAGGATCAGATCACTCAAGTCAATCTCATCCCCAAGCGAAGATCGAAAATCCCCAGCTGGATATCATCGAACGAAAGACAGGAATTCTCTTACCTCCAACAGCACACAGAGATTCATCCGGCAGCTGTTATACAAGAATTATCAAAATGCTACGACTATATAGTCCATCCCTGCATCATTCATAAATACATGCATAACATACAATACTTTGGTTTATTTCAAGAATCTCAATACATGCATCATGACATTGCATAAAACTAATCTTTCCTTTTCAGGTCATTTCATAATCAAAAGAAAAAATAATATTATCTTCCAAGTACGGTACAAATACAATCTTATCAACGATTCAATTTCAACAATCATTTAAGACAAATACAATTCTGACACTTCGTTCCGGGTCTTTCTTCAAAGATAATTAAGAACCTTTCTAGGTAATCTTTTCTAAGATGTTTTATATCCTTTCTAGGAGCCTTTCTAGGTAGTCTTTTCTAAGACGTTTATCATATCCTTTCTAGGAACCTTTCTAGGTAATCTTTTCTAAGATGACTCATATCCTTTATAGGTAGTCTTTTCTAAGACGTTTATCATATCCTTTCTAGGAACCTTTCTAGGTAATCTTTTCTAAGATGACTCATATCCTTTCTAGGAGCCTTTCTAGGTAATCTTTTCTAAGATGTTTCATCCTTTCTAGGAGCCTTTCTAGGTAGTCTTGTTTAAGACATATCATATCCTTCCTAAGAGCCTTTATAGGTTAATCTTGTTTAAGACATATCTCAACCTTTCTAGGTAATATTCTTCAACATATTTATCCAACATATTCTAAGACATCTACTACCTTCTCAAGGAGTTTCTCAGTTAATCTTCTACAAGACACTTCTTCCCGAGCTTTGTTTAAATTCTATTTCTTTTACATCAGTCAATGATTTATCTAATCAAGAACCTCTTCAGGTAGTCTTCTGAAAGACATTACTTCATTTTAATGAATCTCCTTCAAATACAATCAATGCATATAATCCAATCCGAAAAGCATCTGTTTTAGACAAACAACTCTTCAAACATTTGAAGGCATCTTCAAGCCCATCCCCGACAAACGCATTTCAATGCCTCAAGCTCGGATATAGCCTAACGTACGACTTATTCTGACTTTCGTATTTATCTAGATCAGATGGAATCTTTAAGCCCATCTCTGGAAAGCCCCTTCATCATCAACAAGGGCAAATTTCTTGGTATTCTAGTGTTCAATCCTCTTCTACCTTCAGATTCCGACATGCATCATGACATTGCATAAAACTAATCTTTCCTTTTCAGGTCATTTCATAATCAAAAGAAAAAATAATATTATCTTCCAAGTACGGTACAAATACAATCTTATCAACGATTCAATTTCAACAATCATTTAAGACAAATACAATTCTGACACTTCGTTCCGGGTCTTTCTTCAAAGATAATTAAGAACCTTTCTAGGTAATCTTTTCTAAGATGTTTTATATCCTTTCTAGGAGCCTTTCTAGGTAGTCTTTTCTAAGACGTTTATCATATCCTTTCTAGGAACCTTTCTAGGTAATCTTTTCTAAGATGACTCATATCCTTTATAGGTAGTCTTTTCTAAGACGTTTATCATATCCTTTCTAGGAACCTTTCTAGGTAATCTTTTCTAAGATGACTCATATCCTTTCTAGGAGCCTTTCTAGGTAATCTTTTCTAAGATGTTTCATCCTTTCTAGGAGCCTTTCTAGGTAGTCTTGTTTAAGACATATCATATCCTTCCTAAGAGCCTTTATAGGTTAATCTTGTTTAAGACATATCTCAACCTTTCTAGGTAATATTCTTCAACATATTTATCCAACATATTCTAAGACATCTACTACCTTCTCAAGGAGTTTCTCAGTTAATCTTCTACAAGACACTTCTTCCCGAGCTTTGTTTAAATTCTATTTCTTTTACATCAGTCAATGATTTATCTAATCAAGAACCTCTTCAGGTAGTCTTCTGAAAGACATTACTTCATTTTAATGAATCTCCTTCAAATACAATCAATGCATATAATCCAATCCGAAAAGCATCTGTTTTAGACAAACAACTCTTCAAACATTTGAAGGCATCTTCAAGCCCATCCCCGACAAACGCATTTCAATGCCTCAAGCTCGGATATAGCCTAACGTACGACTTATTCTGACTTTCGTATTTATCTAGATCAGATGGAATCTTTAAGCCCATCTCTGGAAAGCCCCTTCATCATCAACAAGGGCAAATTTCTTGGTATTCTAGTGTTCAATCCTCTTCTACCTTCAGATTCCGACAGGCACACAGGCCAATCTACATCTTCAGGTTTAAGAAAATTGAACAGGGGCAGCTGTCATACCCCAAAATTTGCCCAACATATTTATTCATACTTTAGCCTATCTAACTTTCAAATGCTCAAAGATACACAAGAAAGAAGCATGCAGTCCCTCTCCTAAACGACATCCTTTAAATTAGGGTTTCTAGGTTAAAGTCAACCGAACTTTGACCAGCCATAACTCTCTCATACTTTCTCAGAAATTCCTCAACCAAATCTCATTCTCAAGGAAATTTGATTCTCTACAACTTTGATGTTGGGCCCAAGGTCAAGAAATGCTTCTGCATAAGAAATATGAGCCAATACATTAGAGGTCCTTCCAAAAGATCGCAAAAAGTCATTTTTCTCAAAGCTCATAACTTGGACATGGTAGACTCAACTGAGACGGAACCAAACGTAGCCTTTAGAGGACTCTTGGAGCTTTCTAAAAAGTCCAAGAACACTTTCATATGATCAATATTGAAGGAGATACGAGGCTCAGAAGTAGGTCAACTCTCAAGAAAAACACAAAACCCTAATTGCACAATTTGGTTTTTTTGGACTAATGGGCCTAAAGAATGAATTCCAAACTTGTCCATGGGCCTCAAAATGATCTTTAAAATGATTATTTTATATTTATAATATTTATCCTATTTACTTGAATTTTAATTCATTTAAATGTTGAATAAATTATTATAAAATATGAAAAAAATTATTTTAATTAAAGATTTGATTTCCAATCAATCTTAATCAATCAAAGAGGACCAAATATTGAATAAAATTCGTGCAAAGGAGATTTGAAGGACTTGAACCAAAATAGAAGGAGTTATGTAATGTTTTCTTCAAAATTCTCAAGTAAACTAAAAATCAAGGACCCAAGCCCATTGCCCTAATTCTCATCACTATATATACATAACTTATATTCAGCACTAGGGGACGAAAAAACACAAAGGTGGAAGCAACAACAAGGGTTTCAAAAGCTTCCAAAACTTCAAAAGCTAGGGCATAGTCAAGAAACCTCGTCCATCGAGTTACACCGAGAAAAGATTTTTCTTTTCCACTTCTGAACGTCCCAGGGTCTCAGCCATATGCGTTTTGAAGCCCAAAGTATCCTCAGTCACTATCTCCAAAGTCACGGTTTGCTTGCACTTTAAAAATCGTAATTCATATAACTCATGCATTTTAATGAATTCTAAACACGAATTCTGTCTCATATGAATGTTTAAAATATATTTGAATCATTAGTTGAGGTTTTACGTAAAAATTGTGAAACACCATTGTTGGGATTCAATGATGGTGAAGCTTCGTTTTCATAGCCACGGGCGTTTTCGATCCAAACTAATCGTGCCATTGAACTCAGAGCATTCAAATTAGTCGATCTGGGCACTATTTGAGTTTTACATCATGCGTTTTGTTAGTTTGTGATTCATGCAGGGTTTTGCTACGGAAATCCGCGTCTAATTGATGGCTGTTTTTGAAGTAAATTCGTAGCTAATGGTTGAAGAAGATGATGAACAGGAGCTGAGACGTGTGGACCATGCGTGCGAGCTCCCCATTGGCCGGTCAACGATCCAGCTTTCTCTCCCTCCGTCTTATTGGTTCGCGTGTGTACAGGCTGGGCCCACGCATTTGACTGGTTCACTTACCTTTTTTTTATATATTACTAACCATCCAATTGACAGAAAACGAGTACAGCTCACTTGGCAGGAGATATGATGGTAAAACGGTGAAGCGTGGGTTCGATCCCCACTGATTTCAGATTTTTTGATTGTTTATTTCTCTTTACCAATGGCTGTCCCCAGGTTCCGTACGGCCAGCCCACATAAGACCACCATACGCCTTCAATCATAACCCTTAGATCTCCCCGGTAATCACAATCAAAGGACCATACGAGGTGTGCCCACCATAGACCACCAGAGCTTCTCCACACCAGAGCTAAGTTTCCTTTTTATTTTATTTTATTTTTAAACCCTTTTATCTATTTTCTTTTCTTTATTTTTCTTATTATTTTCAAACATGTTATTTTTTTTTAATTAAATGAATATGCTCATGACTCTCTAATTTATTTTAATTAATCGAAGACTCGATTTTTCAATAATTGTTTTTAAACGATAAAAATTATTTTTGTACATACTATTGAACAATTAATTAATTAGGTTGAAAACCAATAATTAAATTTTTTAGGTTTGTTAACCTCGATTCATTTATAAACCCTAATAGTCTTAGGTTTACTGGTAGGTGTTGCCCATTAACCCTGGTTTGACTTTTGCCTTGCCTTTTATTTGCCTAAATTATTATCATTTTAATTTTTTGATCTGTTATATTATAATCATTAGATCATTCCTACACTAACATCCCTTTTCTTTATACCCAACTCTCAGGGTTAACCAACACCTTCCGATTACGCGCCATGCCAGTCAAAAAGCTAAGTTCCGATTCTTTTTCTTAAATTTAATTTTTATTAATTGTTACATTTGCCTTATAGGTTCAATTAGGGTTTACTTCATCTGTTAAGGAACTTCTCTTACACTAACTTTTATTTTCTGTCTAAATTCTCAGATGATCAGAGTCAATCAAAGATTCAAAGAAGATCAAGGCAAAGAGGATGTGGAAATTAATTTTTGCCTTTTATTTTTCTGTTACCCTATATGGGTTTTCTTTTGCCTTTTAATTCCCCCGTCCCTGCAGGAGTTTATTGTAATAGCGTAGGATTTTTATTTTCCTGCCTTTAATTTCTGCATTTTTAAACTGCGTGGTTAGTAATCTTAGGGAGTGCAAGCCTTTAACAGAATTAGGATCACTAATTACAAGATAATATATATGAACTGAACCACATGATTGTTGCACCCACACACCTTTAGGGTAATCCCTCTGGTTGCCTTGTTGCCTTATTACTGTTGCCTTGTTGCCTTATTAATTTTGCTGCCTTTAAATAGTCAAGTCCCTCGATTCCGAGGATACCTAAAGCAATGTTGCCTTAAAGTTATTGAAACTCCCTCGAAGTTGCCTCGGTAAAAGATGAATGTCCCAATTGCTAAGGTATTCTCGCATGATGCCTAAACAGATAAAATGACTATTATATCCTTCCCTTAGACTACCTGCCCTCTTTATGGCAAGGGACAGTCTTATGGCGAACGATTTCTCGATGACCCTTCAAATCCAATTGAAAGACTTCCTGCCCTCTCATGGTATGGATAGATCCTTTCATCTGAAAAGCTAAAAGAATGTTTTTAAACTTAGGATAGTTGCTATTAATTGCTTGCTCTATTTCAAATTCAAAATCAAATTCAAACTCTTTTCCTACTCTTTTTAAATCAAATTCAAAAGACTACGCTTATTTACAAGCTAAAGTTCTTATTCAAACTTTTCTCAATCTTTTCAAACAAATCAAACATTTCAAACAAAGTGAGCTAAGCAATTAAGAGCCCATGGATAACCATGAATACAAAGGGTGCCTTACACCTTCCCTTTGTATAACTTACCCCCCGAACTCAAATCTTTTCAAAAGGTCTTTTTCTGTTCTTTTAGCCTTTCTATAATTGGATAAAATAAAAGTCGGTGGCGACTCTTACTTACCGCAACATTTCGATTATAAAAGTCAGTTCACCGTATTACACCAACCATAGCTGAGTCTGATTCTGAGTCTGATTATTTGCATAACTTGTTTGATTCTGATTTTGAATTTTCTTTTGAAATGCCTGACAATAGAACTTTAAGGCAAATTGTATCCCCTGATGTGAATTATAATGGCTTGTGTATTGAATATGATGTTGTTGCTATTCCTTTTGAATTAAAATCGGGTTTGATACACTTGTTGCCAAAGTTTAATGGTCTTGCAGGTGAGGATCCGCACAAACATTTGAAGGAATTCCAGGTGGTGTGCTCTACACCATTGAAGCCTGAAGGGATCACTATCATATCAAACTTCGTGCTTTTGCTTTTTCTTTGCAGGGTGCAGCGAAAGACTAGATATATGATCTCGAACCGAATTCAATCACAAGCTGGAATGCTCTGAAAAAAGTGTTCTTAGAGAGATATTTTCCTGCCTCCTGAGCTGCCTCAATAAGAAAAGAGATTTGTGGTATTATACAAGAAAATGAGTCACTAGCTGAGTACTGGGATAGGTTCAAGAAGTTGGTTTCAAGTTGTCCTCAACATCAGATTACCGAGCAACTTCTCATTCAGTACTTTTATGAGGGGTTGTTACCTATGGATAGAAATATTCTTGATGCAGCTAGTGGTGGAGCACTTGTTGACAAAACTCCAACTGCTACCAGGGCCCTCATTGAAAATATGTCCTTAAATTCACAGCAGTTCACCACTCGAACCAATTCTGTCCAGACCAAGGGTGTGCATCAAATTCAGAGTTCTTCGAACAAAGCTTTAGTAACCAGAATTGATGAGCTGACCGCATTAGTCAAACAACTTGCAGTAGCAAAACCTCAGACAACAATTGTGTGTGGCATTTGTACAGCTAATGATCATCCAACCGATATTTGTCCTATTCTGAAAGATGATACCATTACTGAGCTGCCTCAAGCTTATGCAGCCAACCTTTACAACCAGAACAGGTACAACAACAACCCTAACTTGTCCACCAACAAATATCACCCCAATTGGAGGAACCATCCAAACCTTCGATATGGAAATCAGCAGCCCACCCAACAACTGACTGTACCATTACCCCAGCGACATCACACCCCTCCAGCTACTTCTGGACCATCCTTAGAGGATCTTGTTAAACAAATGGCCGTGAACAACCTTCAGTTCCAACAAAGGACTGATGCTAGCATTCAGACCTTGAACACACAGATGGGACAACTTACTACTCAAATAAATAACATGCAAGCTCAAGGTTCGAACCAACTTCTAGCCCAGACAATTGTCAATCCGAATGGTCCTAATGCTAATGTGAGTGCTATTTCTTTGCGATCTGGGAAAGTTACAGAAACAGCCCCTGAAAAGAATAAAAAAATCATTGAGGTAACTTCTGAACTTTCTTCTTCTGAACCTCCTCCAGCTGAACTTTCTTCTCCTTCTTCTGTTGTGGTCGAAACTGGAAAAACTAAAGAAAAGGAGTATGTGCCACCAGTCCCCTTCCTGCATAGAGTTTTGAAAAATAAAAGAATTGAGGAGGGAGACAAAGAAAGAGAGATATTGGATGTTTTCCAAAAAGTTGCGGTAAACATTCTGCTACTTGATGTTAATAAGCAGATTCCTAAGTATGCAAAGATTCTGAAAGAGTTGTGTACCAACAAGAGAAGGATTAAGGGAAGTGAAAGAGTGAACTTAGGACAAAATATTTCTGCCTTTATTCAGCCCAAACAATCATCCAAAAAGGTAGTAGGCGAGCAAAATGTTTCAGCCCTCACTACTCAGGTTCTGCCACAAAAGCAGAAGGATCCGGGAACATTTGCTATTCCTTGCATCATCGGGGATAATAAATTTTAGAATTGCATGCTTGATTTGGGAGCGGGCATTAATGTTATGCCTACTTCTGTTTATAATAACCTTTGTCTTGGTCCTTTGCAGCGTACAAGTTTAATCATTGAATTGGCGAATAGGAGCAACGCTCGACCCGCCGGGGTAGTCGAAGATGTTCTTGTTCAAGTTAACGATTTGATTTTTCCTGCAGATTTCTATATTCTAGACATGGAAGGCGAAACCAAGACAAGTAGAGCTCCCATCATTTTAGGCAGACCGTTCATGAAAACAGCGAAGACAAAAATTGATGTTGACGACGGAACCATGTCCATGGAATTTGGTGACATCGTTGCAAAATTTAACATCTTTGATGCCATGAAACACCTTGTGGAGGAGCATTCGGTTTTTAATATTGAGTTAATATCCACATTGGTTGATGACACTTGCTCTGAATTGTTTTCACTTGATTTTCCATCCTTATCTGCATTTGATGATGTTTATCATTGTTTTGACTGTACTGACACTAACATGTGTATTGTATGTGCTGAGATTAATAATGCTTTGCAGGCTGATGTGTTTCCTATAGGTGAAGCTGTTTCCGATGAAGTTGTTTTTGTAACACCCCATATTTTCTAATTTTAATTTAATTGGAAATTAAATTATTAATTAGAATTATTTTGGTATTTGGTTGAATTATTGTAGAATTATGGATTAAGGGCCATTGGGCCGGATGGTGAGGTTAGTAGTATGGGGGTGCTAAGTGAGTAAGCCCATTACTAACTATTTTATGTTTTCATAAAATAAGGGAAATAAGGAATTGGGAGAAAGGAAAAAGGAACGTGAAAAGCAGAGCAGAAGAGACGAGAGATTGGGAAGCTGATACGTGAAGAGGAACAAAGAGGGAGAAGACCAATCAAGAATTTGGCTAAGGTAAGGGGTGATTACTCTAATTATGTAGTATTATGATCTTGATGATGATAGGATTGAATTAAGGGATTAGAATCTCTATTTGGGATGTTAGGTTTTGTGAAATACCAACACTGACATGTATGATTTGATGAATTGACTGCAATTGATGATGTAGTATTGTTACATGGTGTTGTGGTATGTTGTTTGTGCATTAGAATCATGTATTTGGAGTATTTTGATGTTATTGATGATCAATTTCGTAATGGTATGAGTTGGTATGTGTTTGGGATGCATAAAAGTCTTAAAAATCACTTTTTTCAGCTACTAGGTTCGTGGGAACCGGTTCCCATGTGGGAGGAACCGGGTTCCAGTGTTTTTAAACGTTAAAAATGACATTTTTGGGTCCAGGAACCGGTTCCCATGTGGGACGAACCGGGTTCCAGTACAAATTCCAGCAGCACGTTTTGAAAACTGTTCTAACTTTAAAAGCTTCTAATTTTCAAACCGTAAGTCCGTTTTATACGCCGTTTTGGACGTTGTTCCTTAAATTGAATGATTTACCATATGAGATAAAGAAAACAACAATAACTTGATTTTATTTTGAAAAGTATCGTTTTCTTCAAATGTGGTTTATTCTTGTTTTGCATAGTTGATGAGGTGCAATGAATTGTTGTTTGCATAATTGAATATGTGCAATGATGTGTGTTGTTATAATGTGATTGCTTCTGCTTGTTATGCAAATGGATGTTGTTCGTGGTAAATATGGTTATCATGTGTTTTGATGAATGATGATGCAGATGGATGTTATTCATGGTAAATGTTGTTATCATGTGTTTTGATGATTGATGATGATTGATTTGCTTTGAATGATGCATGTACATGTACATACTTGTCGTGACGTTATTGGTAAGATGTGATAAGCGATGTTAAGCATCGGATTGATGATGATATATGATGTTATAAGTATGTGACATGTGTGCATTCATTCATGAATCATTTGCATTGGAAGGCTAATTCCCATTGTGCGGAGATTAGCGGGAAGTCATCGTGTGCCCATGTGGGGTGTGAGCGATGAGGCAGTAGTCGTGTGCCCATGTGGGGTGTGAGCGACTAGAGGGCAGTATCAAAGAGAGAAGTCCTGTGAATGTGATTCACGAATTTTGGTACCACATGCATAAGAGTCTGCATGGTCTTTGTATAAATTGTGACATGTCAGGATGAAATCCGGTGTTATGATTGTGTGGTGTTATTGGTGCATATTTTTGACTTGTGCTTGTGATTGGTATGAATTGATAAATCTGAATATGCTAAGTAGGGTGGATAATTGCTTATGAAATTCTATATCTGATGATTTATAATGCTATTTAATTATGATGTAGTCTCACCCTTACTTTGATGATTTCAGATTGAAGTAGCGGTTTAAGCGATCGGTGAGGATGACTCGTAGAGTTTATCCGGTTATGTGGAGTCGTGTCGGTCATGCTCTGATCTTGTAACACTGGGGGTCGATAGTCTTAGAGTTACTTGATGTACATTGTTGTCATTATTGGTTATGGATTATGTATTGTTGATTCGTTTAGATATGTTTCTTAACATTGTTAAAATGAGTTTTCGCTGTGCTAAACACATGTTTGATATTGGTTAATTTCTAATAAAGCATGACAATCCACCTGATGTTTTTATTTATTTAATAATTGTAGCATCCTTGATGTGTTATTACTCTGATAATATTATATTTTCTGCGGGGGTTTAGAAGGGTGTTACAATAGTGGTATCAGAGCAGGTCGGTCCGTCCGGCCAATTGTAGAGTCAGTTGAGTTGCACGACAGTTGAATACTGTCGGCGTATTAGCCCTTGGTACGCGACATGTGAGTGGATCACTGTCGGTACTTGTTTGTTTTGTTGCAGGGGTTGGTTTGAGCGAAGTGGGGGAGAAGCTTCGCTTCTCGGTTATGTTTCAGTTGTAAGATGATTGATTTAGTAGGCTGTTGTTGGCAACCGTGCAAGCGTTGTTGGAGTTGTTGTTTCCGAATCAAAGGTGACTTGAAATTAGGACTTGACTAGTAGTTAAGTTGGAACATCTGGAAGGAAAATGATTAGAGGTAATTGATGATTATTTGTTGGAGAGGGAAATTAAGAAGTTGTAATGTATCAGCTCTGCTGATGGGCTACGAAGTTGTCAGTTGAGTAGCCTTGCGTCTCGGAAGAGGTTCAGCTGCAAGTTTGCAAGGAGGATTGCTGTCGTAATGTTTCAGAAATCGCACTTCGGCAATGTGATGTGTTGCTCAAGTTATAAGAATGTTTGGAAGTGAAGAGATATGATAAGGAGCTGTTTGGAATATGATCGAGTTGAAGAGAATGAGTTTTGGAGTGAGATTTTCGTAAGCAAAACGCAGGAAAATTGCTGAATAGCTGCAGAACTTCGAAAATTCATAACTGGAGTTCTGGACATCCGATTTGAGTTCCGTTTGAAGCGTCGGAAAGCTAAAGAGATGAAATTTGTTATAAAAATGGTTGCAGAAGCTGTAACATATTTAATTGTGACAGGATGATGTTGGAAAGAGGTGAAGTTGCGGTTACGCGTGCTCTTAGAACTATACTTGTTTGTTGGTACGACACGGGATGTCAGTGTCAGAGTTGAACGGATTGAAGGAATAATTAAAAGGTTTGTTGAGAAGAAATTTTAGGAATTAAGTATACCTTTTGAGGAGTTTTGGAAATATCATTTAAGGTGTCGCTGCATGGCGTCAGTATTGCAATTTCGGACAACGATTGGAAAATTCATATCTTGAGATTCGAGTGTCTGATTTAAGTGTCGTTTGGGGTATTGCAAAGCTGACTTAATAACCATGATATATGTTGTTATTTGATGTTTAAAACTTGTTTGAAATGTGTTCCCATTATAAAAGAAAAGGCGTGGGAATTTTGGGTTGCTGGGAACCGGTTCCCAGATAGAGACAACCCGGTTCCCCATAGTAAAAATCAGAGACGAGTTGTGGGAAGCAGCCAGGAACCGGTTCCTGTGTGGGAGGAACCGGGTTCTACTGTGTGTTTTTGGAAAAATTATTTCTACTTTAAAAACCCATAACTTTTGATCCTATGAGGAGATATTCTGAAGTCGGTTAAGGAAGCGTAAAACTTATTGAATAGGAATGCCTACTACCACGATTGTTTGAAACAAAATTGAGTAGAATATGTTGTTGAGGAATAAGTGAATGAGATGTTCGGTAATAAAGATGAGTTGAGCGCCGATGGATTTTAGTGAGGAGTGAATTAGTAGAAAAGGTGGAACAACCTTTGGGAGCAGTTGAAGTCGTAATTATGATGCCAAAGTAACGACAGGTATAAAAGAAGAATTGTAGAGAATTTCTAAACCTATTGATGTGAGGAAGACTTTGTGGAAATTCTGAGTGGAATGACATTTGGACGTGAAAGATGTCATGGGATTTAGATTAAAACCTCGAGTTATGAATGTTGTCGCGGTCTTTTGCTAAGATGAGGATTTTAATTTGGAACTAGATGAATAGTAATGTACGAGTGTACTAGTGATTATGAAGTTTGGAAGTACTTAACAAGTGTGTGATGCTAAGTGACTACGAAGCGGATTGTGTAAAATATTTGGACGTTGGTGTCTCACCGACAAGAGCCAATGAGAGGGAAGTGTGCGAGTTGTAAAGACTCAAAGTGAATTATTAGACTATGGCGATGTTAATGAGTTTGGGTGCAAACTCGGAAAGGACACTATTATGTAATAACGACGGTTTATGCTTAAATATGGTTGTCGGCTATCTATTGACAAATTGAGGACTTGATCACCCTTAATCTCTTGTTGATAGTAGACGGAATCATATAGATAGTATGAGCTTGTCTGTTACCTTAATGGTTTAGGATATGATGGATACTAAGCCGTGAGAATAATCAATCACCATGTTGTGTGAATTTATGAAGAAGTGGATATGAAAGAGTGCAATATATTGGACGGTGACTTAAGACGGGTAATTAGAATCGCGCAACGAAAGTGTGATGTGGAGTAGTGTTATGAGTATTACTCGTGGGAAGTGAGGAATTAATATGCCCAGAGCCTATATAGAAGATATGTATTGATCTATATGTTGGATTTATGATCTAGTGGATGTAACAATGTCGTATCATAGAATTATAACTTTCTTTGAATAATTGTCGAGACGATGAATATGTTATTGTGGTTGTGCAAGGTTGACGAGTATGTATTTGGCAAAACTAAGACGACGAGTTTATACTATATGATGTTATAATAATTTTGTTTCGTTGTTAAGGTGGTACCATGGATTCCAGATATAATGAGGAATTATACTCTATGAAGGACGAAGTTGATTTAATTTTTAAAGGAGAGTGGGATTCAGTTTGAGCTATTATGTAAGCAATGGTATATCGAGGCCGATGAGTGTGATTATAACAACTCGTGTGCACTCATTTCCATGGTTGGAATGTTTAATAGATGAAGTAAATCAGGAATTTTTTTTGAGTGCGAGTAAGTACTGACGAGTGGTGGATTAGTACCATGGATAGTAAAGAATGATTCTTGAACGAATGAGTAAAGAGGGCCAGAGTTGGGCATAACTCAGAAGTCTAATTGGTAATGATGATTGTATTGAGTAATCAAAATAGTGCAGCAAAAGCGGAATGTAACATGTTGGATAATTGCTGGTATGACTTGAGAGGAGTCAGATAGTTGAAATTCAATGGTATAGGAATGTTATTATCGAGCTCTTGAAGGAAGCAGTTGGTGAAAAGTGTAAGTGTTATTTCATCGCTCAGATGGAAAAATGTGTCTAAGGTTGGTACGTTCGATAGATGGAATGCTTTACGACAGTGTTGATCAGGTGTGATCAAACCATGGATTGTGTAATTATATTACTCAGTTATTGGGCGTATTGTATGAGTCGCACCTTAACGCTCCATTGTCGTTAACCTTTGGGAGATATGGCGAGTGGTACACCTTGGGATAGTCAAATGCGATGTAAGAGCTGAGATTGAATGCATGAGGCATGCTTATGTTGGTTATGTCTGATGAATTTTGAAGTTCGACTAAGAAAGTGTTAACTGAGAACGGGAGAGTCAGATGAAGGACTCCTATCTGGAACTTTTCACTAGAAGTATGTTTTCGAGGACGAAAGCTCTTTTAGTGGGGGAGAGTTGTAACACCCCATATTTTCTAATTTTAATTTAATTGGAAATTAAATTATTAATTAGAATTATTTTGGTATTTGGTTGAATTATTGTAGAATTATGGATTAAGGGCCATTGGGCCGGATGGTGAGGTTAGTAGTATGGGGGTGCTAAGTGAGTAAGCCCATTACTAACTATTTTATGTTTTCATAAAATAAGGGAAATAAGGAATTGGGAGAAAGGAAAAAGGAACGTGAAAAGCAGAGCAGAAGAGACGAGAGATTGGGAAGCTGATACGTGAAGAGGAACAAAGAGGGAGAAGACCAATCAAGAATTTGGCTAAGGTAAGGGGTGATTACTCTAATTATGTAGTATTATGATCTTGATGATGATAGGATTGAATTAAGGGATTAGAATCTCTATTTGGGATGTTAGGTTTTGTGAAATACCAACACTGACATGTATGATTTGATGAATTGACTGCAATTGATGATGTAGTATTGTTACATGGTGTTGTGGTATGTTGTTTGTGCATTAGAATCATGTATTTGGAGTATTTTGATGTTATTGATGATCAATTTCGTAATGGTATGAGTTGGTATGTGTTTGGGATGCATAAAAGTCTTAAAAATCACTTTTTTCAGCTACTAGGTTCGTGGGAACCGGTTCCCATGTGGGAGGAACCGGGTTCCAGTGTTTTTAAACGTTAAAAATGACATTTTTGGGTCCAGGAACCGGTTCCCATGTGGGACGAACCGGGTTCCAGTACAAATTCCAGCAGCACGTTTTGAAAACTGTTCTAACTTTAAAAGCTTCTAATTTTCAAACCGTAAGTCCGTTTTATACGCCGTTTTGGACGTTGTTCCTTAAATTGAATGATTTACCATATGAGATAAAGAAAACAACAATAACTTGATTTTATTTTGAAAAGTATCGTTTTCTTCAAATGTGGTTTATTCTTGTTTTGCATAGTTGATGAGGTGCAATGAATTGTTGTTTGCATAATTGAATATGTGCAATGATGTGTGTTGTTATAATGTGATTGCTTCTGCTTGTTATGCAAATGGATGTTGTTCGTGGTAAATATGGTTATCATGTGTTTTGATGAATGATGATGCAGATGGATGTTATTCATGGTAAATGTTGTTATCATGTGTTTTGATGATTGATGATGATTGATTTGCTTTGAATGATGCATGTACATGTACATACTTGTCGTGACGTTATTGGTAAGATGTGATAAGCGATGTTAAGCATCGGATTGATGATGATATATGATGTTATAAGTATGTGACATGTGTGCATTCATTCATGAATCATTTGCATTGGAAGGCTAATTCCCATTGTGCGGAGATTAGCGGGAAGTCATCGTGTGCCCATGTGGGGTGTGAGCGATGAGGCAGTAGTCGTGTGCCCATGTGGGGTGTGAGCGACTAGAGGGCAGTATCAAAGAGAGAAGTCCTGTGAATGTGATTCACGAATTTTGGTACCACATGCATAAGAGTCTGCATGGTCTTTGTATAAATTGTGACATGTCAGGATGAAATCCGGTGTTATGATTGTGTGGTGTTATTGGTGCATATTTTTGACTTGTGCTTGTGATTGGTATGAATTGATAAATCTGAATATGCTAAGTAGGGTGGATAATTGCTTATGAAATTCTATATCTGATGATTTATAATGCTATTTAATTATGATGTAGTCTCACCCTTACTTTGATGATTTCAGATTGAAGTAGCGGTTTAAGCGATCGGTGAGGATGACTCGTAGAGTTTATCCGGTTATGTGGAGTCGTGTCGGTCATGCTCTGATCTTGTAACACTGGGGGTCGATAGTCTTAGAGTTACTTGATGTACATTGTTGTCATTATTGGTTATGGATTATGTATTGTTGATTCGTTTAGATATGTTTCTTAACATTGTTAAAATGAGTTTTCGCTGTGCTAAACACATGTTTGATATTGGTTAATTTCTAATAAAGCATGACAATCCACCTGATGTTTTTATTTATTTAATAATTGTAGCATCCTTGATGTGTTATTACTCTGATAATATTATATTTTCTGCGGGGGTTTAGAAGGGTGTTACAATAGTGGTATCAGAGCAGGTCGGTCCGTCCGGCCAATTGTAGAGTCAGTTGAGTTGCACGACAGTTGAATACTGTCGGCGTATTAGCCCTTGGTACGCGACATGTGAGTGGATCACTGTCGGTACTTGTTTGTTTTGTTGCAGGGGTTGGTTTGAGCGAAGTGGGGGAGAAGCTTCGCTTCTCGGTTATGTTTCAGTTGTAAGATGATTGATTTAGTAGGCTGTTGTTGGCAACCGTGCAAGCGTTGTTGGAGTTGTTGTTTCCGAATCAAAGGTGACTTGAAATTAGGACTTGACTAGTAGTTAAGTTGGAACATCTGGAAGGAAAATGATTAGAGGTAATTGATGATTATTTGTTGGAGAGGGAAATTAAGAAGTTGTAATGTATCAGCTCTGCTGATGGGCTACGAAGTTGTCAGTTGAGTAGCCTTGCGTCTCGGAAGAGGTTCAGCTGCAAGTTTGCAAGGAGGATTGCTGTCGTAATGTTTCAGAAATCGCACTTCGGCAATGTGATGTGTTGCTCAAGTTATAAGAATGTTTGGAAGTGAAGAGATATGATAAGGAGCTGTTTGGAATATGATCGAGTTGAAGAGAATGAGTTTTGGAGTGAGATTTTCGTAAGCAAAACGCAGGAAAATTGCTGAATAGCTGCAGAACTTCGAAAATTCATAACTGGAGTTCTGGACATCCGATTTGAGTTCCGTTTGAAGCGTCGGAAAGCTAAAGAGATGAAATTTGTTATAAAAATGGTTGCAGAAGCTGTAACATATTTAATTGTGACAGGATGATGTTGGAAAGAGGTGAAGTTGCGGTTACGCGTGCTCTTAGAACTATACTTGTTTGTTGGTACGACACGGGATGTCAGTGTCAGAGGTCAACGGATTGAAGGAATAATTAAAAGGTTTGTTGAGAAGAAATTTTAGGAATTAAGTATACCTTTTGAGGAGTTTTGGAAATATCATTTAAGGTGTCGCTGCATGGCGTCAGTATTGCAATTTCGGACAACGATTGGAAAATTCATATCTTGAGATTCGAGTGTCTGATTTAAGTGTCGTTTGGGGTATTGCAAAGCTGACTTAATAACCATGATATATGTTGTTATTTGATGTTTAAAACTTGTTTGAAATGTGTTCCCATTATAAAAGAAAAGGCGTGGGAATTTTGGGTTGCTGGGAACCGGTTCCCAGATAGAGACAACCCGGTTCCCCATAGTAAAAATCAGAGACGAGTTATGGGAAGCAGCCAGGAACCGGTTCCTGTGTGGGAGGAACCGGGTTCTACTGTGTGTTTTTGGAAAAATTATTTCTACTTTAAAAACCCATAACTTTTGATCCTATGAGGAGATATTCTGAAGTCGGTTAAGGAAGCGTAAAACTTATTGAATAGGAATGCCTACTACCACGATTGTTTGAAACAAAATTGAGTAGAATATGTTGTTGAGGAATAAGTGAATGAGATGTTCGGTAATAAAGATGAGTTGAGCGCCGATGGATTTTAGTGAGGAGTGAATTAGTAGAAAAGGTGGAACAACCTTTGGGAGCAGTTGAAGTCGTAATTATGATGCCAAAGTAACGACAGGTATAAAAGAAGAATTGTAGAGAATTTCTAAACCTATTGATGTGAGGAAGACTTTGTGGAAATTCTGAGTGGAATGACATTTGGACGTGAAAGATGTCATGGGATTTAGATTAAAACCTCGAGTTATGAATGTTGTCGCGGTCTTTTGCTAAGATGAGGATTTTAATTTGGAACTAGATGAATAGTAATGTACGAGTGTACTAGTGATTATGAAGTTTGGAAGTACTTAACAAGTGTGTGATGCTAAGTGACTACGAAGCGGATTGTGTAAAATATTTGGACGTTGGTGTCTCACCGACAAGAGCCAATGAGAGGGAAGTGTGCGAGTTGTAAAGACTCAAAGTGAATTATTAGACTATGGCGATGTTAATGAGTTTGGGTGCAAACTCGGAAAGGACACTATTATGTAATAACGACGGTTTATGCTTAAATATGGTTGTCGGCTATCTATTGACAAATTGAGGACTTGATCACCCTTAATCTCTTGTTGATAGTAGACGGAATCATATAGATAGTATGAGCTTGTCTGTTACCTTAATGGTTTAGGATATGATGGATACTAAGCCGTGAGAATAATCAATCACCGTGTTGTGTGAATTTATGAAGAAGTGGATATGAAAGAGTGCAATATATTGGACGGTGACTTAAGACGGGTAATTAGAATCGCGCAACGAAAGTGTGATGTGGAGTAGTGTTATGAGTATTACTCGTGGGAAGTGAGGAATTAATATGCCCAGAGCCTATATAGAAGATATGTATTGATCTATATGTTGGATTTATGATCTAGTGGATGTAACAATGTCGTATCATAGAATTATAACTTTCTTTGAATAATTGTCGAGACGATGAATATGTTATTGTGGTTGTGCAAGGTTGACGAGTATGTATTTGGCAAAACTAAGACGACGAGTTTATACTATATGATGTTATAATAATTTTGTTTCGTTGTTAAGGTGGTACCATGGATTCCAGATATAATGAGGAATTATACTCTATGAAGGACGAATCATGTATTTGGAGTATTTTGATGTTATTGATGATCAATTTCGTAATGGTATGAGTTGGTATGTGTTTGGGATGCATAAAAGTCTTAAAAATCACTTTTTTCAGCTACTAGGTTCGTGGGAACCGGTTCCCATGTGGGAGGAACCGGGTTCCAGTGTTTTTAAACGTTAAAAATGACATTTTTGGGTCCAGGAACCGGTTCCCATGTGGGACGAACCGGGTTCCAGTACAAATTCCAGCAGCACGTTTTGAAAACTGTTCTAACTTTAAAAGCTTCTAATTTTCAAACCGTAAGTCCGTTTTATACGCCGTTTTGGACGTTGTTCCTTAAATTGAATGATTTACCATATGAGATAAAGAAAACAACAATAACTTGATTTTATTTTGAAAAGTATCGTTTTCTTCAAATGTGGTTTATTCTTGTTTTGCATAGTTGATGAGGTGCAATGAATTGTTGTTTGCATAATTGAATATGTGCAATGATGTGTGTTGTTATAATGTGATTGCTTCTGCTTGTTATGCAAATGGATGTTGTTCGTGGTAAATATGGTTATCATGTGTTTTGATGAATGATGATGCAGATGGATGTTATTCATGGTAAATGTTGTTATCATGTGTTTTGATGATTGATGATGATTGATTTGCTTTGAATGATGCATGTACATGTACATACTTGTCGTGACGTTATTGGTAAGATGTGATAAGCGATGTTAAGCATCGGATTGATGATGATATATGATGTTATAAGTATGTGACATGTGTGCATTCATTCATGAATCATTTGCATTGGAAGGCTAATTCCCATTGTGCGGAGATTAGCGGGAAGTCATCGTGTGCCCATGTGGGGTGTGAGCGATGAGGCAGTAGTCGTGTGCCCATGTGGGGTGTGAGCGACTAGAGGGCAGTATCAAAGAGAGAAGTCCTGTGAATGTGATTCACGAATTTTGGTACCACATGCATAAGAGTCTGCATGGTCTTTGTATAAATTGTGACATGTCAGGATGAAATCCGGTGTTATGATTGTGTGGTGTTATTGGTGCATATTTTTGACTTGTGCTTGTGATTGGTATGAATTGATAAATCTGAATATGCTAAGTAGGGTGGATAATTGCTTATGAAATTCTATATCTGATGATTTATAATGCTATTTAATTATGATGTAGTCTCACCCTTACTTTGATGATTTCAGATTGAAGTAGCGGTTTAAGCGATCGGTGAGGATGACTCGTAGAGTTTATCCGGTTATGTGGAGTCGTGTCGGTCATGCTCTGATCTTGTAACACTGGGGGTCGATAGTCTTAGAGTTACTTGATGTACATTGTTGTCATTATTGGTTATGGATTATGTATTGTTGATTCGTTTAGATATGTTTCTTAACATTGTTAAAATGAGTTTTCGCTGTGCTAAACACATGTTTGATATTGGTTAATTTCTAATAAAGCATGACAATCGACCTGATGTTTTTATTTATTTAATAATTGTAGCATCCTTGATGTGTTATTACTCTGATAATATTATATTTTCTGCGGGGGTTTAGAAGGGTGTTACAGTTTTTGCAGCAGATGCCCTTGACATCCCGGCTGCCCCGAGCATTCCATCCATCAAGCAGCCCCCATCCTTAGAGCTAAAAGAGCTCCCTGAGAACCTGAAATATGCTTACTTGGAGAGTAATAAAAAGCTTCCTGTTATTATCTCTTCTAACCTTGATCTCAATCAAGAAGACAAACTTTTGCAGGTTTTGAAGAAACACAAGAAGGCAATCAGATGGACATTAGCCGACCTTCCAGGTATTAGTCCTTCGATGTGCATGCACATGATTTTACTTGAGGATGGAAAGAAAACAGTGAGGCAGCCCCAAAGGAGGCTTAATCCTTTGATTCTTGATGTTGTGAAGAAAGAGGTAACCAAACTCTTGCAAGCAGGTATCATTTATCTTATCTCTGACAGTAAATGGGTAAGTCCAGTGCAGGTTGTTCCTAAGAAATCTGGACTCACAGTGGTAAAAAATGAAAAGAATGAACTTGTCCCCACTAGAGTTCAGAATAGTTGGAGAGTTTGTATTGATTACAGGAGATTGAACCAGGCTACTAGAAAGGATCACTTTCCTTTGCCGTTCATTGACCAGATGCTTGAACGGCTAGCTGGTAAATCACATTATTGTTTTCTTGATGGTTTTTTAGGTTACTTTCAGATTCATATTGCACCTGAAGATCAAGAAAAGACCACTTTCACGTGCCCATTCATTACATTTGCTTACAGGAGGATGCCTTTTGGCCTTTGCAATGCTCCTGGCACTTTCCAATGATGCATGATGAGTATTTTCTCTGATTTTATTGAAAATTGCATGGAAGTGTTTATGGATGACTTTACTGTCTATGGTTCCTCTTTTGATGCATGCTTGAACAATTTAAGCTTGATTTTAGAAAAATGCATCGAGACTAACCTTGTGTTGAATTATGAAAAATGTCATTTAATGGTTGAGCAGGGAATTGTTCTTGGTCATATTATTTCTGAAAAAGGAATTGCTGTTGACCCTGCTAAGATTGATGTGATTTCTACACTGCCTTACCCTTCTTGCATTCGCGAGATTCGTTCTTTTCTTGGTCATGCAGGTTTTTATAGGCGTTTCATCAAGGATTTCAGCAAGATAGCTCTTCCGCTGTCAAACTTGTTGAAGAATGATGCCACTTTCGATTTTGATGACAAATGCAAATAAGCGTTTGACTTCTTGAAGAAAGCATTGACCTCCGCTCCCTTCATTCAGCCCCCTGACTGGACACTTCCTTTTGAGCTCATACGTGACGCTTCCAATTATGTTGTTGGGGTTGTCCTTACACAAAGAGTTGACAAGGCTGCCCATGTTATTTACTATGCTTCTATGACTTTAGATTCTGCACAGTCAAATTACACTACCACTGAAAAATAACTGCTAGCTATTGTTTTTGCTCTTGACAAATTCAGATCTTATTTGCTAGGTTCCAAGGTTGTTATTTTTACTGACCATGCAGCTTTAAAGTACTTGCTGAAGAAGCCAGATGCAAAACCGAGATTGATTCGGTGGATATTGTTGCTCCAAGAGTTTAATGTCGAGATTAAAGACAAAAGTGGAGCTGAGAACTTAGTGGTTGACCACTTGAGCAGGATAGAGAGAGATGAAGACCTTTTTCCTATTCAGGATGACATTCCTGATGAGCAGTTGTTTCTTTTGCATGGGATTACACCTTGGTTTGCTGACATTGTTAATTTTCTTGTTGCTAGTGTCTTTCCTACAGGTGCGTCTAGATCACAGGTTGACAAACTCAAGAGTGATGCCAAATATTATGTTTGGGATGATCCATATCTATGGAAGTTTAGTAGTGATCAGGTAATCAGGAGATGTGTCCTCGACAATGAGATTGAATCTATTTTGTAATTTTCTCATGCATCTCAAGTCGGCGGACACTTTGGTCCGCAAAGGACTGCGAGAAAAGTCCTTGGTTCAGGTTTCTATTGGCCAACTATTTTCAAGGATGCTTTTGAGATTACCACACTTGTAAAGAGTGTGAGATATCAGGTACAAACATCACTCGCAAGAGTGAAATGCCTCAGCAGCCTATGCTTTTCTGCGAGGTATTTGATGTATGGAGAAATGCCTCAATCACAGCAGTGATTACACAAACACAATAAACAATTACAGATAGAAGACACACTTCACAAACACACCTTGATCTGCTTAAAAGCTTCAATCAAGAGACACACACTCGTGCTTAAAAGCTTAGAGTGACACAACAAAACCACAAACTAATTCCAACGCAATCATCAAAGACAATAGCGTGGATCACAAGAGATAGTTACAGAACAGCTGTTCTTCACAATACACAATCTTCTGGTTGCGTTCCAAATTAGGATTGCAGTTCTTTTTATATGCAGTCTTGGGCCTTGGGCTTTTTAAGAAACACATTAGGGTTAACAAAGTTAACCTAATTCATACGCCAATTGTCTGTTACACAATGTGCTGTCAGTAGGATCTTCTGGACGAAATATGCAGCACTCAATAAAAAGTTTCCTAAACTGATAAAAAGGATAAATCAGGAAACACAATTAATAAACAATAACAGCTCCTGCCGTCACACATGTATGTCATGACATCGATCATGACATTCCTTACAAAACCTGTATTAGCTCCACACATATATGCAACCTGGATATACACAATCAACCAGGTATGTTTTACCAATAATGCAGCTAACATGCAAAACACCTTCAATCTCCCCCCTTTGGCAAATGTTTGGCTAAAACATCCTGTCACACCATACCAGAGAGACACTTGCAGCGGATAACCAAACCACAAAAAACACAAGCTAATATAAATAAACAACATACATCACCAGTATGCACTCAGTGCTCAGACAAAAACAGACAGATAGCCAGCCACAAGAGTAGCACAAGCACAAACAGATCAACACAAAGATAAGCAAGTAGAATTGTTGATCACACACAACCACCATTCATAACCACCATTCTTGTTGTTCTGGGGTGACACATAAATACTTCTCCCCCTATTTGGCCACAAATGTTGCCAAAGCATGGTTCTTCAAGGATGCAGAGTCCCAACTTGCTTCGCAAGTTCTCAAACTATGTAGCATCAAGAGCTTTTGTGAAGATGTCAGCTAGCTGAAGTTCAGTGTTTATATGCTCTAGGCGAATTACCTTGTCTTCTACAAGCTCTATGATAAAATGGTGTCTGATATCAATATGTTTGGTTCTGCTATGCTGAATTGGATTTTTGGATATATGGATAGCACTGAGATTGTCACAATATAAAGTCATGACATCCTGAGGGACATTGTACTCAGCCAGCATTTGTTTCATCCAGACCAATTGTGAACAACTACTACCAGCTGCTAAGTACTCTGCTTAAGCAGTAGATAAGGAGACACAATTTTGTTTCTTGCTCATCCACGATATAAGGTTGCTACCTAGAAAGAAACATCCTCCAGATGTGCTTTTTCTGTCATCAGTACTTCCAGCCCAGTCAGCATCACAGTATCCAGTCAAGACAAGGTTACTTCCGTTGGTGTACAGTATGCCATAGTCTGAAGTCCCATTTACATATTTAAGAATTCTCTTGACTTGATTTAAGTGACTTGCCTTTGGCTCTGCTTGATATCTAGCACACACTCCAACTGCAAATGTAATATCTGGTCTGCTGGCTGTCAGATATAACAGGCTACCAATCATGCTTCTGTACAGACTCTGGTCAACACTTATGCCTCCTTCATCTTTAGATAGTTTTTGATGAGTTGGTGCAGGGGTTCTTTTGTGACTCGCATTGTCCATACCAAATTTCTTTACTATATTCTTGGCATATTTGCTTTGAGACATGAATGTGAAGTCTTCCATTTGCTTGATTTGAAAGCCAAGAAAATAAGTCAGTTCCCCAACCATACTCATTTCAAATTCAGTCTGCATTTGACCAATAAAGTGTTTTACCATTGTATCTGACATTCCTCCAAACACTATGTCATCCACATATATCTGAGCAATCATGATTCTTCCATCTGTGTTTTTGACAAAGAGGGTTTTGTCTATTCCACCTTTCTTATATCCATTTGTGGTCAGAAACTCAGTTAATCTTTCATACCAAGCTCTTGGAGCTTGTTTCAACCCAAAGAGAGCTTTTCTCAGTTTGTATACATGATCAGGCAAGTTTGGATCAGCAAACCCTTTTGGTTGTTCTACATAAACTTCTTCATTCATATATCCATTTAGAAATGCACTTTTTACATCCATCTGATAAAGTTTGAACTTTAGAATGCAAGCTACTCCTAGTAGAAGTCTGATTGACTCAAGTCTTGCTACAGGAGCAAAAGTCTCATCAAAGTCTACTCCCTCCACTTGAGTGTATCCTTGAGCCACTAACCTGGCCTTGACTCCTTGTTCATCCGTCTTGTTCTTGTATATCCATTTGGTACCAATGATATTTGTCCCTTCTGGTCTGGGTACCAGTTCCTATACTTCGTTTCTTTTGAACTGTGCAAGTTCCTCTTGCATGGCATTGATCCAAAACTCATCTATCAGGGCTTCCTTTACACTTTTTGGTTCAACTTTGGACAACAAGTAGGAATTAGCTATGGTTCCTTTTGACCTGGTCATTATTCCACTGTTGAGATCTCCTATGATCACTTCCTTGGGGTGATCTTTCTGAATTCTAATAGATGGATCTTTGCCGATTGGCTCATGTTCTAGTTCTGAAGGAGTTTCATTGCCTACTTCAGGTTGGTTTGTCTGTTCAGCCTGAATTTTAATTAATGTCTCAACATTTTCTATGACATCGAATTCTCTATGTTGATCATCAATGACCACATTGATGGATTCCATCATCACTTGTGTTCTGATGTTGAACACTATATAAGCCCTGCTGTTTGTTGAATATCCCAAGAATATGCCTTCATCACTCTTGGAGTTCATTTTTCTCCTTTGGTCTCGATCTATTAGGATATAGCACTTGCTTCCAAAAACATGAAATTACTTGACACTTGGTTTCTTTCCTCTCCAGAGTTCATACAGAGTTGAGGAGGTTCCTTTTCTCAAAGTAACTCTGTTATGGACATAGGAGGCTGTGTTCATAGCCTCAGCCCAAAAATACATGGGAAGTTTCTTAGCATGAACCATTGCTCTGGCTGATTCTTGTATAGTCCTGTTTTTCCTATCTACTACTCCGTTTTGTTGGGGTGTAATAGGGGAAGAGAACTCATGACTAATTCCTTCAGTTGAGAAGAATTTAGCAAATCTGGCATTCTCAAATTCTTTTCCATGATCGCTTCTGATTCTGATGACAGTGCTTTCCTTTTCTCTTTGGAGTCTAGTGCAGAGCTCTTTAAAGACATCAAATACGTCAGATTTTTCTCTAATGAAACTTATCCATGTGTATCTGGAGAAATCATCAACTACTACATAAGCATACCTTTTTCCTCCAAGACTTTCCACTTGCATTCGTCCCATTAGATCCATATGCAATAGTTCCAGAGTTTTAGAGGTGGTGAGTTGACTGACCCTTGGGTGAGAGGTCCTGGTTTGCTTGCCAACCTGACATTCTCCACAAACTTTGCCTTCATCAATCTGTAGCTTAGGTATTCCTGTCACAGCTTCTTTGTTTATGATCTTTTTCATTCCTCTCAAATGCAGATGTCCCAGTTTTTGATGCCAGAGTCTAACTTCTTTTTCCTCTTTTGCCATGGTACATATTGATGAATGACTTGCTATTTTGGGTTCCGATAAGTAGCAGTTGTCTTTGGATCTTACTCCCTTCATGACCTCTACATCTTCTTCATTAGTGACCACACATTCATCTTTGGTAAATCTGACTTTTAGGCCTTGGTCACATAGCTGACTGATGCTGATCAAGTTTGCAGCTAGACCTTTGACTAGTATAACACTGTCTAGTTGAGGTGCTCCTGCATGCTCCTCTGGCTCCATCACCAAAGGTTACATAGTTGGTGGAATGTGGCTTGATTTCTTCCAACAAGGTTTTCATTCCTGTCATGTGTTTTGAACATCCACTGTCAAAGTACCAGTCTCCTTTGGTTGACACCCTCAAGGAGGTATGAGCAATTAAAGCAGAACATTTAGCAACCCATAGTTGTTTCGTGAGAATGTTGTGCTGGTTGAGATTGCTTGTATATTTTTGCCACGGGTACCCAATCAGTTCATAGCAGAATCTTTTCAGGTGGCCAAATCTCCCACAGTAGTGGCATCTCCATTTCTGAAATTTCCCTTTTGTTTGGTTCCAATTACTCGTTTCATGATGTCGTGACATCGATGCTGACATCTGCTTACCAGAAAGTGTTTCTGGTTCTGACTCTTTTGACCCTAGATTAGATTTATTCCCAAATCCTAATCCAGACCGATTTCCTCCTTTTTGACCAATTTCAAGAATCTTTTCAAGGGAGTCAGTTCCATTGTTCAGCATTCTAATTGATCTAGTTTGTAGTTAAAGATGCTGATTTCACCATTGAGATGTGCTACGGTTGCTAGAAGTTCTCTTTTCTCGACTTCCAGTTCTTCTATAACATTCTTTTGTTTCTCCTTTATTCTCCACATTTCAGCACTCTTGATCCTTAGATCATTGTATGAGATGGCCAGTTCTTCAAAGGTAGGGACCTTTTTGTTGTTTTTGTGATTAAGCGTACACACACTTGTTAGAGCAGCACATTCCTCTTCACTATCACTATCTGAGTTTTCATCAAATCGAGTGGCAGACATACCTTTTCTTTACTCTTTGAGGTAGGTGGGACATTCAGATTGAATGTGTCCATATCCTTCACAAGCGTGACATTGAATTTCTATTTCCAGAGCTACCTTATCTTCTGTTGAGGTTCTTCTGTTAGGAGCATAGGTTTTGGTAATGTCATTGGTAGTGTTCTTGACATTGAATCTGGACTTCTGACTAACCCTTTTGATAAATCTATTGAATTGTTTTCCAAGCATGGCTATGGCTTCTGATATATCGTCATTATTTCCATCCTTATCATCTGTGTTGGTGATAAACGCTATGCTTTTGTTCTTCTCTTCAACAGGCTTACAAATGCTCAACGCAAAGGTTTGTAGAGACCCAATGAGTTCGTCCAGCTTCATTTTGCTGATGTCCTGGGCCTCCTCTATGGCAGTTACCTTCATATCAAACCGCTTGGGTAGTGATCTGAGGACCTTCCTTACCAATTTTTCTTCAATCATTTTTTCTCCTAAGGCACTTGAGTTGTTTGATATCTCAAGAATATTCAATTAAAATTCATAAATAGTTTCATCCTCTTTCATCTTGAGATTTTCAAACTTAGTGGTAAGTATCTGAAGTCTCGACATCTTTACCTTGGACGTGCCTTCATGTGCTATTTTGAGAATATCCCAAGCTTCTTTAGCCAGCTCACAGTGTTGCACAAATCTGAAGATGTTCTTGTCGATACCATTGAATATTGCACTTAGGGCCTTGGAATTGCCCAACGCTAACTCTTCTTCAGCTTTGCTCCATTGAGTTTTAGGAATTAGAACAGTGGTTCCATCTTCCAAAATTTTCTCAGGATGTTTCCATCCACTTTCAACAGCTCTCCAGGCCTTGCTGTCAACTGACTTAATGACTACTACCATACGAGGTTTCCAGTAGTCATAGTTAGAGCCATCCCGGATAGGTGGTCTGTTTCCAAACACTAACAGTTCCTTCTCCATAGTACCAGAATTTTGTTATCCCTAGATCTCACCCAGATGTAAACAGGCAGGGTGCCTGCTCTGATGCCAATTGAAAATTCTAGTAACACACGCTCGATGTCAAACTGGATGTTATGACATCCACAATTACGCAGCACAGACAATAATAACAAACAACATAAAACAGTAAAGAACAGACATAATTGTTTACCCAGTTTGGTTCAAACAACCTACTCTGGTGGCTACCAAGCCAGGGATGAAGTCCACTATCAGTAGTATCAATTCAAAGCTAAACTCCCCCGTTTACAACTTATCACTTAATCACTACCCAATGACCCTTTTACCTAGGTTCTACCTAGATATGGAATATCACCATTCCACTCCCCCTCAATCACAGCAGGGATTACACAAACACAATAAACAATTACAGATAGAAGACACACTTCACAAACACACGTTGATCTGCTTAAAGGCTTCAATCAAGAGACACACACTCATGCTTAAAAGCTTAGAGTGACACAACAAAAACACAAACTAATTCCAACGCAATCATCAAAGACAATAGCGTGGATCACAAGAGACAGTTACAGAACAGCCGTTCTTCACAATACATAATCTTCTGTCTGCATTCCAAATTAGGATTGCAGTTCTTTTTATATGCAGTCTTTGGCCTTGGGCTTTTTAAGAAACACATTAGGGTTAACAAAGTTAACCTAATTCACACGCCAACTTTCTGTTACACAATGTGCTGTCAGTAGGATCTTCTGGACGAAATATGCAGCACTCAATAAAAAGTTTCCTAAACTGATAAAAAGGATAAATCAGGAAACACAATTAATAAATAATAACAGCTCCTGCTGTCACACATGGATGTCATGACATCGATCATGACATTCCTTACAAAACCTGTATTAGCTCCACACATATATGCAACCTGCATATACACAATCAACCAGGTATGTTTTACCAATAATGCAGCCAACATGCAAAACACCTTCATTTGATATTCATAATATATATTTTTTTGGTTAGATTGATTTATCTTTTCCAATATATCTGCGTGTTTATCGTATGCTTAATCGTTAATCCGCTTATTGCTTAACCGAATGCTTAATTCGGCAAACGGGAAATATAATTCGTATAATATTGTTGCGCTTGTCGATTATATTATAATTGAACGGGAATTGAATCCACTTAGGGTAGTGAGATTATGATAATTGATGATTGGTAGGAATCAAAATCTGTAGATTAACTTATCCCATAATCACTTATTTCACAAAAACATCTTATTTCAATAATTGCTTTTGATAATCACTTTTTCGACAGCCAAACCAAACCCCCCCCCCCCAATTTCGATTTCGGTTAGTAAATTCAAGAATCCTTGTGAGACGATATTCGAGTTACCGTTACCGTCGTTACTACAGTTTTGCAAATTAACTCGTTTTTGACCCGCGTGCGACAGCGGATCAGTTGTGTATGGTGAGTGCAAGTGTAGAGGATTCTCACCAACACTTAATGAGCAAGTTTGATCCACTTGGGGCATGATTTCGTTGAACTTTCGCATATGCAGTACCATGCATGGGCAAATTGGGAAAATAGTAATGACACACACATCATACACACACCATGCTGCAGAATTTTCATTGTTGCTTCGCATTCACAAATCGCCCATGGTGCTCACTTTAAGCCCATATATCTTTGGCCATGGTTCTCCAACTAATCCAAATTTTTGCTCAAAATGAAGAGGGTATGAGATTGTTTACTGTGATTTCCGATAAACAACCGCTAGTCTTCCAAATTATAATAAATATGATTTGGTTACTCGCAGGATCGACTAGATTGATCCTAGGACATAGTCAAAAAGATTGTTATTTATGATGATTCGAACCATGTTTATGATTTTGCCTTGAAAATATAAATTACTCAATCGAAACAATAAAGGTTAGTAGTCACTTGGTTATACACGTAAATATAACTTCAGCGAAAGGTAAGTCAAGATAAAACATAAGATAAAAACTGTAAAAGTGCAAGAATCTTAAAATGCAAAAAATGTTAAATACTTCAAAGATAAATAACATGAAAATAAAGAGTGCAGGAATGTAAATGGCAGGAAGTAAACGAAATGCAATAATATCGAAAGATACTTGAAAATAAAGGAAAATACACATGTATTAAAATGGTGGTGGTGTCATACGTACATTTCTCGGCGAACTCTTTCTCTTAACGCTTGATACTTGAGTAATATGTGAGTGATTTGTACAAAATGAACACATTGAATCCTAACATTAGAACCCTTATTTATACTAGTTTCGACCTTAACGGTCCTACGCTAATTTAATGCCATGTTTCTCATGAGAATCCTCAGAAAGCCATCTAACTCTGGACAGTTATGCAAACTTCTTAGAATTTCAAATCTTCCCGCCTGAATCCTCCTTCGACGCGTGGCAATATAACTTAACATTAAAATACCATGGAAATACACTAAGCATCAGTACTTGACATATTTCGTAAAATTTGTCTAAGTCTCGAAGATATACACTCCTACTAGTTTCAGCATTCACTATCTTCGTTATGACTTAAAATTCTTCATTCTCGAAACATGGCCATTAGGAGCCATTTTATCTTCAAAGATGGTCATCAATAACCACCTCCTTCAAATTTCAGACCTTCGAAGGACATTTCTTCCTAAACGACATCTTCAGCTAACAAATTACCCCCAATAAATGCCTGTTTCGAAAAACAAGAGAAATATGCGTTTCTTGCTGTAATAAGATTTCGTTTTTAGAGTTCCAAGATCATTGACTGACGTCATAATCATTGATGACCCTATTTCCAAAACGTCTTGTCATTTTCAAAGATGTCTACTCATAACTTACATTCCCACGTTCTGGTCTTACTTTCTGATCATTACTCCTATATACTAGGAGTAAAGCTAATAACTATTCGACCGCCGTTGGATGAAATCAACGCCTGCCGCGTGTCTCTTGGCTTTTACCCAAAAGATTTGAAAGGGTTTCCGTTAGACCTTTAAATACCGAAACTTTAACCTTCACATAACTTTCACCTCTTATTTCCTTATTTCTCCAGAGAAAAGAACATTCCTGATTATATTCAAAACCCATTCCAAAAAATCAAACTTACTCATGGCGTCTTCCTCAAATATTCTTCAACCAGCTCTGAAACTTCAACAATCTACACAGATGGGGGATCAAGAGTGCGTACCAAACCCAAATTTTGCGGAAGTGCGCGCCATTTACGCTTCTCAGGTAATCATTCCTTTTGAACTTTCTGGGAAAACTCATGCTTTCATGGGTCCGTTACCAGGAGAAACTAACCCTTCTCTGAACAAATTATTTCCTGCTTATTATAAAACTAGGCCATTGGTTAGTAAGAACAAAATAGATGAAGATGGCCGTCCTATTTCAGCAAAGCCTGATGATACGGAAAAATCTTCGACCGAAAACCCTTCAGCCCTAGAGAAAATTAGGTTAGACTATGTAACCAATTTTGTGAAAGTTTTAGGTCAATTCCCTTAGCAAAAGACCCTGAACTATACTATGCCTGGTTGGCAAGAGTAGAGAAACACAAGGCTGCTTTCTGGAAAGAACTGGGCATTTATGATTTAATCCAACTGTCCAAGACTGGTTTAGAATACAACCAAACCATGTTAGTTGCGTCAGTTTATTTTTGGGATGCTTCCCACAACACTTTCCATCTTCCATGTGGAATGGTCACCCCCACGCTTTTCGACATAGCTGCCATTACGGGGCTTCGACCAACTGGAGAACCCTTCGACCCCAACGTCATGGACACTGATACTATTAACTTCAATGAAGCAACTGTTACTTATACTGCATTCATTCAACAGTATCATGACGAAAATAATGAGGTAGTCTCAGACGAAGAGCACATTGCTTTCTTAGCCTTATGGCTTTCGAGGTGCGTCTTCTGTTCTAGGTCCATACAAGTAGCAAAAAGATATCTCTGTATGGCTAATCAACTCCATGCTGGAACAAAACTAAACCTGAGCCAGTTAATTTTAGGGTTTCTCTACGAGAACCTAGGTGAAGCAACAGACCTTGTAAAGAATTATAAAACAGGTTCTTTGCTTTTCGCTGGCCCCTTCTGGCTGCTACAACTATGGCTCAATGCTACTTTTGAGGCTCAACTCCCATTTCGAGGTGTTGTGAACGAAGAAGATCCAAATATTAAAAATCGAACTGTAGAAGGAACCAGGTTGGCTTCGCTAACTCCAAAAGAAGAGACTGGTAAACTTCGCGAGCATTTTCTAGCATATGTCATGATGTTTGCTCGGTGTCGTCAATTCAGCCCTTCGATGGCTCCGTTCGTAAACAGGACAGTGGGTCCCGAATGGTTCATTCGAAAGTTTCCACCAACATCTCAAGATCAAGAGACTGAATCTATGACTATTTGGGGAGCTTTCCTTACCCCAAGGTTATTCTATCACCGTCTTCGCCCCTCCAAAAGCCAATATGTTCTCCTTTGCTACCAACCAAATCTGGTATCAAGGCAATTTGGATTGGTTCAAATAAAACCCAAGTGTCTGTACGAGAAAAGGAACCACATGTGTTTGCACACTTTATATCGGACTAAAGAAGAATGTGAGTAAAAAATTGCCAGATATGCTTATGTGACCAATCTTTCACCTATCCCTTTCAATCCCGTATTTTACTCTACTCCAGATTTTCAACAATGGTGGAGGGACTATTACACCACGCAAATCTTTGACGCTGAGAGCCTTACTCGCGAACTAACTGAAGCTTTTGCTGATGTGCAGGAAAAATTTCAAAAAGGTACTTCGACTCATATTAAAGAAATACAAGCCTTTCAAAAGTTCTTTGAAACCATTTACAGGCCTGATGACCTTAGTCGGACCGTTCGTGAAGCTGCAGTCACTTTGCGCGAAAAGTTTTCTGCTAAACTGGTTAAGTTGAAACTGCCCTCGTCTGTTCGACCAGAACTGCGTTATGAAGTGGCTTTCAAACTTAATCCTCCAAAATTCCCTCCACTACCAAGCGCTGATTTTGGTGTGGCTTTAAGCCCTCCTTTCCCAGACTGGTTCGTGTGTGGGAATGCTTTTAAAATTCTTCAGGAAAGTACTAAAAAATGCGCTGAACGAGTGGTCCCGACTAAGCATACCCTGGATACTTTCAAAGGACATCTCCATATAGATCTTGAACATGTTCGTGTCTTGACTCCAATACCTGAAGGTTTGGGTTCTGACAAAATTCTTTGACTAATGTTCCTTTTCTGCTGAAATACTAATTCCAGTTCCAACTACAGCTGTCGCTCGAAGGAGAAAGATTAAACAGCTCCCTGCGCAGAAAGCTTCTGAAGTTTCGCAGAGCAACAAGCCCAGTGAGAGTGACTCTTTCACTGCTGACAAGAAAACCACGGTATATACATACTTTATCTTTCATTTGTATGTTACATGAATCATCCTTACCTTACCCAATTTATATTTTTAGAGTTCGAAACCTCCACCAAATTCGAAGTGAAAAACCTCTCCAGTAGTTGTCTCAGATGAGGATGACAAATCTCCACCTCGAACCAGACAAGCCCAAAAGAAAAGGCAGAAGGCCTCTACTGCTTCAAGAAAAGAAAAGGGATCTGGGTCTTCGAAGCTTACTTCACCGGGTGACAAGGTATCTTCTGAAGAATCACCTTTGAAAGGTGGTAGTAACGCTTTCATTGTCGAGAGCCACAATTCGAGCCCAGATAGCATCCTAACTAAGGTATTTGGATTTCCCAACCTGCTCATCTTTATAAATTTTTAACTTAAAATAATTAAGTTAACGTTTTACCTTATGATTGTAGGATGATGTTGGCACAGCCACTTCCGACCTCAAATCCTTCACTCTTAATATTGATCTTGATAAACTCCAAGGTAAGTGCATATTCTTTTTACAGCGAAGAAATTTCTTGCAACTTTCCTTACCATGACATGTTCTAATTATTCCATGCAGGTAAATCTCATGTGCTTTCAACAGTGATCGAAGACGCTCAACCTCTTGCGACTATCATTCCTAGTACAGCAGTCGAAGGGAGCCATTCAACTGATGATTCTCCACCTACCCACAAGAGGGAAAAAGCAGACCAACAATGTTCAGGTAGCAACAATGCAGCTGGTCATCCAACTGGTAGTGAGGACACTTTATCTGAACAAGATGTCATGGAAGAAACCTCTAAATTAACCACAGTAGTTCCTCACAAAACCACAACTTTTGGGACCATAGTTTCTCCTGAAACTACTTCGACTCCTGCCCCAACAAAGCCTACTCCTTCAGAATTAGAGCAGCTTAAACAAACTGATCCTCTCAGCTTCCTCAAGGCTATGATGGATATTTGTCGCGGGCGAAAAATCGTTTGTCTTTTCTAAACGAGACACCTGATGCCTTCTTTGGGCTCGAGTGCTCAAAAAAATGATTTTTCTTTTGTACCGACCAAACTTTTTATTATTTCCAAAGGAGGAAAAGGAAAAAAGCTGCAATAACCTAAAAGGTGGGGGGAGAGATCTTGGGTAAGAGGGTTGGTTATACGAAGGGAAGGTATTAGCACCCAACGTATCTATAGTACTCTATAGGTTTCTTTGCTTTGTTTTTCATTCCATGTTATTGATAGGTTCTTGTGAAATAGGTGGGACCTAAGGTGTTTGTTTGATTATGCTCGCAAAGATCATCGCGATCCTCTGCATACATATCCCTTAGAGGGAATCAGAGCATCTGTAGCTCGGGGTCTACGGGTGCTAAGGTTTGAATGGTTTTTTTTTGTTTTGTTTTGCTCGCCAAGGATCGACCTTGTGCCTACGTATTCTCAAAGGGATGTTGAGAAAGTCAGAGCAATCGTAGTTCCCACTTATGCTAGTGGAAGCAAAGGAAAAGAGACAAATGTCATCTAAATGCTAGATGTATCTAATCTATATCATCACATACATCTGTTTGATTTTTGTTTGTTTAACCAGCCTTGTGGCAAAAACTTTCAATGAAGTCAGCCTTGTGACAAAAAGTTTTGATTAATCAGCCAGCCTCGTGGCAAAAATTTCAATGAAGTCAGCCTTGTGACAAAAACTTTGATTAATCAGCCAGTATGGTGGCAAAACGGTTTGATTGATTAGCCAGCCTTGTGGCAAAAAGAAGTTTGATTGATTAGCCAGCCTTGTGGCAAAAAATTTGATTGATTGATTGATTGTGATGATATATAAGAGATACTCCTAGCATAGAGATGATAAATGTCTAATCTCCTAGGGTATTTGATTTGGATATTGGGGATGCTTATAAGAAGCCCGTGGGTCCTTGTACGAAGCCCAAGAGGAGGCTATCCGAGGGTCCTTGCATTGTAAGCCCAAGAGGAGGCTATGGGAGGGACAATCCAGGGTCCTTGCATTGTAAGCCCAAGAGGAGGCTATGGGAGGGTCACTCGTTTGTACAAAGCCCAAGGGGAGGCATGGTATAGTTGGTTTGAGCTCTTAGAGCGATTTCACCGGGAAACCATACTCTATGTCCTAACCTAAGCTAGTGGAGATTCTTTGCACGAAGCCCAATAGGAGGCTATGGGGAACCTAGTGTTGTACTAAGTTGAATAAACACACATATCACACATATGAACAAACATGAACAAGTATGAACAAACATGAACAGGTATGAACAATTATATATATGACAAAGTGTGTGTATATAATGGAGTTTATGAAGGAAATATACCTGTAAGCATGATCCGTTTGTATACACGGGGCTCGGGACTCATATTCGAGGAGAGGTCCACTTGAGTTTATTCAAAGCTATGTAAACAGGTATTAACAAAGGGGCTTGGGACTTATACCTACATGGAGGCCCATGGTGTATTTTTGGGAAAATTTAAAGAAAACCTTCGTTTTTGGTTTGTTATTCAAAGTTAAAAAACAAACTGATCGAGGTATGTACAAAAAGGCGTACAATGAAATACCTAATTTCATGTACTGGAGTGGGTATGTATAAAAGGGCTCGGGACTTATACCTACATGGAGGCCCATGGTATATTGAAAAGTTTTGATTCATTTGAAGTTTAGTTGTTTGAAAAAAACTGTTTGAAAGTTTGTTTTGAAAGAGTTTTCTGTACAAAGAAAAACTGTACAAAGAAAAAGGAAAGAAATGGGACTTACACTCTCTAATATTCGAGAGGCCCCACTTCATTTTGAAAATCAATTGATCAATTAAAAAGATTTAATCAAAAAGAAGTGGTTTATCGTTTTGAAAAAGAATCGCGATCGCTCGTATTAAAACGATTTGAATTTGACAAAAGTCAACTTAATTAAGTTAAAACAAGTTTTAATGCTTAATTAAGACCTAAATGATTAGGGTTTGATTACAAAAAAAAAATATTTACAAGTGATTAGGTTAAAAATTAAGTGAAAAACAATATTTAAAGTATTTAAAAAACACTTAAAAATATGTCATTTTAAACCTAATTAAAAACATATTAAATAAATCTTTTTTTGTGATTTTTTTGATATTGTTAAAATATGTATATTAAATAAGAAGTGTGCAAAAAATGAATAAAAAATGAGTTAATTTGATTGGTTAAATTAAATGATAAAGTTGTGAAGAAAATGAAGAAAAATAGGTGCTAAAAAAATTGGTTTTGTCTCCACAAGGGTTTGAACCCACGCACCCACGCTTGCTAACCAAAACAGGGACCAACTGAGCCACGCTTGTGGCTTGTTAAACATACGCGTCCAATGCATTATATTTTAAAACAAATATTTGAATTC
Source organism: Vicia villosa (assembly GCF_029867415.1). Taxonomy (NCBI): domain Eukaryota; kingdom Viridiplantae; phylum Streptophyta; class Magnoliopsida; order Fabales; family Fabaceae; genus Vicia; species Vicia villosa. Next base: position 806,787 of record NW_026705020.1, read on the forward strand.
TTTGAACGAAAAAACGCGCCAAGAACACAACCCTAACTGAATTTTGAAATTCTTCAAATCTGTGTTGTTTTGATTGATCAAAGGGTCTATCTCACTCGGTTTTTTACAAGGATCATGATGGTGCCCTCATAATTCATTTATTTTTGCTCTAAGGTGATCAATTTTGTGATGAACACGAAGAACCCTAATTCTGAGATTCCATGTGAAATCGTGTGTGATCATGTTATGATGCAATTGATTGAGGGTTAATGATCCTCATAGGTGCAGAAACAAGATGGTATGCTCATATTTCATTTATGATGCGTGCAAGTATGAGTTTGAAGTTCAAGTGCACTTACCTCAAAAACGGCCAAACTGAGAATTGGATTTTGATCTGGAGATGTTACAGATGCTTTGTATCAATCTGAATAGCTTCAATGATGATTATGGAAGGTGTCTGGATGCTTGGAACCATATGAATTCATCTGTGCTAAGCTGTGGTACCTGAACTGCATAACCTTGGAGTGTGAATCGAATCTGAAGATTATGAGGTTACAGATCATATGTGAGTGTTTGGATAGTTCATATGTGACATATGTGAGGTGTTAGAAGTGTTATTTTGGACAGAAATGATCTTGAATGGATTTTGGCATGATAAGGCTTAGATTATGCATATTTGAGAAGTGAGGTAGTGATTTTGAGTTTGAGGTGTTTTTGGAGTGTGTGAGTGGATCAAACACATCCCATATGATGTTTGTGGTTTGTGGGAAGCATCACTTTGGTCAGAAATTCAAAGGTTTAGAGGTTGAGCATTTTACCTCTTTGAAACTTAAGAAACTTGCAATTCAAGAAAGAAAGAGAAAGCCTATAATTTGTGTGACTTTGGTGTGATTTTGAATGGAGTTTGGACCTCTATTTATAGGCCAAAGAGTCTGCACTCAGAGCTTTGCAACTTGCTTCAAAGTTTGATGATTTGGCTTTAAGGGATAGAAAGGAATCTTTCACATTTAATGCAATGGTTAAAAGTAACTAAACCATGGTTATTTTGGCCAAGCTTCTTATCTCTTTCCTATCTGATCTTAAACCAGAAAATATCATTCAATCATTGCTTTGGTGTGTCATTACTTGCATTATTTGGCAAATTGGTTCATAACTTTGCAAAAATGGCTTGAAATTTCAAGTGAAATGGTCACTAATGTCAAAATTCAAAACCATAGCTACACTCCATATTTTTTCATGCTCTTGGACATTTTGGAAAGCTCATATTACACACTTCAAAACCTTAGTTGAAAGTTTCTTCAAGATCCTTAAGGAGGTGGGTGAAAAAGATCCATGAACTTTGAAGAAAATGAAGTTTTAAGTGAAGTTTTCAAAAAGTACCAACTTTGAAGCTCCATATCTCTTAAATGGTTGATCTTATGGAAAAAATTTATATGTGTCAAAGTTGTTTATTGGATCAAAATCTACAACTTTCATGTTGGAAGTTTTTTTCAGTTTGTAGGTGAAATTTTGAGTTATTCCCCTCCAAAGTTTGGAAAAAACCATTGAAAAACACTTAGAAAATTTTCTAAGTATGAAAGTCAAACTTTTGACTTTTTGATTCTTGATTGATTTTCTTGATTTTTCTTGATCAAATGACTTCCTATATCATATATTGATGATTCAAAACTTCAAAAGTCATGGTTGACCAAAATTCCCCAAAAGTCAATGGTGATCTTGTACAGTTGACTTTTTCAAACGAATCGCGTTTCTGGAGATTTCAAATGAAACAGGCTATCCTCACCATATGAATGGTATGAATGGATCATATTGAAGCATTAGAGGATATTGAGTCATGATTTGAGTTGTGGCACCATGTCCTGATTAAAAGGTCAGTTGTTCAGATGAATTAGGTCAAAAACCCTAATTGTCGACCTGATGAAATTGATGACTGTGGATCTTGAATTGAGATGTAATTTCCATTGGATATTGTCATAGGGATTATTTGAAGATGATTGAGGTCTTTGATTGACTCCCTGGGGATTTTTAGGGTTTCCCAAATGTGATCCCTGATTTTGGTCCCTGATAGTTCAAAATCCTAATCTGATGATCTGAAATTTCACTGTTGATCAATCCTTGTGTAGGAGATGTTATGAGCCAATGGATTAGGTCAAAATGATGCACTTGAGGTCTTGAGGTCATGTCCCAAGTCATTAGGTCAATCTCTGAGTAAAAGTCAGGAATATGCTATCTTCAGTCAAAACCCTAATCTGGTTGATTCAAAGCTGTTGAGCTTGTTGAAATGAATCTCTGAGGACCAAATGTTGATTGTAAATGAAGATGATTCATTTGAGATGGAGGGGGAACAAAACCCTAATTGATTGTTACTTGTACTGATGAGTGATTTCCAGATTAAACCCTGCTGAGCACAAGTAGCAAATACAAACTATGCAATTTGTTAGAGATGCAAATGATGCATATGCAGATATGAAGTGGTATCTTAGGTCAAAAATTGGGGTATGACAGATGCCCCTATTTAAGTTTCTTCAACCTGAGACATGAAGATTGAAAATCTTTGTTTTGATAGGGTGGAAGAGACTTAAATATTAGAAGACGCGAATTTTGGACCTAAGATACCAAAATTGCGAGTGATGCAAGGATATCTTTACCGAGGGGATATCAAGAACTGACTCCACTGGGGAAAAGAGATTGGGAAGGATGCCTCAATCCGTTTTAGGAAGAGAATCTGTTTTGCCTTTTTCGGGAAAGCAAGTGTATGCTTCACTGGGGAATGATAGCTTTGTAAGAAAAGCTTACCTATCGACATTATCGACTATCTGCATGGGGATAGACTTGTTTAATAATGCGAAGGTGAAGGTATGAAACTGCATTACCGACTATCAGCATGGTGACAGACTTGACAAGGTAAAAGAGTTTCAAAGGTTTGGTTAATATTATCGACTATCAGCCTTGTGATAGACATGTTTAATAATATAACCAGAACAAAAAGTTACCGACTACCAGCCTCGTGATAGTGGTTTTGAAGACTTGATCAATTATCAGCCGAGTGATAAAATGATCCTGGAGACTTTGCTAGGGAAATTACTGGTTATTCAGCCTTGTGAACAGTAATGAGGCCCTGATCGTCAAATGGTCTTCATGATTGATTTCCCAGGGAGGAAAAATCTTTTGAAAGAGAAATAAGCTGCTCAGATGATGAGGCTATTGCTTATTGTCTGTTTTTCTCGACTCTGTTTGGTGGAATCGGAATTTGAATCTGGTAAAGACAAGGTTCTAACCAAGAATGAATTGGAAAGAGACAGTCAATCAAGACTTTGTACCCATGAGGAATGAACTCAACTGGGGATTTTCTCCTTTGTTTTGAGAGGAGAAACTAAAGCAACCTTCTTCCACGAGGAATGATCTCAGTGGGGAACTGGAGAAAGAAGATTTTATTTCTGCTTATGGGTGACAACCTACTTGGAGAGATGACACGCCCATACTTGTTTCTTTTTTCCTTTTCTTTCTTCTTCTTTTTTTTTTTCTCTACTTTTTTGGGATAGATATATCCTGAACAAGCGATTATTGAAAAATGCAAGAATGCATAAATGATGCAAATATGTATGAATGATGAATGTCAAGAATGTAGCATGCATACTGACAATACTGACAGACAAAGAAGTGTATACTGGAGAGGGACCGACGTCGCAATACAACCAGATACTTGGCAAATGTTCTTCAACACGGTGTAGATAACACGGGTGATGAATGATGCTGCGTGCTTTAAACCTCTCTGGGGAAGATAAGCATCTTTTCTTATTGAGGTGGAAGAACCTTTTCACTGGAGATGGAAAATCTTCTTCACTAGGGATAAAAGATCCTCTTCACTGGGGATAGAAGAGCTTTTTTACCTCGTGGGGTAATTGCTTCAAGAATTCTTTTCTAGGACCAGAATACCGTTGTCTCAACAATTTTTCAAGGAGAATCCTTTTGTTCATCCTATGGAGGTGACTGCTGATGTTCCTTCCGTTGTTCACAACTCAAAGGAAAATTTCGCTTTTATTTTGAAAAAGAAAAGTAAATTCATTTAAAACTTTTTTTCTTCTTCTTTTTTTTCAAAAGTGAATAACACAATTAAAGCGTCATTTTGCAAGCTGAAAGAAATTAAAGATTGCAAACAAATGGGTACAAGGCTCAAATTTATTTAATAGGATGGTAATCAGCTAAAGGCGTGATTCCATAGAGTATTTACAAAAGTTGGAAATGGTAATTATGCGGAAAAGGCTACATTGAAAGCAATAACCACTATTCCCCCTAACAATTTTGAGTTCCAACTGTGCTTGTCGCTTCAGGTTGGTGATAATTTGATTGAAGATCCTCTGATGAAGTACAGACTCTTCAGGTGACGCAGTACAGACTGATGCAGTTATTTTGTCATAAATCCCTAATTTTTGCCTAGATTTCCCTTTCAGGTTTTCAATCTACCAGGATGAATTTTTCTGTTTTTGTCTCTAATTTTTGCCTGGACCGCCCTTTCGGGTTTTCAGTCCACCGAGACGCTCATTTTTGCCTAAGTCGCCCTTTGCGGGTTTTCGACTTACCGAGCTGTTCTTTTGTATTTTTTAGACAAAGTATTTCTTGACTGCATCAGCATTCACAGGATGTGGGAGTTCATCACCATCCATAGTTGTAAGAATCATGGCGCCGCCAGAAAATGTTCTTTTGACAACATACGGGCCTTCGTAATTAGGAGACCATTTGCCCCTAGAATCTGGTTGAAAAGACAAGATCTTTTTAAGCACGAGGTCGCCTTCTTGAAATTCACGAGGTCGAACCTTTTTGTTGAAGGCTTGTTTCATCCTTGCTTGGTATAACTGTCCATGGCATAGAGCAGTCATACGTTTTTCTTCAATTAAGTTCAACTGATCGTATCTGCTTTGACACCATTCAGCCTCTGATAACTTAATCTCCATGAGGACTCTCATTGATGGGATTTCAACTTCTACGGGGAGCACAGCTTCCATGCCGTATACTAGAGAAAAGGGAGTTGCCCCTGTTGAAGTACGCACTGAAGTACGGTACCCATGTAAAGCAAATGGCAGCATTTCATGCCAGTCTTTGTAAGTGACGACCATTTTCTGGACGATCTTCTTAATGTTCTTGTTGGCGGCTTCAACGGCGCCGTTCATTTTTGGTCTGTAAGGAGAAGAGTTATGATGCTCAATCTTGAATTCCTCACACAGTTCTTTCATCATTTTGTTATTTAAGTTTGAACCATTGTCAGTAATGATCTTGCTGGGAATACCATATCGGCAAATGATGTTATTCTTGATAAACCTCACAACCACTTGTCTTGTAACATTGGCGTAAGATGCTGCTTCGACCCACTTGGTGAAGTAATCAATGGCTACCAAGATGAAACGATGACCGTTTGAAGCTTTCGGTTCGAACATTCCAATCATGTCGATACCCCACATGGAAAAAGGCCATGGAGATGAGAGAACGTTGAGTAGAGTCGGTGGCACATGGATCTTATCTGCGTAGATCTGGCACTTGTGACATCTCTTCACGTGTTTATAACAATCAGATTCCATTGTCAACCAATAGTAACCTGCTCTTAACATTTTCTTGGACATTGCATGCCCGTTTGAATGAGTTCCAAAGGACCCTTCATGCACTTCATGCATTAACATGTCTGCTTCGTGTCTGTCCACGCATCTGAGCAAAACCATGTCGAAGTTTCTTTTGTATAGCACATCTCCATTCAAGAAGAAACTGCCAGAAAGTCTCCTTAGAGTTTTCTTATCTTTGTTTGATGCCCCAAGTGGGTACTCTTGAGTTTGAAGGAAGCGTTTGATGTCGTGGAACCACGGTTTATCATCGATGACTGCTTCGGTTGCAAACACATAGGCGGGTCTTTCAAGGCGCGTGATTCTGACTGTAGGCATATCATTCCAGTGATTGACTTTGAACATGGAAGATAGAGTAGCCAAGGCATCTGCCATTCGATTCTGATCTCGAGGTATATGATGCAATTCAACCTTGTTGAAGAAAGTCAAAAGACGTCTTGCATAATCTCTGTAAGGAATCAAACCAGGGTGGTAAGTTTCCCACTTGTCTTTGATTTGGTTGATCACAAGGGCTGAATCTCCATATATGTCTAGGATCTTGATCCTTAAGTCAATGGCTTCTTCGAGACCCATGATACAAGCTTCATATTCTGCGATGTTGTTGGTGCAATCAAATAGCAGTCTGGCGGAGAACGGGATATGAGTACCCTTGGGAGTGATGATGATTGCCCCAATTCCGTTGCCAAAAGCGTTTACTGCTCCATCAAAAATTAGGCCCCATCTTGATCCGGGCTCAGGACCTTCTTCAGGTAACGGTTCGTCACAATCTTTCATCTTCAAGTACAAGACATCTTCATCAGGAAAGTCAAACTTGAGAGATTGATATTCATTAATTGGTTGATGCGCCAAATGATCGGCGAGAATGCTTCCTTTGACCGCTTTTTGAGCATGGTACTCGATGTCATATTCTGATAACAACATTTGCCATCGGGCAATCCTTCCTGTTAATGCAGGCTTTTCAAAGACATACTTGATCGGATCCATTTTGGAGATTAACCAAGTAGTATTGTTGATCATGTATTGGCGGAGACGTTTTGCAGCCCAGGCCAAAGCACAACATGTTTTTTCGAGCATGGAGTAACGAGACTCACAATCTGTGAATTTCTTACTCAGGTAATAGATAGCATGCTCCTTCTTACCGGTCTCATCTTGCTGTCCTAGCATACAACCCATGGATTCTTCCAACACGGTAAGGTACATGATTAATGGTCTTCCTTCAACTGGAGGAATCAATATTGGTGGTTCTAACAGGTACTCTTTGATACTGTCGAACGCTTTCTGGCAATCTTCAGTCCATACAACCCCTTGGTCTTTGCGGAGAAGCTTGAAAATTGGCCCACAAGTAGCAGTCATTTGAGAGATAAATCTGGAGATATAGTTCAATCGTCCGAGAAACCCTCTTACTTGCTTTTCAGTCTTTGGTGCAGGCATCTCTTGAATAGCTCTGACTTTGTCGGAATCTACTTCAATACCTCTTTGGCTGACAATGAACCCCAAGAGTTTTCCGGATCTAACCCCAAAAGTACATTTGTTAGGATTCAAGCGAAGCTGATATTTCCTTAGTCGTTGAAACAATTTCAAAAGGTATTCAATATGTTCTTCTTCTGTGCTGGACTTGGCTATCATGTCGTCCACATAAACTTCAATTTCTTTATGCATCATGTCATGAAAGAGAGTAGTCATTGCCCTTTGGTAAGTTGCGCCTGCATTTTTTAATCCAAACGGCATCACTTTGTAGCAAAAGGTACCCCATGGGGTGATGAAAGATGTCTTCTCCATGTCTTCAGGAGCCATCTTGATCTGATTATAACCGGAGAACCCGTCCATGAAAGAAAAGACGTTGAACTTAGCAGTGTTATCAACTAACATGTCAATATGTGGTAATGGAAAGTCATCTTTTGGACTGGCTTTGTTCAAGTCACGGTAGTCAACACACATTCTGACTTTGCCGTCTTTCTTTGGAACTGGCACTATGTTGGCCAACCATTGAGGATACTCTGAGGTGATTAGAAAACCAGCGTCGAGTTGTTTCTGAACTTCCACTTTGATCTTGTTAGCCATATCAGGGTGAGTCCTTCGCAATTTCTGCTTGACCGGCGGACATTCTGGCTTTAATGGCAAGTAATGCTGAACAATATTGGTATCCAACCCAGGCATGTCTTGGTAGGACCAGGCAAACATGTCAACATATTCTTTGAGAAGGTCTGTCAACTTACTCTTGATATCAGTATCAAGCAGCGATCCAATGGTCACTTCTTTTTTGTCTTCTTCAGAACCCAAGTTGATTTTTTCTAAAGGCTCTTTGTGAGGCAGAATGGCTCTTTCCTCGTGCTTAAGTAATCGAGAGATCTCGTCCGGGATCTCCTCTTCTTCCTCTTCTTCGGCTTCGAACACAGGAAACTCAAAGTTGGGAGAGGGCATAGGGTTATTGCATTCAATGGGTTTATCAATAGTAAATCTGCACATGTGATTTATATCTATTTCAGAAAATTTATGAATGCAAGAGTGTATGCAGATTTTTTTTTAAAAAAATGTTTTTTTTTTATTTTATTTTATTTTGGTTTTTAGGATTACCATTTCCAGAAAAAAAGCAAAAATAAAACATATAATGTAGGGAATTCAAAATGACGCTTTATTTATGATTCATTTTTGAAACAAAGCCCTAAACACAAACTCATTTGCCTTGGGCAGGACAAAGAGGGAAACTTTTAAAAACAAAGCCCTATACACAAAGTTATTTGGGCGGAACATTTAAAAGCAAAGCCCTATAAAACATCTCTCTGCTTTGGGCAAGGCAGGAGGTCAAAATAACAGCGAGGTGATTACTTTGAGCGGCGAACAACATTTGGAACGTCGACAGCCTTCCAGTAGCAACGAACTCCTCTGTGTATTATGTATTCAGGAAAGTTCTCCTCAGAATTATCTTCAGTATTGACATTGACCGCTGGTCGAGCAGGATTTGAAGGTCCTGGTTTATCACCCTTGTTCTTTGTAGAGTTGAAACGGTCTTCTTCTACTTCTTGAAGAGCATATGATGAGTCACAATCTTCAGAATTTTCAGGATGTATTTCCCAGTCTTCAGGATGAAGAGACTCGTTGTCAGCGACACTTTCTGAGTCAGCTGCGGGATCATCTTCCCCTTCATCTTCAAAAATGGCATTTATGTGATGGTAACCATCTTCAGGATTATAAATCTTGGTAGATGCGTTGAAGCTGAAATCTTCAGTAATTTCAGGCTGCTGAGAAAATTGACAGGGCTGATGAGCCTCTTTTGGTTGACTATCATATTCAAAGGAATCTCCCCATCCAGTTGGTTGGATATCTTCAATCGCAATCTTGTAACTTTCAGGTGCAGTATATTTCACCATATAATCAAATTTTCCACTTGGTTGTCCCAAGGTGTCCCAAACCTCTGCAGGAATAGGCGGGATTTCTTTGCCTTTGGATTTCTTTAAAGGAGGATATGGTTCTTCCTGAGATATGTATCCCGAGTCATTGAGATAACATTTCCATTCTTCTTCAGGGTCAGGTAGACCTTCTTCAATACATTCTTCGATAAGGACATTGACCTCTTGAGGAATTGGGTTAAGGAACCCTCCACTAATGAATGTTTCTTTGATCGGACGAAGGGTTTCATCCTTCTCGGTGCAGTTTGAGAATGTTGGTGAACATCCGAGTCCTGCTCTAGTTTCATTCTTGGTAGGGATCACAACTTGCCCCCAGCCAGTGGTAGTTCCATCTTTCACTACTTTTACCGCCTCTTTATAAGAAGAGATCGATGCTTTCTTCTTGGAAGATTCATTTTCTAAAGAGAGACCTTGGAACGGAGTTCCTTCCACATCATCAGCACCGATGAAAGAGAATTTGGATAAATGGCTCACCATCAAGGCTTGTTCTCCACTTATCGTTACCAATTTTCCATTTGTTACAAACTTTAACTTTTGATGGAGTGTAGAAGTTACTGCCCCTGCTTCGTGGATCCATGGTCGTCCTAACAGGCAGCTATAAGCAGCTTAAATGTCCATGACCTGGAAGGTGATTTGAAATGTATGTGGACCAATTGTCATGGGAAGGTTGACTTCACCGATAACAGATTTTCGCGATCCATCAAATGCTTTGACAACTACACCACTGAACTTCATAGGCATTCCTTGGTAAGACAAGCGAGCAAGAGTCGTCTTTGGCATAACATTCAAGGAAGATCCGGTGTCTACCAGTACATTAGACAAAGAGTCTGACTGACAGTTCATAGAAATGTGCAAAGCAAGATTGTGATTTCTACCCTCCTCGGGAAGTTCTTCATCACAGAAGCTTAAATTGTTACAAGCTGTTATGTTGGCTATTATCCAATCAAAGTGATCAACAGTCACATCATGATCTACAAAAGCTTGATCCAAGACCTTCATCAGGGCTTCTCTGTGAGCTTCTGAATTCAACAGCAATGAAAGTATTGAGATTTTTGAAGGAGTCTGCATAAGCTGATCCACAATCTTGTATTCACTTCTTTTGATAAGCTTCAAAATTTCATCAAAATCTGGATTGACATTGGTTCCACTGGATTGACCAACATCAATGTTTGTATTACTGACAGGAGTTTCCACAGGATTTCCCACTGGAATATTGACAAGATTTTGCCCGGTTGCAGGAGCAACAGGATGCTTTGGAGGTAGTGGAGTATACACACGTCCACTTCTTGTTACTCGACTCACATCAGCGATGTTTACGACAGATGAAAGAGTAGGTAAAGGAACTTCTTGTCCGTCCTTTATCATTGTAGCATTGTAGTTGTATGGAACTGCCTTGTCAGAGTCATAAGGAACAGGTCCAGGTAGACAAATGATCAAAGGAGCAATAGGAACCTTCGGCTTGTTGTAAGTAACTTCCATGCGCTCAGGCATGTTGAAATGAGGAACGATGACGTTAACTGTAGGCATTTCCGAGTTGATATCTGAGACTAAAAGCTCATGCGGATAACATCCTATCATGTTAACTTCATTTTCATCCCTATTTCTGTAGATCTCAATAGTACCATTATCTAGCAAAATTTGGAGATCTCTTCTCACAATCGAACACCCGTGAGGATCCACACAACATATTCTACAGGAACCGTATTGATGTTGGCGAAAATTCTGCCCCCGACAAAGAGTGGCGTGCATTTGTACCAAATCTGCTCTTGAGAAGTTGATATTATAGACTCGGTATTGGCCAGGACATCCATATACCATGTTCACAACATGCCCTCCATGATTGGGCAGCGGATTTGCTTGCACATTGGGGTTCAAATTTCTGAAAGAGAGAAGATTAGATCTAACCAACCTCTGAACTTCATATTTTAAAGCTATGCAATGCTCAAGATCATGGCCAGGTGCCCCTTGATGATAAGGGCATGAAACCTCAGCTTTGTACCACCATGGGAGTCTCTCAGGTACTGGTGGTGGTGCTTTAGTTTGAACAAGACCTCTTTCAACCAACGCAGGGTACAATTCTGTGTAAGTCATTGGAATCGGATCAAACTGTGGAGCTCTTTGTACACGATTCTGATTATTGTTTAACTGCTGAGCCTGTTGTCGAGGCTGTTGTTGTTGAAACTGTGGAGTAAACCCCGGATTCGGTGCTGAATTAACGACTGGCGCAATAGCAGCAATCTGTTGTCGACGATTGATATTTCCTCTTGGCTTTCCTTGGGATACCATGTCAACACTTTGTTCTTTCTTCTTTGGGAAACCACTTCCGAACTTTTTGGTTCCACTTGAAGATCCACCTTCTTTAGTCAGACGTCTGGTTCGGACTCCTTCTTCTAGACGCATCCCCATGTTTACCATTTCGGTGAAATCACTTGGAGCACTAGCAATCATGCGTTCATAATAAAACGGACTGAGAGTATTCAAGAAGATCTTTGTCATCTCTTTCTCTTTTAACGGTGGATTAATCTGAGCAGCAGTTTCTCTCCATCGTTGGGCATACTCTTTGAAAGCTTCATGGTCTTTCTGAGCCATGGATCGAAGCTGATCTCTGTCTGGAGCCATATCCGAGTTATACTTGTACTGTCAGACAAAGGCCTCACCTAGGTCATTGAATGTTCGAATATTAGTGCTATCCAAACCTGTGTACCACTTCAGTGCGGCACCAGTCAAACTGTCTTGAAAGTAATGGATAAGCAACTGATGATTATCTGCATAAGTAGACATCTTTCTAGCATACATCACAAGATGGCTTTGTGGACAAGAACTCCCCTTGTACTTCTCAAAGTCTGGGACCTTGAACTTAGCCGGTATTTGTACACTGGGAACCAAACATAGCTCCTGAGCATTCTTTCCAAACAAATCTTTTCCACGGATAGCTTTGACTTCCAACTGTATCTTGTTAAACTGTTCTTGGAGATCTCCCACAAGATTATGCTGACTTGTGCTATCACCTTGATCATGATAAATCTCATTTCCATCATAAGGAACAGTGTGAACCGTAGGGGTCGGAACTGTCATAGTGGGTTGAGAAAGTGCCATAGTGATTTGGGAAAAAGTTACCCCTGAATGTGGAACAAATGCCGAACCTTGTGCAGCAGGCGCTTCAGTTGTAGCTGTTTGAACCCCAGAGAAATTATGGCGGAAACCTGTACCAAAGCTGAAAGGCGGGCCCCAACCTTCTGGCATAGAGAAAGATGGAATACCGAATGCAACTGTAGAAACTGGAGTAGTGACCTCAGATGTTACCGTTGCTTGACTGTTGGGTGGCGGCGGCTGATTCTGTGCGGCCATTAAGGAGTCAACCAGAGTAGTGAGACTTTCCAACTTTTCCTGAAGAGTGGTCACTGTACCACGAAGCTCAATATTCTCTTGTTCAGAACTTTCCATTATTCTTCTTCTGCTTGAACGAGTATTGTATCTGTGATCTAATTGTGAGCGCGGTCGAGAAACTTTGAGACGCGACAGCTTGACGATCTATTGGAGAAAGATCCAAAAGATGAGACTCTATACAACAGACTCAATATGCAGAATGATGTATGCAAAAAGAAATTTATAATTTTCCCAAATATTTTAAAGATTATTTCCTTGCAAACATTTGAACACAAACAAATCTTTTATTCATTCATTTTTTTTTATTGCAATAATGGGAAATGTTACAACATTGGAGCGTAGCTCCTTACAAAAGCAAATGATAAATAAAAAGCTAAACAATCCTAAGCATCTTCATCAGACGAAGAACCAAATGCATTGTGCAGCTTGAGCTTCATGATTTCTTTCCCATAGTAAGCTTTCAACTCGGCCTTTTCAGTCTTTAGCTTGTCAACAATATTCTTCCAATCTTCAGGAGTCGGAGCGTTGCTTGTTGAGCCTTCAAGATTCTTCTTGCTTTCTTTGATGTACCTCTTGATTGCAGCGTCTTTCTGACGAATCTTCTCATCTTTGCTCATGAGCCATCCATCTTGACAGTAGAGAGTTTCTTCGTGATCTTTCACTCTTTTCTTCAACTTTCTATTTTCCACCTCAGTGCTACGAAACTTTTCTTCCCAAGCATCTTTTTCTGTCCTCATCTTGGCTAAAGTGTCTTGGTATTCCTCCATAGTGGGAATGTTGGGTCGTTGAGACACTGCAGGAAACATGGGTTTTTCATAAGCATAAGGCATTTGGAACTCCTTGGCTCTTCTCTTTACCCAGCAGGTGTAGGCGTCCATGGCAATGCAATTTCTTTCCTCGCCTTTTTCTTTCCATCGGACGTCGTACCAAGCTCTCATCATTCTTGCTTTCAACTTTTTAGGATTATCCCCTTCTCGGTAAAAGTATCCTTCCACTGAGGGACCAGCAGGTTTAACTGAATTTGCATACCCGAGTTGTCGTCGGGCCAGGACCGGATTGTAATTAATTCCTCCTTGTGTACCAATGAGGGGTACATTGGCGAATTCTCCACAACTTTCAATGGTTTCTGTACCGCAGCGAGCCAAGGTATACCACTGAATATCCTTATTAGTAAGAGACATAAGTCTTCGAGGCCAACGCAAACCTTCTCGGTTTTCCGTGAAAATAGGAGACTCAGGTAAGTGTGAAACAATCCATTTGAACAACAAAGGTGCACAACATACAATGATTCCACCGCCTTGGCGATTCCTATGATGGACAGAGAAGTACATGTCACCAAGTAAAGTCGGAACAGGATTTCCAATCAGAAAGATCTTTATGGCATTGATATCAACAAAGTTGTCGACATTGGGAAACAGAACCAACCCATAGATGAGCAAGGCTAGTATAGCTTCAAAAGCTATCATGCTACCAGTTTCGATGAAATCAAAGGCTTTCTTTACCAGGAAGTGTGAAGTTAAACCCGGGAGGTTTCCTTTGGTAGTCCAATTACTCTCTACTTCAGACTTTTTCAAATGGGTACTTGCTGCAATGACGTGTGACTTAGGAATGGCTTCCAAACCATTGAAGGGTATTTTGTCAGACACGGGAATACCCAAAAGATTGGCATATTCTTCCAAGGTTGGTACCAACTGATAGTCTGGAAAGGTAAAACACCGGTAGACGGGATCATAAAACTGAACCAGAGTTTTGAGAAGTCCTTCATCAACATGAGTGTTCAAAATAGGCAAAAGCTTTCCATAACTTTTCCTAAAATTAGAAGGATCTTGTACAGAAGATGCTAACTCTATCAGTCTTTCTACATCAGGCGTTTTGAAACCGTACTTTTTGGTATACCTTTTTTCCATAACTTAATCCTATAATGTTTGCAAAGAAAATTCTCTAAAATTTTTTGGAAAAATCATGTTTTTTTTTATGGAAGAAGATGGGTTTTTTAATGAATGTATGAATGCATGGATGCGTGGATGCCACATATTCAAACATGGTAAAACAAACATGGTAGTTCAAACATGGTAACACTAACATAGTAGTTCAAACATGGTAACGCAAACATGGTAACGCAAACATGGTAACGCATAGGTTCAAAGGTCCAGAGTCACGAGCATGAGGTCAGAAAACCAAAAATGGGATAGTTCTAGTTAATCACCTGTACAACATGTTCTACTGATACGTCAGAGTCTACATTTTTCTTTCGGATATTACCGGCCTTCCACAATTAAACTCATGAGCCAGTAATATTCTCAAGAAAAACTCGTCTGAGTGTGGTTCTCCGCATGACAACTAATCCAAGTCTTCACCTGAATAGTTTCTGCACCACAACCTAATAAGGCCAAGATGGGTTGGGGTTCTACGGTCTCTCAGCTTCTACAGTTCAATGAAAGTAATAATGTCTTCGCTACGAAACATGCTAAACATATATTACCAACAAGGAACCTCCACTGAGCGGAAGGATTCTCACGTGCGCCTGCACATGACTATACCCTCCACCTAATTTCTTATGTGTACTTAATCCGGGTTAGGATTTGTCCATAATGTATCACTTGTAACAGAACCACGCAAGTACCAGAACCACACATATAACAAAAAATGGAATGAAAAATGAAACAAATAGAATTAACCCTTCCTTTGGAAACAATAAAAAGATGGTCCCCAGTGAAGTCGCCATTTTTCTGTCGCGGGCGAAAAATCGTTTGTCTTTTCTAAACGAGACACCTGATGCCTTCTTTGGGCTCGAGTGCTCAAAAAAATGATTTTTCTTTTGTACCGACCAAACTTTTTATTATTTCCAAAGGAGGAAAAGGAAAAAAGCTGCAATAACCTAAAAGGTGGGGGGAGAGATCTTGGGTAAGAGGGTTGGTTATACGAAGGGAAGGTATTAGCACCCAACGTATCTATAGTACTCTATAGGTTTCTTTGCTTTGTTTTTCATTCCATGTTATTGATAGGTTCTTGTGAAATAGGTGGGACCTAAGGTGTTTGTTTGATTATGCTCGCAAAGATCATCGCGATCCTCTGCATACATATCCCTTAGAGGGAATCAGAGCATCTGTAGCTCGGGGTCTATGGGTGCTAAGGTTTGAATGGTTTTTTTTTGTTTTGTTTTGCTCGCCAAGGATCGACCTTGTGCCTACGTATTCTCAAAGGGATGTTGAGAAAGTCAGAGCAATCGTAGTTCCCACTTATGCTAGTGGAAGCAAAGGAAAAGAGACAAATGTCATCTAAATGCTAGATGTATCTAATCTATATCATCACATACATCTGTTTGATTTTTGTTTGTTTAACCAGCCTTGTGGCAAAAACTTTCAATGAAGTCAGCCTTGTGACAAAAAGTTTTGATTAATCAGCCAACCTCGTGGCAAAAATTTCAATGAAGTCAGCCTTGTGACAAAAACTTTGATTAATCAGCCAGTATGGTGGCAAAACGGTTTGATTGATTAGCCAGCCTTGTGGCAAAAAGAAGTTTGATTGATTAGCCAGCCTTGTGGCAAAAAATTTGATTGATTGATTGTTTGTGATGATATATAAGAGATACTCCTAGCATAGAGATGATAAATGTCTAATCTCCTAGGGTATTTGATTTGGATATTGGGGATGCTTATAAGAAGCCCGTGGGTCCTTGTACGAAGCCCAAGAGGAGGCTATCCGAGGGTCCTTGCATTGTAAGCCCAAGAGGAGGCTATGGGAGGGACAATCCAGGGTCCTTGCATTGTAAGCCCAAGAGGAGGCTATGGGAGGGTCACTCGTTTGTACAAAGCCCAAGGGGAGGCATGGTATAGTTGGTTTGAGCTCTTAGAGCGATTTCACCGGGAAACCATACTCTATGTCCTAACCTAAGCTAGTGGAGATTCTTTGCACGAAGCCCAATAGGAGGCTATGGGGAACCTAGTGTTGTACTAAGTTGAATAAACACACATATCACACATATGAACAAACATGAACAAGTATGAACAAACATGAACAGGTATGAACAATTATATATATGACAAAGTGTGTGTATATAATGGAGTTTATGAAGGAAATATACCTGTAAGCATGATCCGTTTGTATACACGGGGCTCGGGACTCATATTCGAGGAGAGGTCCACTTGAGTTTATTCAAAGCTATGTAAACAGGTATTAACAAAGGGGCTTGGGACTTATACCTACATGGAGGCCCATGGTGTATTTTTGGGAAAATTTAAAGAAAACCTTCGTTTTTGGTTTGTTATTCAAAGTTAAAAAACAAACTGATCGAGGTATGTACAAAAAGGCGTACAATGAAATACCTAATTTCATGTACTGGAGTGGGTATGTACAAAAGGGCTCGGGACTTATACCTACATGGAGGCCCATGGTATATTGAAAAGTTTTGATTCATTTGAAGTTTAGTTGTTTGAAAAAAACTGTTTGAAAGTTTGTTTTGAAAGAGTTTTCTGTACAAAGAAAAACTGTACAAAGAAAAAGGAAAGAAATGGGACTTACACTCTCTAATATTCGAGAGGCCCCACTTCATTTTGAAAATCAATTGATCAATTAAAAAGATTTAATCAAAAAGAAGTGGTTTATCGTTTTGAAAAAGAATCGCGATCGCTCGTATTAAAACGATTTGAATTTGACAAAAGTCAACTTAATTAAGTTAAAACAAGTTTTAATGCTTAATTAAGACCTAAATGATTAGGGTTTGATTACAAAAAAAAAAATATTTACAAGTGATTAGGTTAAAAATTAAGTGAAAAACAATATTTAAAGTATTTAAAAAACACTTAAAAATATGTCATTTTAAACCTAATTAAAAACATATTAAATAAATCTTTTTTTGTGATTTTTTTGATATTGTTAAAATATGTATATTAAATAAGAAGTGTGCAAAAAATGAATAAAAAATGAGTTAATTTGATTGGTTAAATTAAATGATAAAGTTGTGAAGAAAATGAAGAAAAATAGGTGCTAAAAAAATTGGTTTTGTCTCCACAAGGGTTTGAACCCACGCACCCACGCTTGCTAACCAAAACAGGGACCAACTGAGCCACGCTTGTGGCTTGTTAAACATACGCGTCCAATGCATTATATTTTAAAACAAATATTTGAATTCTTTGAACGAAAAAACGCGCCAAGAACACAACCCTAACTGAATTTTGAAATTCTTCAAATCTGTGTTGTTTTGATTGATCAAAGGGTCTATCTCACTCGGTTTTTTACAAGGATCATGATGGTGCCCTCATAATTCATTTATTTTTGCTCTAAGGTGATCAATTTTGTGATGAACACGAAGAACCCTAATTCTGAGATTCCATGTGAAATCGTGTGTGATCATGTTATGATGCAATTGATTGAGGGTTAATGATCCTCATAGGTGCAGAAACAAGATGGTATGCTCATATTTTATTTATGATGCGTGCAAGTATGAGTTTGAAGTTCAAGTGCACTTACCTCAAAAACGGCCAAACTGAGAATTGGATTTTGATCTGGAGATGTTACAGATGCTTTGTATCAATCTGAATAGCTTCAATGATGATTATGGAAGGTGTCTGGATGCTTGGAACCATATGAATTCATCTGTGCTAAGCTGTGGTACCTGAACTGCATAACCTTGGAGTGTGAATCGAATCTGAAGATTATGAGGTTACAGATCATATGTGAGTGTTTGGATAGTTCATATGTGACATATGTGAGGTGTTAGAAGTGTTATTTTGGACAGAAATGATCTTGAATGGATTTTGGCATGATAAGGCTTAGATTATGCATATTTGAGAAGTGAGGTAGTGATTTTGAGTTTGAGGTGTTTTTGGAGTGTGTGAGTGGATCAAACACATCCCATATGATGTTTGTGGTTTGTGGGAAGCATCACTTTGGTCAGAAATTCAAAGGTTTAGAGGTTGAGCATTTTACCTCTTTGAAACTTAAGAAACTTGCAATTCAAGAAAGAAAGAGAAAGCCTATAATTTGTGTGACTTTGGTGTGATTTTGAATGGAGTTTGGACCTCTATTTATAGGCCAAAGAGTCTGCACTCAGAGCTTTGCAACTTGCTTCAAAGTTTGATGATTTGGCTTTAAGGGATAGAAAGGAATCTTTCACATTTAATGCAATGGTTAAAAGTAACTAAACCATGGTTATTTTGGCCAAGCTTCTTATCTCTTTCCTATCTGATCTTAAACCAGAAAATATCATTCAATCATTGCTTTGGTGTGTCATTACTTGCATTATTTGGCAAATTGGTTCATAACTTTGCAAAAATGGCTTGAAATTTCAAGTGAAATGGTCACTAATGTCAAAATTCAAAACCATAGCTACACTCCATATTTTTTCATGCTCTTGGATATTTTGGAAAGCTCATATTACACACTTCAAAACCTTAGTTGAAAGTTTCTTCAAGATCCTTAAGGAGGTGGGTGAAAAAGATCCATGAACTTTGAAGAAAATGAAGTTTTAAGTGAAGTTTTCAAAAAGTACCAACTTTGAAGCTCCATATCTCTTAAATGGTTGATCTTATGGAAAAAATTTATATGTGTCAAAGTTGTTTATTGGATCAAAATCTACAACTTTCATGTTGGAAGTTTTTTTCAGTTTGTAGGTGAAATTTTGAGTTATTCCCCTCCAAAGTTTGGAAAAAACCATTGAAAAACACTTAGAAAATTTTCTAAGTATGAAAGTCAAACTTTTGACTTTTTGATTCTTGATTGATTTTCTTGATTTTTCTTGATCAAATGACTTCCTATATCATATATTGATGATTCAAAACTTCAAAAGTCATGGTTGACCAAAATTCCCCAAAAGTCAATGGTGATCTTGTACAGTTGACTTTTTCAGACGAATCGCGTTTCTGGAGATTTCAAATGAAACAGGCTATCCTCACCATATGAATGGTATGAATGGATCATATTGAAGCATTAGAGGATATTGAGTCATGATTTGAGTTGTGGCACCATGTCCTGATTAAAAGGTCAGTTGTTCAGATGAATTAGGTCAAAAACCCTAATTGTCGACCTGATGAAATTGATGACTGTGGATCTTGAATTGAGATGTAATTTCCATTGGATATTGTCATAGGGATTATTTGAAGATGATTGAGGTCTTTGATTGACTCCCTAGGGATTTTTAGGGTTTCCCAAATGTGATCCCTGATTTTGGTCCCTGATAGTTCAAAATCCTAATCTGATGATCTGAAATTTCACTGTTGATCAATCCTTGTGTAGGAGATGTTATGAGCCAATGGATTAGGTCAAAATGATGCACTTGGGGTCTTGAGGTCATGTCCCAAGTCATTAGGTCAATCTCTGAGTAAAAGTCAGGAATATGCTATCTTCAGTCAAAACCCTAATCTGGTTGATTCAAAGCTGTTGAGCTTGTTGAAATGAATCTCTGAGGACCAAATGTTGATTGTAAATGAAGATGATTCATTTGAGATGGAGGGGGAACAAAACCCTAATTGATTGTTACTTGTACTGATGAGTGATTTCCAGATTAAACCCTGCTGAGCACAAGTAGCAAATACAAACTATGCAATTTGTTAGAGATGCAAATGATGCATATGCAGATATGAAGTGGTATCTTAGGTCAAAAATTGGGGTATGACAATATTGATAATACTTCACCTTCTGAGCTCGAAACTTCTCCAACTGTACAGCCAGAATCTGGTAATAAAGAGGATACTTCTGTCCTTCTTCATCAGATAAAGGAAAAGTTCTTCGAAACCAACCTCGTCGAAACTCTTAGCAAGGATCCTATCAAAAGTCACAGCTTGAATCAACTTCTGAAAAAGGTGGATCTACTCCTAGTTTCGAAAGAAGTCTCAGAGGTGATTGTTTTGCTGGGTTCCCTGATCGAACAACTCCAGGCCAATATTCTTGGAAAACACAATGTCGACGAACAGTTGACTGCGAAAATGGCCTCTCATAATTCTTCATGGAAATCTGCTATTGATGCAACAAAACAAGGTGAAGCCCTTAAGCTTAAATATTCGAAGAACCAGGAAGCATATGACGAATGTGAGAAGAGCATCAACTCCTGGAAGCAAGAGATAAAAATGCTCGAAGAGAAGATAAAGGAGGCTGAATCTCGTAAGGCAACCCTTCAACAATCCAGTGAGCAGGAATTGACTGAAGTTGCACGTTTAGGAATCCAACATTTCGAGGTTGCACGAAAACTAGTTCCTGAAATTGACGAACTGAAGAAACAAAGGGCCCTGATTAAACTTCGCATGTCTACCTGGGAGATTCAATATTCGAAGATAAAAGATAGTCTCCCTAAAGATTTTAATTAGTTATCTCAAACCTTGTACTTCATTATCATGCTGTACTTTTGCTTTGTAATCAAACTCTTCGTAGAATATATATGTATGCTCAACTTTTATCTGCTTAGCTTTTATCTTCCACTTTGTTCATATTTTTGCAATCCTCGCAAGCAATATTTTTAGCAAATCTTCCAGATTTCGCCAAAATCTATTTCCTGATTTGCCACAGTAATTTTAATTAATGTAAAACACGTGATCTGACCATCCTTCGCACCCTTTAACTTAGACTTGACGTTTCCACTCCCTTAGCCGTAATCATTATTAAGTGATGACGTCACTTTCTCCAAAACATCTCTTTAAGACGTGCGTGCATCAGTTTTTCATGATTGCATCTCAACTTCCAAGGGTGGGAGACGGCGGCAGCCATAACTCCTCTTTTGAATACCAAACGCAGTCTAATCACACATTAAAAATTAAACCGTTCCACTCCTGCCCCCAGGTCTATATAAGGGCTTAGCATCACACTTCTTCTCTTCATTCTTGTTCCAAAAAACCTTATCTTGAAACTTCGTTCCTCCTTTTGCATTTTCTTCAACACAAAACCAGAAAAACATTTCCAAATTTTTCTCTACAAAATGGCAGTACCCCTCACTTATAACAATATCAGAGCTTGCATCAAAAAAGAATTCAAAGTTTCTGAAGAAGATTTTGAAAGCAATTCCATAAGCATTAGTGCTTTCTTTGTTAACCAAGAGCTTGATTTCTATTATGAAATCCTGGAAGGACCAGTTTATCCCAACATGCTGGCTGATTTCTGGATGTTTGCGTCTTTACGCATGGATCCAGAAGGTAGAACCACCATAATCTCTGAGGTTCGAGGTGCCCACATTAGGATCACTCCCACCACTATCTCTAACCTTATGAGATGCAACAACTCTGGGGAGACCTTTGATGATAACAACTTCAACATGACCACTCATCTTCTGTTGAGGACTCTCATGGACAATGACCCTTTCAGTGCCAAGGTCATCAGGATTTGGCACCAACTCCTTGTGGGTAATTTTCGTCCACGGAACCATGATCAAAATAGCATCATGGTGGAAGATTTAGAGTTTATACTCTGTGGCTTTCGTGGGAAGAAAATCAACTTTCCTTTGATGATCTTCAAAGGGCATGTTGAGGCAGTTTCTATGGCTGCTGCTCGTCAAGGGGTTGTGACGTGTCTTCCATATGGGAGACTCTTATCTTACATATTCCTCAAAAAGGGTATAGTGAGAAGGATGCGCAGCTCTGGGTCCATGGATATGTTCGAAGCGGAGAGCTTGCCCCTGCTGGCTTTGGAAGGTTTAGACCAGAGGATCAACTAGGAGGTGTTTTGGTTTAGGTTTTTATGTTTTCTCTTTTGTACTCTTCAACATTTTGGGTCATGCTTTTAGGCTTCATTTTGTAATGCATGTAATCTTTCACTTTCTAATGACAAATATTTTGCTGTTTCTTTGTCTCTTTACTTTATTTATCATATATTTTGATCACAAAGCCATTTTGGCATTAGTTCAACCATTTTGGCTTACGTAGTACCTTAAATGTCTACGTTTTTGCAATCTTCACTTCATGCATGCTTGGTTTGATACTTCCCATTTACTCTTAAGATCCTGCGATCTTCTGCTAATTCTTCGATTTCGTAAGCATTATTCGAAAATACCTTTAAGATTCGAAAGGGTCCTTCCCAGTGTGGGGACCATTTACCAAGTGCCTGATTCTTTCGATCTATAGGTAAAATAACTTTCCAAACTAAGTCATTATTGATAAACGTTTTACCTTTCACCTTTTTGTTGTATGCTCTGGATACTCTTTCCTTTTGCCTTTTTATCATCTCCAATGCTCGAAGTCTATCTTCGTCCAGGTCTACTAATTCATTCATCATTAACTCCCAGTATATGTTGGGAGGGATTTCTGCCTGTCTTTATATCCTTACTGATGCAGGTATATCTCGATTGGAAGTACTGCGTCGTGACCAAACGTCAGTTGGAAAGGCGTAGTATTTGTAGCTTCTTTTGGAGATGTTCGACAAGCCCAAAGTGCTTGGTCCAAAGTTTTATGCCAATTCTTGGGTTTTTTCCCCATATGTTTCTTGATAAGACCAATTATTATCTTGTTTGCTGCTTCAACTTGTCCATTTGCCTGAGCATAGTAAGGTGTAGAAGTAAACAATTTGAACCCTATTTCTTTGGCGAAGTCCTGCATCTTTCGCCCAGTGAACACTGATCCTTGATCAGTAGTTATACTTTCTGGGATTCCAAATCTGTATATAATATGTTTCTGAATAAACTCAATCACGGCCTCTTGATCCACATTCGCGAGTGGTATTGCTTCGACCCATTTTGTGAAGTAGTCTATTCCTACCAATATGTATCTTTGACCTTTAGATGATTTGGGGTGAATTTCTCCAATCAAATCTAGTGCCCATCCCCTAAAAGGCCATGGTTTCACTATTGAACTTAATTCGTTTGCTGGGGCGTGTTGGATACCTGCATGTTCTTGACATTCTTGACACCCTTTCGCAAACTCTATGCAGTCTTTTAACATGGAAGGCCAATACATTCCATAACGAAACAGAAGCCATTTCATTTTGTGTCTTGCTTGATGTGCACCACATGCTCCAGTGTGTACATTTGAAAGAGCCAAATATGCTTCTGCTTCACCCAAGCATTTTAACAAGACCCCTTCAGGAGTTTTCTTGAACAATTCGTTTCCCATCAGGAAATATGAAAGGGCTCTATATCTCACCTTCCTGTCTGTATCTGTCGAAGGATTTTTTAAATAGTTCACAATTGGGCTCCTCCAATCTGTATCTGCTAACAAGTCTATATTTAACATTTCGAATTCTTCTTTGCCAGCAAAGCCTAATTATGAATTCTCCAGGTCACTTGGGGAAAGTTTGGTAGCCATTGCTTTCCCTCTAACTTCGATCAGTTCTTCTAATTTTTCTTTTGATACCCTATATCCTGAGGCTAACTGTGCCAAATCATTTGCTTCTTGATTCTTGGTCCTTGAAACATGGTTTAACTCTACGTATTCGAATTTTTTAAGCAGCCTATTTGCTATGACAAAGTACATGATCAAGTTTTCTTTGATGCATTTGTACTCCTTTGTTAATTGCTTGATCACTAGTTCGGAGTCTCCTTTAATTTCGACTCTGGTTGCCCCCAATTCTAACAAAGCTTCAAGTCCAGCAATTAGTGCTTCATATTCAGCTTCGTTGTTGGAGCATAAAGGACCTTCAATCTTGTACTTGAGCTTTGTTGGAATTCCATCAGGAGAAATTATCAATATCCCAACACCAGTTCCTTCTTTGTGAGTCGAACCATCGAAGTAAAGCTTCCAAGGCTTCAAATCTACATATTGTTGTGGATTCTCAACCACTGCATGGTCAACAATGAAATCTGATACAATCTGACCTTTCATTGCCTTGAGAGGTTGAAATATCAGTGAGTACTCAGTAAGGGATAAAGCCCATTTGCCAATTCGACTGTGCAATATTGGCTTTGATAACATATGTTTGATAACATCGCAATGAGACGAAACATAAACATCAACTGGCTTTATATAATACTTGAGTTTGATACAAGAGAAATATAAACAAAGGCAGAGTTTTTCTATTGCGCTATACCTAGTCTCTGCATCATTGAGTACTCTACTTAAATAATAAATGGCTCTTTCGATGCCATTTTCATCTTCTTGTGCTAACATACTGCCTATTGTATTATTTGAAGCTGAAATATATAGGCGCATGTGTTTCTTCCCATTTGGGGGAGATAAGATTGGTGGATGGATCAAGTATTGCTTGATTTTATCAAAAGCTTCTTGATGTTCGACACGCCATTCAAACTTTCCTTCCCTTAGACGAAGTAGAGGGGAGAAATCTTGTGTGCGTCCACTCAAATTAGAGATGAACCTTCTTAAGAAGTTTATCTTCCCCAGCAAGGACTGCAATTCTTTCTTCGTGGATGGAGGCTTGGTTTCCATAATAGCCTTCGTTTTATTCTGGTTAATTTCTATCCCCTTTTTATGAACCACGAAGCCTAGGAAATCTCCAGCCTGCACAAAGAAAGCACATTTGAGGGGATTCATCTTTAAGCCATATTTTCTCATTCTTTCGAATGATTGGCTTAGATGATCGAGATGATCGCAATCTGAGACAGATTTAACTACGATGTCATCTATGTATACTTGCATGAGTGTTTCTATAAAATCATGAAATATTGAATTCATTGCTCTCTGGTAGGTTGCCCCAACATTCTTTAAACCGAAAGGCATCACAACCCACTCATAGGTGCCTATTGCCCCTGGGCAACGAAAAGCTGTTTTAGACACATCTTCTTCTGCAATGAAAATCTGATTATAACCAGAGTATCCATCCAACATACTTAGATATTCGAAACCTGCGGCTGAATCCACTAACATTTCTGCCACAGGCATAGGATATTCATCCTTAGGAGTTGCTGCATTTAGATCACGAAAATCTATGCATACTCTTAATGAACCATTCTTTTTAATAACTGGTACAATATTAGCAATCCATTCGACATACCTTCTGGTTCTGATGAACTTACACCGTAGGAGTCTTTCGACTTCTGCTTTAATCTTCGAATGAATTTCTGGTGCGAACCTTCTAGGAGTTTACTTGATGGGCTTCTTTCCTGCTTTTATGGGTAACTTCAATTTGACCAAATTGCGCCCTAAACCAGGCATCTCATCGTAATCCCATGCAAAGCAATCTTTGTTCTTCAACAACGCGACCACTTTTGACTTCAGCGGTGGCTCTAGTTTCGCACTGAGGTATGTTACCCTCTTTTGATCTCCATCTCCAAGATTTACCTCTTCGAGTGGATCTTGGGCTAGCATCTTGATATTTGATCCCATTGGGTCCTTCTCGAATCCCAAAGGCTCTTCGTCGTAGATTGCATCCAATCTTTGACCTATCTCTTCTCCTGAAACCTCTTTCACTTGGACCGAATCTTCAGGCAGGTGAGGGATCGTATCTATCCCCAAATCTGGAGTTTCTTCCTTTTTTAGCCCTTCATTAAACAACATTTTTGTCAATTCGGCTTCGAGAGCCGTCTTTCTTTTATTCTCGGCTACATAAGCCGAAATCTTTCTGAAAAATGATGACTCAGACATCATCAACTTCGTCATCCCAGCCTGTTGGACGTATTGTTGGATAATGTTCCGTTGATGGGGTGTCTTCTAGGCCATCCATTATTTCCCTATTCCACTGGAAACCATTTGGGTGTAGAGTTAAGTAGTACAACGCATTTTTATTTGGGGTATACATCTCTTCTGCAGCATGACAAGGTCCTATGTTTGCCAAGTTCCTATCGAAGTTAGTTTTATTAACCTGGTTAACTTCAGCCATGTAGTAGCTCTGATCTCCCTCAATATTCTCTACTATACCATATTCCCTCCAAATGGTTACCCTTTGATGCATTGTCGATGGCAGAGCTGCAACCCCGTGGATCCATTCTCTTCCGAGCAAAAGGTTGTAGTTTGCTTTTGCTGGTATAACCATAAACATAGTTGGCCTCGTGACTGAGCCAACTGTTAAATTTACCTGAACAACTCTCAGTGTCTGTCCTATCTTGCCTTCATAGTTAGATAAAACCATGTTATGTGGCCTTATATCGGTATCGAACATACCAATTCTTTTCAGCATGTATTGGGGCATTAGGTTCACTGCTGCCCCCCCATCTACTAGGACTTTATTAATGCCAACATCTTCAATTTTAGCCCTTATGTAGAGTGGTTTCAAATGATTTCGCATACCTTCATCAGGCCTCTCGAAGAAAGTGTTCTACTCTTCAACTGCGCCGTTTTTAGAACATAGTAACACACAGGTCTGTGTTTCGCCATTTCTTCGATATCAGCCTCTTCGCAGTCTTCAACTTCAGTTTCCTGATTAAACTCATGAGGGAGTACAGACACAACGTTGCAGTTGAGGTTTATAGATGACACCCCGTCAGAATCGAAATCATTCGTCATTCTATCCTCTTCCTTCCAAGGACTGGAATGCATCTTTTCTTCTTCTTCTAAAATATTTTCAGCTTCGAATAGTCTGCATTCCACCGGAGGTTTGCTTGCCTTCGCCCCCTGGTGTGGGACTTGGTTGCTACTAGACTCTCCAGCTTCTCTTGGTTTGTATTCTCTTTGAGCCTTTTTCATTCTCTGGTGCCTTCTCCACTGGGATCTGGACATAGGATTTTTTCCCTTGTAATTCTCCAACCGATACATCTCTCAATTTGAGTTTTGAAATTGCTTCCTATATGCCATTGCAGTCCTTGCTCCTTGGTCCCAACTTCTCCATTTGTTGGTTCTTGCACCAGCTTCCACCCATCTGTCCCTAGGTACTTCTGCAGGGACTTTGAATGTTACCCTTCGAGCCCTAGGATGTGGGCTGTCAGGTCTCTTCGTTGGGGTCCATATATCGAAACCATACAGGTTAGGACGTAATCCCTGAGTTTCTCATAGACTGCCCCACATCTGGGGCACAGTGCAACTTCAGTGTTTTGCCTGTGACATCTGACCAGAAATCCCGCTAAGCTTTCTTCCATATTTGGGTATACTTGTAGCAAAGGGTTTGGTTCTCTCCCGGGGTGTTCCCATCTTTCGCGTCGAGCCATTTCGAAGTTGGCTTCGACCCTTCGATTCAGCATGATCGAACACCTTGGACACATCCATTGTTTTCTGCCATTCCTTTCATGGCAATTCCAGAGATAATCTTTTAGACTTTTCCCTCTTGGAGGGATTTCAATGTTTCCCTTTTGCCTTGTCAACCATGTCTCCAATTCGCCAAATTCAGACACTGGTCGTCCGGCACTGACCATGTTAACAACTGCTGGGGGGGCTTCAGAAATTTGGATTTGTTGAAGTTTTACTCTGAGGTCTTCAGTGGCCTCACTGGTTTTTTCTCTCAAAACTTCAGTTATCTCTGTCTTAGAGGATTCTTCAACATCAGTATTGAAGACCGCATCGTCATTTAGGCTTTCAGTAGCCTGCTTTCCGGTTAACATTGTATCAGCTTTCGCAATGTCTACCTCAGATACATCTACCATGTTGACATCTAGTGGTTCACAAAGGCTAGCATCAGTAATGTTCAAAGGATTTGTGTCGACCTTCATGTGACTCTTAGTCTTGTCAGCAAACTTCAAACGTCCATCCTTGATAGCGTTTTGAATTAGATCCCTGAAAAGAAAACATTGTGAGGTTTTATGGCCCAAAAAACCATGATATTTACAAAAACCTCTCTTCTTCCGTTGTTCTAACGGAGGAATTTTGGAATTTGGAGGGAGTATCATTTGGCCATCTTTTACTAGTAAATCAAATATCTCATCACACTTAGTGACGTCGAATGTGTAAGTTTTCTTAGGGAATCTATTGTTCTTATCGTTTTCTACTGGGTTTTTTCCATTTGCAGGATTGAGTAATTTGCAAGCATAAGGTGGCGCTTCTTTCAGTTCGGCTAAATCTATTTCGACCTCTTCTATGCCATATGAGTCGCTGAAAGATTCGTCATCGGCGTCTTCCGCCTCGACGTATGCTACCCTTTCCTTTTTATATCCCTTGTTTGCTCTAGCTTTTTCTGCTTTCAAGCGTTCGACTTGTCGAACCCTATCTGCCAACTGGGCCATATCCCTAAGGTACTGAGTATCTAGTTTCTTTCTAATTGAATAGTCTAGACCACCGACAGCCATTTCGACCAATTCATGTTCTGGGACTGTCGTGAAACACCTTGATTTCAACAGTCGGAACCTATTCAGGTAGTCATCAATTGGTTCTGTAAACTTCCTCTTAATGTTGGCCAATTCTTTCAGACTTATCTTGGTTTGGCCCATGTAGAACTGTTCATGGAACAACCTTTCTAAGTGTGCCCAAGCATCTATCGAATTTGGTGGTAAAGTAGTGAACCAAATAAAAGCATTCTTTGTTACCGAACTAGGGAAATATTTGATCCTTAAATCCTCATTCCCTGCTAAGTCTCCTGCTTCTGTCAAATATCTGGCAATATGTTCCACAGTTGACTCGCTAGTTTCGCCTGAAAACTTTGTGAACTTGGGCACTTTAGTGCCTCTAGGCAACTCTGTCTGCATGATATAATCTGATATGGGGGATGTATAATTTGGACGTCGAAGTCTAGTGCTAAGGCCGTTATTGGCCATAACCCTTTCTATCATGGCGGTTAAGTTATTTTCCGTAGCCAGATTTTCTCTTCTGACTCTCTGAACGATTTCATCCGGATGTTCATTCCTACCCACTATCCTTAATCTGGGTCTTACTTCCTCCATTTCCTGTTGAACGGGAACAGCTCTTTGATTCGAAGCCTCCAAATCTATTACTTGGTTCCCTTCGATTGCCGCTGTTCTTTGTGGGGCAACTACATTATTAGTGGTTGTCCTAGACGGAGGGACCACATCTTGAATACGTTCCATAATGGGTCCTTCTTCTCGATACAAGGGTTGTTTGTCCTTTCGTTTAGGGTACGAAACTCCCATGAAATCTGCCATTCGATTCATTTGAGATGACATCTTTTGGAAAATCTCCACATTCTCTCGATTCGTATTAGTAATATTTGTTGCTAGTGGATTCAAAATTGAAGCCAGTTCCTTGGCCAAGACCCCTAACATATCATGGTTGCTTGCATCCATTTCTTGTCGGAATGCTGCTTGATTACTTGTGGTAAAATTGGGTATTTGGGTAGAGAAGCCAGTATTTTGTGCACTTCGACCCACTGAACCAACATTTGGCGAAAACGTCGCATTATTAGTTGTAGCATATGTAGGTCCTGCCCCCCGTACGCCTGTTCCATATGGATATGGCATTCCGTATGGGTAGTTTGGCCTCCATTCGAATGCAGAGTTCGACTCTGGGTTGAATAAGTTATTTACAGCATTTGTCGAGAAAAGTGGTATCTCGTTTGCGCTTGTGGATGAAGGTGCGATAGTCGACACTGAAACTGGAATAGTTCCTGATGGTTCTGTATTATTCTCAGGTATAGCCTGGGAACTATCCGTGGGCCTCGATCCATTTGGACCCGGTGTATCCCGCGCTCCTTGAGTAGAAGTCGAAACATGCATAGAATTTGCCGCTCCTGATCCTGAGCCTTGTGGGGGATCTTGATCTCCCCCTGTACTGGTCGTGACGACCATTTTCTTGTTGTACCTTCGCTTGGGAATCGGTTGTGCACTGTTTGTTAATTTACCGTTCCTAAGGTTCATACAAGGTCTTGATATTGTCTAGACAAAATAAAACAATTGATTAAAAACAATCTGCTTGACACTGTCCCACTGGGCGTGCCAATATGTTTACGGTGATTTCCGGTAAACAACCGCTAGTCTTCCAAATTATAATAAATATGATTTGGTTACTCGCAGGATCGACTAGATTGATCCTAGGACATAGTCAAAAAGATTGTTATTTATGATGATTCGAACCATGTTTATGATTTTGCCTTGAAAATAAGAATTACTCAATCGAAACAATAAAGGTTAGTAGTCACTTGGTTATACACGTAAATATAACTTCAGCGAAAGGTAAGTCAAGATAAAACATAAGATAAAAATTGTAAAAGTGCAAGAATCTTAAAATGCAAAAAATGTTAAATACTTCAAAGATAAATAACATGAAAATAAAGAGTGCAGGAATGTAAATGGCAGGAAGTAAACGAAATGCAATAATATCGAAAGATACTTGAAAATAAAGGAAAATACACATGTATTAAAATGGTGGTGGTGTCATACGTACATTTCTCAGCGAACTCTTTCTCTTAACGCTTGATACTTGAGTAATATGTGAGTGATTTGTACAAAATGAACACACTGAATCCTAACATTAGAACCCTTATTTATACTAGTTTCGACCTTAACGGTCCTACGCTAATTTAATGCCACGTTTCTCATGAGAATCCCCGGAAAGCCATCTGTCTCTAGACAGTTATGCAAACTTCTTCGAATTTCAAATCTTCCCGCCTGAATCCTCCTTCGACGCGTGGCAATATAACTTAACATTAAAATACCATGGAAATACACTAAGCATCAGTACTTAACATATTTCGTAAAATTTTTCTAAGTCTCGAAGATATACACTCCTACTAGTTTCAGCATTCACTATCTTCGTTATGACTTAAAATTCTTCATTCTCGAAACATGGCCATCAGGAGCCATTTTATCTTCAAAGATGGTCATCAATAACCACCTCCTTCAAATTTCAGACCTTCGAAGGACATTTCTTCCTAAACGAAATCTTCAGCTAACAGAGATAGACTAGAATTCATGTTGGGACTCTTTTGAAACAAAGCCTGGAAGCATGAGAAGATTTCTCACCAACACGATGATATACAAGAGTTTCTTTTGCGCGTGCGTATAGCCCATGACTGGCCGAATGCCCTCATCATAATGCAGTTTCCAAGGCACGACTTATTCTTGTTTTAATCCATATCCATCCCTCTTCATCTTAATCCCTTCTTGTTTTTTATTGTTATTTTAAATGTGTTGCAAGTTTTTGGAGAATGATCTTCTATATCATTCTCTAACTTATTCTTAAACACCTAAATTTTTATTGACTGGTCTCGTTGTAGGGTGACTTCTATATAAGTTACTTGGTGATTGCTTAACATAGCGCTAAAATCGCCCTGTATCGGAAAATGATCATTTATGGCCCAAACCTATATTTGTAAGCCCAATGATGGTTGATTATTTGACAATTGGTTCAAGACATTTGGAAACTTATTGTGTAGAGGTTTTGATTCTATCAATCCTCTGATGAGTTTTCATTAATTTTGACCTAAGTTCATTATTCAATCATTATTGATCATTAACTTTGAGAATCAACTTCTAATCACTAATTACTAACTTCTAACTTTATTTTATGCTTCTTTTACTATTTTATACTTTATGTTACTATTCTTCATTCATTATCATGTTTATGTTTATGCTTATTTTACCTTTGTCCATTTGGACACATGTTTATGCTTATGCATATTTTTCCTTTATTCATTTGGACCTTTTATTTTGTTCCTAAAACACTAATAATAAACTTGAAACATAAAAAAACTCAATGTGGACTTGGACTTTGGTTACATACCCTAAGCTTGGAGGATGGACTATTGGACTAAGACTTTGATACCTTGGTTGTATTCTATTGATATTTTGGAAGTCAAACTCCAAGGAATTGGTTTGATTTTCTTTGTGTGCAGGTTACTGTAAGTTCCATATTTTGTCTAAATTCCTTGAGATTCATTCCAAGGCATTAGGGAATTCTTCTACATATAGCTGTTACTCTGCCTAATTTTCGTCCCAAATTCTTATGGTACATTTTCAAGACCTTGTACAAGTTGTGAATATGGAGATGTTATGTTCATCTGGTACTTGGTAATGTACTTGTTTGGTTGATTTTGATCCAAAATATTGGAAATCTACATTGACTTCTTCATGTCAAGTGTTGACTTCTTATTGGTTAGATTGTTCTTATCCTTAGCTTTTACTTTATGCTTTAGGATAGTCCCTTCATCTCCTCCCATCTTCTTAAATTTTCAAAATCTTCTCCATTTTTAAAAAATCTTATTATGTTTGCAAACTCTTTTAAAACTCTTTTGATAAAAACTTTCTTTTGCCCTTAGTGGCTCATCTTTCAAAGTTTATACATGAAACTATCGTTGTCGAAACTATTGCTGCCGAGAATCCAAATTTTCTAAGAATAGCCCTTCAAATATCTATAAATTGTTCAAACAAATACTATTGTTTATTGTATTTTAGCTTATTTAATTACACTGCTAAGTACCATTTACAAATACATTTTAATAAATAAAACTTATTTTAATATTAAATTAGTAAATATCAATACATCTAATTGAAGCTTAAGAAAAACACAAGAAAGGGGGTTTGAATTAGGTTTTCAATAATATTTCCCTTCTTTAAACATTTGCGCGAAAGCTTAAATCGTTGGTTTTTATCATAACCTTTTCAATTCTTATTTATCAGAAGCTTAATATTTCTCAAAAGCATTCCGCCTTCTTCGAAATTTAAGTCTTTTTATAGGTTCTAATAATTGAAGGGTAATAAACAGAAGTAAATAACACCCGATATATCCTGGTTCACTTGAGAAATTCTCAAGCTAGTCTAGTCCACCTGTCAAGGTGATTTTTCCTTATCCAAGGTCTTAATCCAGTATAACCAAACTGATTACACTTGCATAGGCAACCTCCGGTGAATCACAGTACAATGCACAAGCAACCACAAGTGACTAACAATCTTGCACGGGCAACTGTCGGTGACTAACAATCTTGCACAGGCAACCGACGATGACTAACAAGAAATGACACGTTCAGTGATCTCAATGGATATAACATTCATTTATCCATTTAGAGTTCTGACCTTCACTCGGTCTTCTAAGAGGATTTTAACAATGACTCACTGCCATTTTCTTCTTGAGCTTCTGACCTTCACCCGGTCTCTCAAGGTATCCTCAACATTTAGTTGATAAACTCGTATTTAAATGATTGTTTAACATAGTTTTGAGCAACAACCCCTATGTTAAAACAATTTACATGAAGAATCCTAACCTATAACACAATACGAGCAACAACTCTTGTGTTCATTACATTGTTCTACAAAGATGTATATAATAGTATGTTGGATAGCATCTTGTAGCAGTCTTCTTATTCATCTTCTTTGTTAAGAAAGTTCCGAGCAACAACTCCTTGCTTCTTTTGATTTCTTCGAAGATGTATATGATTGTAATTGATTAGCATCTTGTAAAATAATCTTCTTCATCTTCTGATCAACTTCTGCATATCAACTTAGGCATTAGCATAAACTAATTGGCCTAGTAGCATTTTGGATTGGCATGTGCTTCCTCTTTTCTTTTTGACATATGCTTCTCAACACCAGCTTCCAAGGATTGTCTTCCTTGTTCATATGTTTGTTCTTGTTAATCTGTGTTGGTTGAGTTCCCTTTCAAGCCAAACAACAATTAATAACTGCAACGATAACAACCATTATAGCATTATGAACATCAGCTAGAACATCAATAGTAATAACATCAGTAGCGATACCAATGGCATAAATGGCTACATCAGATGCATTTGAATCAATAGATGTGATATGAACAACATAGGCGTTGCCAATGTTTTCAACATTTGTTGGATGATTTGATCTTCTTTTTTATCTCTTCAAAAGAGACGTTGAAGGATAAGAAGATCCTTTTGATTTTCAACGGCTAGTTCCCAATGGACAGAATCAAGCAGAACTGTAGATAATACTTTCCTTTGTCTTCTAGCTTAATACGTTGTGAGTTGGTGGGAGACAGCTTCTATAAAATAGTACGCTCACTTAATTATAGTGGAGTCCGTAATGTACTGTCGTACTATTTTCTTTTTGACTAAGTTCTTTGATCTCATCTTCAAATAATGTACTTCTGGTTCTGAAGTAGTAAGCTTGGAAGAGATAAACTTGTTTTCATCTTTCTGATAGTGATTCTGATGTGTAGTTCAGAAACTCTTTGATGTGAAGTATATAATCATTATCTTGTGAGAGTCAGAGTCTTGTTTATTAGAACTTGACAACAACAACAAATCTTCTGAAATGCGATACCCGACTTCTGATCTGGAACGATCTTGTGATGCTAAGACTTGTCCAGATATTCGTTTCAGACTCCTTAGAATTAGAACATTGTTTTCCAGATATGTAGGCAATAGCCAATCTGAGAACAAGTTATTTCATTGTTGAAGGTACTTTTGATTCTTGGAAGTTTGTATCTGATTTTTACTTGATAGCTTATTTTTTATCTTCACTACACCCTTGAGTATGATATTTGTATTCATGGCTTGACCCTTGATGTATTCAGAATCTTTGACTTTGTCTTCAGAATTAGAAGCAGCAGCTTTTCTAATGAACAAATTCGCAGCTTCTGATCTTGACTTAAAAACTTGCTCTTGTATGTTAATTTCCGATCTTGGAATAGAAGCTCTAGCGGAATTCTTTCTTTTGATTACTTGTGACTTCTAAAGCAACGACTTATTTGAGAAGCACAAAGTAACTCCACTTCTGATGATCATTCAGCATTCTTCTAGAACTACTGATGTTTCTTCAGATTCGTCTGCAAATAAATTTTCTGAGTCGCCTTGCTTGTTTATGATGATTCTTCACGGACAACAATCCAGAATCTCTTAGAACACAACATCTGCACACTCAAGAAAACTATTAGAAACTAAATTGTTACATATAAAATATATGTATTGTTATCGTCCAAACATAGAGACGTATTGCATAAACAAATCTTGTTCTTACACTAATTTTAAAAGAATTTAATTGAAATGCACTGACAGTGTACATAAGTTTTACACCGTCAATAATCTCTTTTTAAAAAAAAACTATCTACAAATTAAATGACATGGAAGAATTAGAAAAATATTAAGAATAAGAGTAGGCACGGAATATTTGTAGAGAAACCTCTTCTATCTTTTCCTTCGAAGAAGAAACCTCACTGACACACGAGTTCTGAGAAAACCAGAGAACAAAATCTCTGATATTTTCCCGAAATGCAAGAAGTTCACATAATGAGATCCCACAACAACCAGAATCTTCATCAAAATCATAATCATGCTTTGAAGTGTCCTCGTTGTGATTCCGTTAACACAAAGTTCTGTTACTACAACAACTACAACCTCTCTCAGCCTCGTCATTTCTGTAAAAGCTGCCGCCGTTACTGGACCAAAGGTGGCGTCCTCCGTAAAGTCCCCGTCGGCGGCGGTTCCCGCAAATCAAAGCACTCCAAAAACTCTAAGACGGTTTCATCTTCCTCCACCACCATCGCTCCAGCAGCAACAACACCACAGGAGGCGGACGAGTACAAGTCCAACAGTGAAAGCTCCGCCTTTACGACCACCGCCACTGAGGCGATAGCT
Source organism: Vicia villosa (assembly GCF_029867415.1). Taxonomy (NCBI): domain Eukaryota; kingdom Viridiplantae; phylum Streptophyta; class Magnoliopsida; order Fabales; family Fabaceae; genus Vicia; species Vicia villosa. Next base: position 842,392 of record NW_026705020.1, read on the forward strand.
ATAGCGAAGACTCCGATATCAAACGCTACTAATGAACAAGTTAATAACTTCACGGGCCTTATCACTCGAAGTTCAAAAAACGATGTGTTTATGCTTAGGAACAATATCATCGATGCGTCGTCGTTTAGGTTTGGTGTGAATCATCATCATCAACATCAACAGCAATACGGGAATGATCAGGTACAGCGTGAAGATTCATCGGGTTTTTGTCAGTTGCAGCAACAGAGCAGTCATCAACGGTTGTCGTTGCTCAATCAGCAGCAGTTATCAAATGGATTTGGATCGTTGGATTGGCAAGGTAATTGTTTGTTTGATGTTCCTAACACCGTTGATGAGTCATACTGGACATATTCACATTGGTCTGATCATCATTTCAATCACTCTTCTTATCTTTTTCATCTTCCATGAATAAGCCTCAACAAACTTCTACTCTTTTTTTTATTATCAAATACTTGGTCTTTTGCTTGAAAGCATTTTGTATAATTATTACAAGATATAAAGAGTTGTATAATGTAATCTTCTTTGTTTTTGTGTTGATTATGCTTTCATGTTAAAGGGATGTTTGCACAACTAGTGTATGTGTTGCTTTGCCTCATATTAATTTTGTTATTTTAGATAAGGCCTTTTTTTTTTTTTTTTTTGAGTGGTTTTCATAGATTAAATGATACACACATTTCAATTTCAATGCATTCGGTTGAAGTTCATATGAATTCAATATAATTAATAAATATATGTCGAGTAAAATATGGTTTGGAGAAAAATAATCTGTACATAGAGTTTTGATAATAACAATATCCTTTCGTCTATAACGAGTTATAAATCAAAGTTAATATTTCATATTTATTAACAAAATTCAAATTTTTGTGTTTTTTAGTATGCTTTATGAAAGAATGCAAAATGAATTTTAATTGATGCTTGTTGAAAAAAACGAGAGAGAAAATAAATTAAATATAATTTATATTTAACTTTATATTTAAAAAATATAATTTTAGAATAAAATATTTAAATTAAATAAAATTGAAGTTTTGTCTTTTAATTTATAAAGATAAATGTGTATTTTTTCAATTTTGGATTCTCAGCAGCATTAGTTTCGACAGCAAAATTTGCGGAATTAAAGCTGTTAGATTTCCAAATTAACGTAATTTAAACATAGTGTATTATTGAAAACATTTAATTAATATTCATTTGAAAATATCATTTTTTTTAAGCTAACGTTTAATATAAATGAATAACTTGATATTATCAGGTGATAATTGAGGGGTGGTGTATTAATTAGATTTTTTATATGCATATGTCAGAAGCAATGTTCACAAATCAATCAACAAAAGATCAATAAGAAGAAAAAAAAATCAACATAATTTCTTTTTAATAATTTATAAATATTCTTTTTTTAATATATGATTTTGCACAATTTTAAAAGTATAGCAATTGAATCAAATCAGATTTTAATAATTAAACCCAATTGACAGCATACAAAAACTGTATATGTAATATTTTAATTTATAGGCTTATTTTTTCATAAAAAATGTGTTTTTATTTATATATTCTCTTATAACTCACAAGTAGAGGTGTCAATTTAAGGGGCCAATTAATTTGGGCCCCAGCCCCAATATTAAGAGGGCCTAAAAAAATTTAACAATAGTAAGCCCTCAAATGTATAGGGCCTAAAGTTAGAAGGCCCTAAAATTCAAAAGGGGCCATAAGGCCCAAATAAAATTTAAAAAACATAAATATGAAAAATAAAATTAAAAATAATTGAAAAATAAAAAATAACTTTGTTTTAGTTTTAAAAACTAAAAAATAGAAAAAGTTGTAAAACTTGTTTCCGTTTCCGTTTCAGTTTTTTTTTTTTTCTTTAAATCTAAAAAATAAAACATCCTGAAAACACTCTGTTTTCATTAATGTCACTTTGATAATTTTTTATTTTTAGTTTTAATTGATTAATAATTAAGGTGCACTATTTTTTCTATAATACGGTAATAATTTCTACATGCAATGTTTTACACTAAATTATAGCTAATAAATTATTTTCATACACTCAAGTAATGTTTTACATTAAATTATAATTAATAAATTATTTTCATACACTCAAGTTTTCATTTTCTTTCTAAAGAGCCAAATATATAAAGCACCGCACACAATAAAACTTCGAAATGGAATGTTAATACTAAAAGATTTAAATAGAGAATCTCAAATAGTTAAGTAGGGTTTTTATTAACTTATATTATTAATTGATAAATTTATAGCTTTGATTAATATTAGAGATGTTTTACTATAAAGTTTAAAATATTAGATTTTAAGTTTTTAAAAATGTTCATTGGTAAAATTTAGAATACGGAAACAATTTTTCCAAACAAGTTTTTAATATTTTTATCCTTAAACAGTTTTCAAAAGTAAAACTATTAAACATATTTTAATTATTTTATTTTTAAAAAAAAGTTTTTGAAAATTAATTTATGAAACTATTTTTAGAAATAGAAAATTAATTGTTCATACCTAGTTTTGTTTTGGAGAAAATTTAATTAATAGACTTTGATAATATAATTTGTAAGATGTAATATGGTATCAAATTTTACACACCCAGACAAACAATTGAATTTATGTATTATTTGGATTCAATTTGTACATGTAAACAACAATTCTTTCTAAAGATAGATCCAATTAAATTATTTTCAATGACTATTAGTTATTTCTATAAATGTGATTTAAGAATTAAAGAATTATGTTTTAAAATAAAAATACTTTTTGTTTAACAAATGGAATAATTACAATTCTTTGCTGAACATTACAATAGAGACTTGGAACAAATAGAATCTTGTGCAAGTTTTTGGAATAAAATAGGGCCCTCTAAATGGGGCCAAGAAAAAAACATTATGTAAAGGGGCCTAACATTTTAGGGCTTAAAATTAATTTCTAATAATAGGGGCTTAATATATTAGGGCTTTGATGGGGCTAAAAAAGTGGGGCTTTCAAATATAGGGCTTATTTGACACCTCTACTCACAAGAAAAAGTTACAAGTTTTGGACTTGTCCTAAGCTCAAAGCATGATATATTATGGAGAATTTGTCTTGCCAACCCCTAAATTATATCCGACACCCTCAAAATAGTTGTAAAGACCAAAATATCCAACAGATTTTATCACATTTTTTGAAATCTGCATGGATAACCGGAAATTTCAAATATTTGGACAATATCGAAAATTTGAGCAGCGTACCGGAAATTTTGCGAAAACAAATAAGTTTCTGGTATTTTTATAAGATTTCAGGTATTTTTTATCGCAAATTGTGAAATATAGGGTATTTTGTACTGGAAATTTTAAAATTTACGGTATTTCGTATTGGAAATTTCACAATTTCCGGTATCTTTATAAATTTTTAAAAATACCGTAAATTTTAAAATTTTCGGTATTTCTATTTTTAAAAAAAATGCTATTTTCATAATTTTTAATCATTTTCAGTGAGGACTAGAGGCAGGGATGATACTGTTGCGGGTCGGGCCATCGATAGAGCCGATGCCCGTGCTCGGGCTGATGCTGATGAGGCTGGTACTTCAGTCTTACGTGCTGGACGCGTTCCTCCAACCGGTTCTAACAAGAAACTGAGGGTGAGCAAGTGGATAAGGGGTTTCGTGCACCTCGGCGTTGGGGTTTGTAGCAACCTGCCCTAAAAATTTAGAATTTTAGAGTTGCCACCTATTCTGTCAGGGCGAATAGGAAACCCTACGAAGTTTAGAGATCCGGGTAAGTTATTATATTCAGGTCAAGGGAAGGTGTTAGGCACCCTTAACCCTTTCCTAAGGTTTTGTCTAAGGTAATGTTTGTGGCTTAAAAATGTTAAGGCAAGGTTTATGCTTTCAAGGGTGAACGGTAAGATTCAAACTTGATTGGAGTTTTGGGGAAGGGGACTTGCCTTGTTACCAAGTGCCTACGTACCTCCTTAGGGAGGATCAGAGTCTACGTAGTTCGGGGACAGAGTTGTACGCCTTAGATTTGATATGAGTGTGTTTTAAATTACCGCACGCAGTTTGGTAATTGTCGCAGTTTTGAAATTCGTAGTTGGTGAAAAAGAATTTGTGTCTTGATGTGGCGTACAACCCCGATTAATATTTTAAACCTTTGTATTGTTAATCACGTTAATCAATAGCTTTGATCAACATAAATAACAAATTAAAATAAGGTTAATTTTATTCCTAATTATCATAACCAATTGATTTGGTTAAAACAAACAGCAAATTGTATTTGATTTGTATAAATTGATTAATTGTTTAAATAAAATAATTTTTATTATTAACCATCGCAATTGATTAATTCGATTAAAACGGTTAACAAATTGACCCTTGATTTGCTTGACAAAAATAATCTTGTCGCTAATCATCGCAATCGATTGATTCTATTGAAACGATTAATGAATAAACACTTGAAATAATTGATTAAAAAAATAGAACATTTTATGATATTATTTTATTATTAATTATTTTAATAAAGTATAATTTTTCCACCAACGCGATTATTACATATAATCATATCGAAGAAAAAAATTGCATGAGAGTCAATTAATAAAATATTTAAGAATCCGAAATAAATTAATTATTTTTATTTACACAGAGGAGTGTATTTTTAATTAGGGTAGCAAATCTGGGGGTGTATTTAACAATCTACAAGCCACTTTGGAACCTTTTTCCCATTTGAAGATTTTATATTGATGATATGGCCCCTGACAAAAAACTGCTTTTGGTTGACTTTCAAAAAGGACCTGTAATGTTTTGGCTCATATTGAAGGATAGAAAAACACTTAGAAAGGGGGGTTTGAATAAGTGTGACTTTAAAAACTTATAAGAAAAAAACAATGAACACAATTATTTTTATCCTGGTTCGTTGTTAACGAAACTACTCCAGTCCACCCCCTTAGAGTGATTTACCTCAACTGAGGATTCAATCCACTAATCAATCTGATTATAATGGTTTTCCACTTAGATAACCTCTAAGTCTTCTAGAGTATACTGATCACAACTTGATCACTCTAGGAAATCACCACTTAGATAACCTCTAAGTCTTCTAGAGTCTACTGATCACACTGATCACTCTGGGAACCTTTTACAATCAATGTAAAATAAAGTTTACAAGAGTATGAATTGCTTCTTATCAAGCTATAATCACAACAGTGATATTTCTCTTAAGTTCTAAGCTTAACACTCACTAAATATTACAAGAGTTTGTGAGGTTGAAGATGAAGTTCGTGAGCTTTGATTTTGACAGCGCTTTGGAATATTTCACAATAGTTGGTTAGCTGCTTCTGATTAGAACTTCCATATTTATAGGCGTTTGAGAATATGACCGTTGGGTTGCATTTAATGCATTGCGTGAATAGTACAACGCTGCATTTAATGTTTCACACTTTTGTCAACTACCTCGAGCCATGCTTTTGCTGCTTTTACTGACTTTGCCTTTTGTAGCTTCTAACGTTCCTTTTATCAGTCAGAGATTATACTTAATAGCCTGTCATCTTGTACTTGCTTCTGAACTCAAATTTGTGAAAACAACGTTTGAATATCAGAGTCAATCAGCTTGGTGCAGAGCATCTTCTTGTCTTCTGACCTTGAAGTGCTTAAGCGTGATATCGTTCAGAACATCAGTGCTTCTGCTTCTGACTTCATGTTCTTCTGATGCTTCATAGTCCATGTTCTGATTCTTCTTGACCATCTTCTGATGTCTTTCCAGAGCATGTTCTGATGTAGCCATCCAGAACCTTCTGAGTCAGTGCTTCTGAGCGCTGAATTGTGCATACTTTTTATATATTTCCTGAAATGGAAAATGTAAAGGATTAGAGTACCATATTATCTTATACAAAATTCATATATATTGTTATCATCAAAACAAGAATATTGATCAGAACAAATCTTTTTCTAACAATCTCCCCCTTTTTGATGATGACAAAAACATATATAATTGATATGAATTTGCAATCAGAATATCAGATGACACAAGACAATGACATAGATATAGCATAAGCATATAATCAGAGTGTGTGAATATGTCTCCCCCCTGAGATTAACAATCTCCCCTGAAATAAATACTAGAGAAATTTATAAATAAAAGACTTCCCTGAGTACTTTTCCATTTCAGTAGAGACTTTCACTTTGCCTAGAACTTCAGAATATTCAGAGCTTCTGCTTCTTGCTTCCATAGGACAGCTTCAGAGCTTTGAATTTCTTCTTTGTAATCAATTGAATCATAGCATGCTTGATTTTATCAGAACATTCTTGAATGCATCAGAGCATCATCAGAGCATCTTTACATCCTGAAATGTATCAGAGCATACTAAACAAAAAAAAAATATCAGAGCATGAATGTATCAGAACATTCTTGAGAAAGAAAATTTATCAGAGTATTCTAAAAAGAATAATGTATCATATCATTTTTAGAAGAATATCAGAACATTCTTCATGCTTTTGATCTTGAAGCTTCACAACACTAAGCTAGCTTCAATTCTTTAAGAACATGCTTCTTTATAGAATTGCTTTTCCTCATGTATTTGCTTCTCATGTTGAGCTTTTTCAGAATATCTTCAATCCTGCAAAAAATCTCAAAGACATAGAACTTGCAAATAACGTTAGGAAATGTTGAGACTTAATCCCAGCAACTGATATAATAAACGAAATCAACTATCATGTTTCTCCCCCTTTTTGTCATAACATCAAAAAGCATTAAAAGATTCAGATGATAAAAGACACATAGATTGAAGAAGATAAAGATTTCATTGATCAAAATATCAGGAGGTACAAAATATATAGAAGCAGATGCAGAAAACAGATGCATAGAAACAAGAAAACAACTAAGACCAAGACAGACTACGACGGGCCAAGCCTATTAGCTAACATGGCCATAAGGTTTTTAATCTCAGTAGTGTCTTCCGTCTGCGTCTTCATGAATGATCTGAACTCATTATAAGTATCCTCATGCTTGTCCAAACGAGTAGCTAAGTCATCTTGATTCTATTGAAGAGCCTTCATAGTGTTTATCAAAACAGAAGGTCCAACAGAAGAAGCATCAAAGCTATTGTCCATAAGAGGAGGATTCTCAACATGTGCATCGACCATGAGAACATCATCTTGATTTTCCTTAGAAGGAGATTTCTCAGCAGGATGATTCTCAGCATCCTGATTCTCAACAGCAGCTTCTGATTCTTCAGCATAAACAGGAGTAGGGATAGCAACATCTGGAGTTTCTAGAGCCAGAAGAATGTCAGCCAGATTCTGTGGAGGTGTTGGAGCAACTGGTTCTGATGGATATTCAACACTTGGATATACCATATCTGGTGCTTTAATAGAGGGATTCTCCCTAAGCCAGTTGAATATGGACTGAAAGTATCCAGTCATAACATTGTAGTGAGGCTTCCACACAACCATAGCAAGAGGACGTACTTCTTCAAGCTCATCAACTAATTCTTTCTCTTCAAGAGATTTCCAGCTCCTAGTGGGAAAGAAGTAGCTGTCTTCAAAGTCCCTTAGAAAACCAGAAGGACCAGGAGCTTCTGCTTCACATTCTTTCTGAAGCTTCAGAAGGTCAGAATTTAGCTCCCTTCTGAAAGCTCTCCAGAGACTCCTAGTAGCAACATAATCCATCCTGGCATTATGTGCAACCTTCAAGGAATCTAATTCTGCCTGTACCTTAAGCTTTAAAAATTCAAAACGTACACCAACAGAAAGTTTAGGGTTATTGGTTTTGAATTGGGTGGTTGACGAGTCTGGGTTCAGAATGAAGTAGGGTTCAGGTTCTCTATCAAGAGAAAGCAATGATTATGCTTCATCCTCAGAATCCAAGACTACAAAAGCTGGGTCAGGACGAGGTTTAGGTGTATAGTTGCAGGAACGTAAGAGTTCATGTAATGAATCAGAATTGGGGATTCTGATGCGGTGGCATTATTGGTAACAAGGTTGGCAACAGGGGAGTAGTTTGAATGAGGAGGAGGTTGAGAAAGTGGGATAGAGGTGTGAGGAGGAAAGAGGGTTTGAAGTGGTAAAATTTCTCGGATAGGTTCAGAAATGGGGTGGTCAGAAACAAGATTAGGCGCAGTGCCTTGAGTCTTGGGTGAAGGAGGAGGGTGAGAACTTTGGTGGTTGGAGGTGATTTGCCTGGGGCTTTTTCTGGGTGGGGGAACTTCTGTTGGTACAGATTTTGAAATTAAAAAATGTACATAATCAAGTTCAGAAATATGAATACCTAAAGATCTCTTCTTGTGATGCCTCTCAGATTCATCTCCAATTGCCTTCCTCTTCTTCTGAATCACCATCTTCTGCTTTCCTTTCAATGCTTCCTTCTTTATTTCTTCTTCCGTTTTCTCTTTTTCTTCTGGCTTCTTTTCTTTCTCAACAACCTTCTTCTCAGTTATCTTTTCTTCTTTATTTTCTGCTTCTTTCTTTTTCTTCTTCTTCTTATCTTTCTTCTCTTTCTTCCTTTTCTCTTCATCCTTCTCATCATCATTCTTCTGTCTTTTCTCTTCAACTACTTTCTCTTCTTTCTTATCATCTTTCTCAGGCTTCTTCTTTTCTACAACACCTTCTGTCTTTTCATCCTCAGCTTTCTTCTCATTTCTCTTCTCTTCACTGATAGAAGGAAGGTCTAATTTTTGCTTTGTTCTTCTTTCTTGTTGGGGAGCAACTTCTGGAAAGACTTCTGATACTCCATCTTTAGTAGTCAGAAGCTTCTGCTTGCTAATCCCAATAGGAGCATCTACAGAACCATCTTGTTTGAGAATATTAAGGTAATGAACCTTAACTTCTGGTTGTTCATTTAGAAAGAACATCTCAAAATCAGCAAGAACCGGACCTCTTCTGTTTCTAACATTTGGATCTGCTTGAGGATTTGAACCGATTGCTTGAATTAGACCCATTTTCCTCAAGGTATGAGCATTCAGAGTACTCCCAATGATTGTATAAGGGTCATTGAATACTCCAGCAGTTTCCAACTGTTCAACCATCTTGGTTTGAACCAGAAGATTGATGATGATCCTCCCAAAAGGAATAACATTCCTCTTATGCTTCATTCTGTTTTCATCTCTAGAATCCTTTACAGCATTCCACATGTGATTGAAAATGATGTAAGGAATATCCACCTTCTTCTACGTACCAAGGCAATACATGATGTATTGTTGGTCTCTGTTGATGAAGTTAGAAGAACTAGTTGATTTCCGGTGATAGAAACAACCCAGAAGAATCTTAGTCCATATCTTGTATATGTCCTTTAGATCCTTAACTTCCTTTGATTTCTTTCTATCAGTAAAGATTTCAGCATAGACAACATCCCAATTGGTTCTTGGAGTTGCTTCAGTCTCACCTTCAGCGTTCATCAAATCAAACAGCATTCTCAGGGTGTTTTCAGTGATAGGAAAGAATCTACCATGAACAAAAGAGACAATGGCTTTAGGGATAACAGAAGCATGAATCCAGATCTCCTTCACTAAGTCTGGATAGACTGGTCCACTGAACTCATAGAACAAGGACGCCCATCCTTGAAATACCAAGTTATCTTTGATATGAATTTGATGTTGTTCCAGATTATCAACATCCACCATCAATTCACAAATGACTTCCAACTGATCCAGTGGAATCGAACATGTGATCTTAGGAATGAGTTGTTGCTCTTGTTCTTGTTGTTGTTGTTTATAAGACGAAGAACCAACATTTTGAGATGAAGGGGAAGCCATTGACACACTTCTGAGATTTCTGGGTTTCTTTTTAGGGTTTAAGAAAAGAGAGAACAGGTTGCAGAAATGCATAAACAAGAGAGAGAATGAATGCGTGAAAAGAGAAAATGATATGATGAGGGAGGTTTAAATATACACGGATTTGAAAAACAAATGCATTTAATGTTGAGTGACGTTAGGGTAAAACGTGATATTTGAAAATATTTGCACAGTTACCTAGGGCGGCGTCTCATCAACTGCACGCATGCTTGTCCAATTAGAGTGAACACGTGTTCATCTTCTAGAATAGCTGGTGACATCTATTTTGCTTTAAAAGAGATTCTGAATCAACTTAGACATATGAAATGTTAGTAATAACAAAATCAGAATATCTAACTGATCAACTTTCAAAACTTCTTATAAAAGAAATTAATGATCATTTCAAATCTAACCCATATATCAGAACTTCTCATCCTTTCATTATGGGCATAAATCCATACTGATATTCTTCAGAATGAACCTAAACCTATCTTCAGCAAGGGGTTTTGTAAAGATATCAGCCCATTGATGGTCTGTATCAACAAAGTTTAAAGATAGAACACCCTTCTGAACATAGTCCCTAATGAAATGATGTTTAATCTCAATATGTTTAGCTTTGGAATGTAAGATTGGATTCTTAGATAAAAAAATAGCAGAAGTATTATCACAGAAGATAGGAATGTTACTCTCATATATCTGATAATCTTTTAGCTGACTTTTCATCCAGAGCATCTATGTACTACATCCAGCTGCAGCAACATATTCTGCTTTTGTTGTAGAGAGGGCAATTGTAGCTTGCTTCTTGCTGTACAGGGAGATCAGATGACTTCCAAGAAATTGACAACTTCCAAAAGTACTTTTCCTTTCAACTCTATCTCCAGCGTAATCAGCATCACAAAATCCTACTAAGTTGTATTCTTCAGATCTTCTGTATACTAAACCAACATTAGTAGTACCTTTCAGATACCTCAGAATTATCTTAACAGCAGTTAAGTGAGATTCTCTAGGATCTGATTGGAATCTTGCACACAGACAAACACTGAATAAACTATCAGGTCTAGAAGCAGTAAGATATAGAAGAGATCCAATCATACCTCTGTAGAACTTCTGGTCTACCTTCTTACTTACCTCATCCTTGCCTAGAACACACGTTGGATGCATAGGAGTCTTTGCTTCTTTGCTTTCTGAAAGATTGAACTTCTTCAGAAGTTCTTTCACATACTTGTGTCATACCCCAAAATTTACCCGATGCGATTCATGCCTGTTAATTTGTTTAAAGGTGTTAAAATTAGGAGTCATGGGATTTAACATATCTATTGTTAAATCCAACCTCTTACAAAACCTTTTAATCAAAAAAAGAGTGTAATTAACAAGTATTTCTTTGGGCCCAATCTTGTGGCCTATTTTATCTAACTTTAGGGTTTTGTTCACTTTTTTTATATAAAATTTGATTTTCTCCATTTTTATTAGAATTATTATTTATACTAATTTTAATGTCATTTTAATAAAAATTATTGTTAATTGTCATGGTTATTAAGATTAATAGTAGTAGGATTAGGGGGATTATTATTTTTGTTATTAGTTTTTTTAATCAGTTAATTAAAAATTAGTTAATTGGTTAAATCAGGATTAATGGATTGATAATTTTGGGCCAGGTGTGGATCGGGTCAACCCGGATCACTGTTCGTCTTCCACCTCACGCAGAAACCCTAGCCGCAGCCTTCAACCTGAAACCCTAAGCTAAACAATATTCAAACGTGTATCTAGGACCATAAAATCACATCCAATCTCAAGCACAAGACGAGATCAAAACGTAAACCAAAGATATTTCATTGAATCAATCTAATATTTACAGAAATCTAATCTTAACAAAAAAATTAAAATCAAATCTAAAAGCGAAATCAAATATAATTTTATTCAATATATTACAAATCAATCTGAATATTCCAATAACAGAATCAAATTTGAATAACCTAAAACTAATCTAATCTTGCCTAATCAAAGAATCAAACCCTAAGTATAAATCTAAAGAAGAAATAAAAGAGGAGGGGATTTTTGGGGAGAGACTGAGACTTCAACCTCGAACACCGAGCGAGTTTGTCTTCGTCTTCATCTTCGATACCTGCAAAAAAACGCACAGAGAAGGAGAGGGATCAGAGGAGAGGAGCTAACACGTTCCAGAAACGAAAGACAAAAGGTAAACCTTCAATCGACACTTAGCTTAGGTTTATTGGCTGGTTATATGCATGATTATAGGCTTGAATGTGTTTTCTGGGTTTTGAAAGGGGTTAGGGTTTGTAAGGGTTCTTAGGGTTCGTTAGGGTTCTTAATTTTTCTTGCAGATCTGGGTTTGGGGATGAGTTTCACGGTTGAAGATCAATCGAAAACTGGATTGTAAGGCGGTAAAAAGGGTGGTTGGGAAGAAACCACCGGCCAAGGCGATTTCTGGCCGGTGGTGGGTGGTGGCTTTTCTGGGTTGTATTTGTAGAACGAAAGAAGAAGAAGAGAGAGAGAGAGAGAGAGAGAGAGAGAGAGAGAGAGAGAGAGAGAGAGAGAGAGAGAAGTAGAGAGAGAAAGAAAGTGTAGAAATTAGGAAGGGGGTTTGGTCAGGTGGAGATTAGGTTCCTCAGACCGTCAGATTAAGGACACGTGGCCTATCGATGGCCATCTGTCTTCCCCCCAGAACATGATTATGCGTGTACTCTCTAACCATGGTCCTTTACAAAAACGTATGCCAGCCATTAGATCTTATTGATCTTGATATGAAGCTATCAGATCTGGAATGAGCGGACACCAGACGTGAATGTACGCCATACCCCATGTGCCCTCACTATACTAGATCCAACGAATCCTTAATCTTAATGGGCCTAATTCATTACTAATCACACACGCCATATTTACTACTCTACCTAACAATACACCCCCTGCAAATAATAATAAAAAAACTAATTAATTAATTTTGTAAGTTTTAGTTAATTGATCAATTGTTTTTTTAATTTTCTCCTCGATCCGACTATATCTAATGGGCGCATTGGCGAGAAATAAATTTAATAAAATTAATTAATTTGTTAATTCTAATTAATGAGTCAACTAATTCTTGGTTAGTTTTCTCCTCGATCCGATCATAGCTAATGATCGCATTGGCGAGAAATAAAATAATAAAACACAATAATGAAATTCGTTATCATGTAATAATCAAATCTATTGATTATGAGAGATAATGATAAAACTAATAATTTAATGGTATAAAATTAAAATACACTTTATTTACTGTTCGTGATGATTGAATCTATCGATCAGAATGGCCAGCAATCCTTTATCTAATCCGTTAACTATAGTGATCAAATCTATTGATCATCGCACCTAACGGAAACATATCAAATTAGGGTTGTACGCTATAATCAAAACACTCCTTTCATCTTCAAATTACAAATCTCTAAAAACTACGATGAGGCCATTCAAAAAGCCTTCAAACAATTTCATAATCAATTCTAAGCCGTACAACCCTTCCCCGAACTACGTCGACTCTGATTCTCCCTAAGGAGATACGTAGGCACTTGGCAACAAGGCGAGTCCCCTTCCCTAAAATTTCAATTCATTCAAAATCGCACTTTTCGCCCTTTTCATTTCTTTAGCTATTAACCTCAATAATTTTACCATAAACCTTTACCTAAAAATGCAAACCATAGGAAAGGGTTAAGGGTGCCTAACACCTTCCCTTAACCTGATTATAATAATCTTACATGAATCTCTTAACTACGTAGGGTTTCCTATTCGCCCTGTAGAATAGGTGGCAACTCTAAAAACTTATTTTTAGGGCAGGTTGCTACAACTGGCGACTCTCCTGGGGATACACTTTTGGTTAATTATTATGCTCTTAAGTCTTGAGGGGGTTTAGGTTTTGGTTAACGGTTTAGGTTTCCGGCGAATATTTAGGGTTTGGCTAATTTGCCATTTTTAGGGTTTGGGGCAGGGTTTATGTTTTTTAATAAATATTTAATTTCTATTTTATTTATTTATAATTTTTATTTTCATTAAATGTTTAATTGACATATTTGCATTAAATATTTAATTGTTATATTATTTGCATTGCTGGGATATATAATTGCTGTTAAACCTAAGCGTGGGAATTATATTTAAGACCAGAGGGGAATTACATCGCCTACGAGTCTTATTATAATTCCACTCAGAGTGGGTTAAATATACGGAAAGGTCTGATACGAGGCTTGACCTTGTTGAGGGCTGGACTTGGTATTTAGTTGATCTCTCTGGGAACCTACCCCTAAAATTCGAACCTCATGGATAAATGAGCTGTTCTAAAATCCAAAGAGACAAAAAGTCTCGGCGGCTACGAACGACCTCATGAGACCTTCTAGAACGTACCCATGGGAAGGGTAGGCTCCCCGAGCCGTTATGTCGAACCTATGAACCTAGGGCTTATGTGATTATGTGTTAAATATATATATTTGTTCATTATTATTATATTTTGTTTTATATCATAATTTTATCATGTCTTATCCACATGTAAAAAAATGATAAAAAAAGGATAATAAAAAATAATTCTTTTGGTGAATATTCAGGAAAATGAATGCTAAGAAGCCTATCGTCCACCTTACTGTCTCAGTGCCTGATATCAAGAAGCTAAGGATAATCAGGGATAAAATGCCATCAAATGCTTTGAACAGGTTTGTGGGTCGCTATGGTGACATTCTGGATTTGCTCAAGGTTAAGGTTCAAGAGGAAGCTATCACCGCTTTGGTCCAGTTCTATGATCCTCCGCTTAGGTGTTTCACATTTCAGGATTTTCAGTTGGCTCCTACCTTGGAAGAGATGGATACTATTCTAGGGTTTTCAAGGATTAAAAAGGAATTTTATACAGGTGCTGGAAAGAAGGTTGAAATTTCTAATTTGGCCAAAGCCTTAGAAGTGCCCGCTGCAGATTTAGAATCTAATTACAAGGCTGATGGTAATATACATGGGATTAGGAAAACTTATTTGGAATCTCAAGCTGTGTCTTATGCTCAAAAGAAACAATGGGACATTTGTGGACATTTTCTGGCTCTCTTAATTTTTGGTGTTATTTTATTGCCTAAGAAGGCGGAGTATGTTGATCATGCCGCGATTCCTATTTTTACATCCTTCAGGATTTCAGATGAGGATCCAACTCCTACTATTCTTGCTAATATTTATTATACCATCCATGATTGATATGAAAAGAAAAGAGGAATGCTATTTTGTTGTGTTCGTTTATTGTATTCTTGGTTGACTTCTCATATTTACAAAGCTAGTTATTTGATCAAAGATTTGACTAGGCATGAATGGTCTCAGAAATTAAGGGCTCTCAAAGAGGATTCTATCTTCTGGTTTGCAAGGAAATTAAACTCCGAAAGGATTATTTACAAATGTGGAGAATTCAACAATGTGCCTTTAATGGGAACTTTAGGTTGTATTAATTATAACCCCATGTTAGCATTGCGCCAATTGGGTCATTCTATGGATTGTGAGCCTTCCGAACAACAAGTGGAAGAATTAATTTTGCATGACAACGGAAAAGGTAATCCAAAAACATTAAAGAAGATAATCCAAGCTTGGAAGCATGTTCAAACAAAGAACTTTGGGCCGAAGAATGTCATTGCTAAGGAACCTTACACTAGATGGGTTCAAGAAAGAGTTGAAAAGATTTTACTTCCCTTTGTTGTGGATCCCGCATACAAGCCCGATTCTCCTAATCCTGTTTCTCTTTCCATCAAAGAGATAGAAGGAATCAAGGCTTCCCTAGAGGTGTCCCGTAAGGAAAAGGAAAAATTAGAGCTTAACATACATCGACTTTCCAATGAATAGAGCCAACTACGCTTCGATCCTAAAGAGAAGAACCAAGAGCTTTAAGCCGCTAAGGAAGAGAATGATAGAAAAAGGAATAAAATAAAGCGTGCAACTGAAGGAGTCCTAAGTGCTAACTTCGATCTAATTGTATATAATGAAAGGTTAGAACAAGCGGGTGTGGAAATTGCAAGGTGGAGAAGGCGTTATGAAAAGGCCTTCCGTGACAAAGAGGAATCCGAGAAAATCTAAAAGTTGTAGTCTTTGAATTAACTGATAGGACTAAAGATCAAGAGGTAGAAATAAGGAATCTCAAGTATGACCTTCAAGAAGCTCGCAATTCTGGACAAGAAGAACGAACAAGGAGATTGACCACGGAAGAAGCACTTTTACAGCGCACTAATGAGCACAATAGAGCACTTCTAGCTATGGCCGCACTTAGACAAGTATTCATAAGGCAGAGGGAGATATTTGAGGAGACAAGGTATGAAAGGGATTATTGGAGAAGGCAATACACAATTGTTTCTACGGCAAGTGAGCATGTGAGCATGGTTCCTAAAATGCTTGAAGATTATGAGAAATGTCGTGAGAATTATGATAAGCTAGTCTTCTTGTGCAATGATTTAATTCAAGACATTTTGAAGAGTTTAGAAAGAGCGGAATCTTCCCCCGTCATCCTTCCCGAAGTAGTGAAGGAATTCATGGAGCTTTGTGGAGATATGTTGGACAAGTTCAAGGAGGATATTCATAGGCGTTCTTAGGCATTTATAGTTTTTTTTAACTTTAAATTTGGAAGTTTAATTTCTTTTTGTTGTTTACTCCCTTGGCAAATGAACAATTTAAATTGTATTTTCTTTCAAGTACTTTGAATTAATAAAGTGTGTTTATTTCCGCATTATTCATCTTCCTCGCAATTATTCACCAAAAAGTTTAAAAAAAAAAGAAAAGAAAAAAAAAAAATATATATATATATATATATATATATATATATATATATATATATATATATATATATTATAATAATAATGTGGATAAGACATGAAAATAGCATAAACATAACATTCATAGCATGCATACCATATTTATTTGTGCAAAGCATTAAAAGGGAAAACTGTCTTTATCTCCAGTCACGCCATTGCAACCATACCGCCATACCAGACAAGGTCTCAAAAGAAGAAAGCAATGGAACAACTAGAGAAGAATCAAGCCGCCCTTCGCGAAGAGCTAACCCAACTGAAAGGTATTGTGGAGAAGATCAAGGGAGGAATGACTCAAATGCTGAGTTTCATGAAAGATCTCAGGGATAAGCAGGAAAAGGCTAAGGAAGTTTAGGATCAGTATGAGGAAATACCAGACGATGGCAACCCATTGTTGGGATAAGTTCGAGGTAGTGACCCTCACAAAGCAAATGCTCGCTCCTTTAAGAGGGTCATCATGACCCATGAAGAGGGAGAGACCTCTCAAGAAGGATTTATTCCCACCACTCAGAAGGAGGGGACATCCCGCACAGTTTGCATCCCTGTCAACAATCCTCCTAAGGATGATGACTACTTGGATTTACAGTATGGGGACACAGATGACACAAACCAAGTGCCTCAACACAAGCTGACTTCCCCTAACTCTTGGGAGGATTCTAAGGATGGCTGACAAATTAAGGCGCTGGAAGAGAGGCTAAAGGCTGTAGAAGGGTATGATGTCTTCGATGTGGATACTTCCGAAATGAGTTTAGTCCCAAAACTGACTATCACACACAAACTCAAGGTTCCCAACTTTGAGAAATACAAAGGGCTCACATGTCCAAGGAATCACTTGGGCATGTATGTGCAAAAAATGGCAGCCTATGTTCATGATCAAAAGCTGATGATACATTTCTTCCAAGATAGTTTAAGCGGAGCGTCTGTTGACTGGTACATGCAATTGGAGAAATCCTATATCCGAAGCTGGAATGACCTTGCTAATACATTCCTGAAGCAATACAAGTAAAATTTGGACATGGCACCTAACCGGATGCAACTACAAAATCTGTCACAGAAGAAGGATGAATCATTCAAGGAGTATGCCCAACGGTGGAGGGAAATGGCTTCCCGAGTCCAACCTCCCCTGATGGAGAAGGAGCTGGTAGACATGTTTATGGCCACCTTACAAGGACCATACTATGATAAAATGGTTGGAAGCGTATCCTAAGGATTTTCGGATTTAGTGGTTATTGGTGAAAGAATTGAAAATGGAATTAAAAATGGGAAGATACAAGGAGCACCATCTGGATCTTATCACTCAAAGAGGCCCACTCCAACCTTCGCAAAAAAGAAGGAAGGAGAGACCAATGCAGTAGTGCATCAAGAATCTAGACCTTCTATGCCATTTCCACCGCGACAAAAACGGTTCCAAGGCCCTCAAAGGAGATTTGATCCTTTGCCTACTTCCAAAAAAGAGATACTAAGATATTTGATATGTGAATCATTGGTAGAAATCAAACTGTTGGCACCTCCTCCTCCAGGCAAGGGTACACCCAACTACAACGCTAATGAAAGGTGTGAATACCACACTAATTCTCCCGGACACACATTAGAGAAATGTTGGGCTTTCAAACATATAGTTCAGGATCTGATAGAGTCAGGGGCAATTGCCTTTGACAAACCTAATCTGAAAACAAATCCTATGCCTCACCATGATGGCGCAGTCAATGCAATTGAGTTCGTTACTGAGCAAGAGTTGGTTCAATAAAGGAGCTCCCCCATAGATGCACTTAAGAGGTATCTACTTATAAAGGGGTTCATCTTAGAACACAACGAAGCTTTTAAAGACACTCTGCAAAGGCTCATGGATCAAGGATTGATTCAGCTGAAAGAACATTCTGAGGAGGAATATGTGGCTATGGTGGATAGGAACGAGCCATTGATGATACCCAGTCAAGGGGCAAGGAAGCCGTTAATCATCCCCTGTTCTAAATCACCATTGCGGATACCTGCACAAGAGCACACTAGGATCATCCCGATCAAAGCTCCATACCTTTGGACAAAATGAAAGCGGTGCCCTGGGAGTACAATTCTGGTACCAATACTGCCGTGTCGAGCATTGTTGGGCCTGGGGGCATAACTCGCAGCGATCGCATATTCAAAACTGCACAGGCACAACCAAAGCCAAATGAAAACTTGACACAAACTAGTGATCAAGCTGTTATGGGACCAAGTAACGAGGCTGACCCTAAGGATAAAGAAGCTACTAATAAGGATGCTTAGGAGTTCCTGGATTTAATCAAGAAAAGTGACTATAGGGTGGTTGACCAGTTGCAACAGACACCATCTAAAATATCACTCTTATCATTATTGGTGCACTCTGAGAGGCATCGAGACGCCTTTATGAAGATTCTGAATGCCGCCCATGTAACTAAAGACATCACGGTCAATTAGTTTGATGGAATGGTGGCTAACCTAACTGCTGGGGCATGTCTGGGGTTCAATGATCATGAGTTACCTCCACAAGGAAAGGCGCACAACAAAGTCTTACATATCTCCATACAATGTGGAAAGGCTCATCTGGCTAGAGTTTTGATCGACACAGGTTTGTCACTAAACGTGATGCCAAAAGCTACCCTCGATAAAATAGCTTTGGAGGGTCTTGTGGTTAGACCAAGCCGTTTGGTGGTTAAAGCTTTCGATGGATCACAGAGTCCGGTATTTGGGGAAGTAGATCTTCCTATTATAGTTGGTCCTCACACCTTCTGCATCAATTTCCAAGGAATGGAGATTGAACCAGCTTACACTTTCCTACTGGGGCATCCTTGGATTCACGCAGCTAGGGCAGTCACCTCCACCCTCCACCAGAAGATAAAATTTGTGGATGGGAATTCTATAGTGACCATCAATGGAGAAGAGGATATATTTGTCAGCAACCTGAATTCATACAAATACATCGAGGTTGGAGAAGGGGCACTAGAAACTGCATTCCAAGCACTGGAGATCACAACTGCTGTCGCACTACTTGTGGAAAAGATACGAAGGGCGGTAACATCGTGGAGAGATCTACAAGACCTGAATGTGGAAGGCTGGGGCAAAGTACCAGAAATCTTGGAGAAGAAGGATCGCTTAGGGCTGGGATATCAACCGTCGAAGATCACAAGCACTGTGAAAGAGGAACAACGATTCCCCCCGATTATGCATACTTTCGTGACAGGCGGGTACGAACATGTGGCTATGATATCCAACATGGAACCTAAGGAGGGAACATCCAATTTCAAACGAAGACTCAGATCAGGAGAGCAGCTCTAGAACTGGACAAGCCTGGAGATACCAGAGATATTTTTCATTTCGGAGTAATTTGCTTTTGTTGTTTTATTTCCTTTCAATAAAAAAAACAATAACGCTCATGCCTCGCCCGAAGCATAGAGTTGGTTTGTAAGGGCCCCATTTACTTTCAAAGTTTAAAGTTTATTAATAAAATTGTCGTTTGCATCTGGTATTGAAAACATTGTCTCTTCTTGCATTTACTTCTTTCCAAAATGACAAATAAATTTCTTGCACAAAAAAGCACATCCATATCAGCATACTAAAAAAAAAACATAAAACATGTGCAGATCACTTTCTAACACTACCGATAATAATACTGCTGAAACTCAATATAAACTTGAGGCTCTCGCTAATCAGTCCGAGGAAGGGGATGAGCAAGACGATGAACTTCCGGAAGAGTTGTCAAGGTTAATGGACAAGGAATCCAAAAGCATGCTCCCTCCTCAGGAGGCCATTGAAATCATAAACTTGGGTACAAACAAAGAACCCAAGGAAATCAAAATTGGGGCAACACTGAACGAGGACGTGAAAGCGACGCTAATCAAGCTCCTCTACGAGTATGCAGAAATATTTGCTTGGTCATACCGTGACATGCCGGGGTTGGATACGGATATCGTCGTGCATAGGTTACCGCTCAAAGAAGGGTGTGCACCGGTCAGACAAAAGCGCAGAAGGGTTCGACCGGACATGGATAACAAAATCCAAGAAGAGGTACTCAAACAATTCGACGCAGGGTTCCTTGCCGTAGTTGACTATCCGCCATGGATTGCCAACATAATGCCAGTTCCTAAGAAAGACGGGAAGGTACGCATGTGCGTGGATTACAGGGACCTAAACAAAGCAAGTCCAAAAGACGACTTCCCACTACCCCACATAGATGTACTGGTAGACAATACAGCGCAAGCTTCAGTGTTCTCCTTCATGGATGGGTTCTCCAGGTATAATCAAATCAAAATGGCTCCCGAAGACATGGAGAAAACAACCTTCATGACATCCTGGGGCACTTTCTGCTACAAGGTGACGCCTTTTGGATTGCGAAATGCACGGGCAACATATCAAAGAGCCATGGTCACATTATTCCATGACATGATTCACAAGGAGGTAGAAGTATACGTGGATGATATGATTGCTAAGTTCACTATGGAAGAAGAACATATTACACACCTGCAAAAATTGTTCGAACGCTTAAAGAAGTTCAAGTTAAGGTTAAACCCGAACAAGTGTACATTTGGTGTAAGGTCAGGAAAGCTATTGGGATTCATTGTGAGCCAGTAAGGCATAGAGGTAGATCCCGACAAGGTGAAGGCTATACAAGAAATGCCTGTTCCGAGGACGGAAAAGGAGGTCTGTGGGTTCTTGGGTCGATTGAATTACATTTCATGGTTTATCTCACATCTAACACCCACGTGTGAGCCTATATTCAAGCTACTAAGGAAAGATCAGCCGATCAAGTGGAATGAGGATTGTCAGGTAGCCTTCGAAACTATAAAGAGCTACTTACAAGAACCACCCATACTCATACCTCCCGTACCAGGAAGACCACTGGTCATGTACCTCACAGTTCTCGAGAGGTCTATGGGATGTGTACTGGGGCAACAGGATGAAACAGGCAGAAAAGAGCACGCTATTTCCTATCTTAGCAAGAAATTCACGGATTGCGAATCTCGGTATTCACCATTGGAAAAGACATGTTGTGCCCTAGCATGGGCCTCCAAACGTCTACGGCAATATATGCTAAACTATTCCACATGGTTGATATCGAGGATGGATCCTTTGAAATACGTGTTCGAAAAACAGGCTCTCACGGGTAGAATCGCAAGACGGCAAATGTTACTGTCAGAATACGACATACAATACGTCACTCAAAAGGCGATAAAAGGGAGTGTACTCGCAGAACATCTGGCTCACCAACCCCTCGAAGAATACCAGTCTATGAAGTTTGATTTTTCTGACGAGGATATTATGGTGGTAAGGGACTACGAAATACCAGGCCCGGACGAAGGACCTGAACCAGGGGCAATATGGACACTTATGTTTGACGGTGCCTCAAATGCACTAGGACATGGTATAGGGGCAGTCTTGACGTCTCCTGACAATCGTCACCTACCTTTCACTACGAGGCTATGCTTCGACTGCACCAATAATATTGCAGAATACGAAGCGTGCATATTGGGGTTAGAAGCTGCGATCGATCTGAGAATTAAACTACTTGAAGTGTATGGAGACTCAGCATTGGTAATCCACCAAGTCAATAAAGAATGGGATACTCGAGATGCAAAGCTAATCCCATATCGGGATCTCATACTGGAGTTAATGGCTGAGTTTGAGACAATCACTTTCACTCACATCCCAAGGGAAGAGAATCAAATGGCTGATGCACTGGCAACGCTTTCATCTATGTTCAAGGTAACTTGGCCGAACCATGAACCACGGATAACGGTTAGACACTTCGATGAGCCTGGCTATTGTCTCATAATCGAGGAGCAGCCTGACGATAAACCATGGTACCACGATATCAAAAGGTACCTGGAGAAACAAGAATACTCGGAGAACGCCTCTACGATTGACAAAAAGACACTAAGGAGATTGGCAGCTAAGTTCTTCCTGAGCGGAAATATCCTATACAAACGGAACTACGACTCGGTGTTATTAAGGTGTGTGGATAAAAGTGAGGCTAAGGAGATCATCAAAGAAGTACCCGAAGGAACCTTCGGAACTCATGCAAATGGACACTCAATGGCGAGAAAAATACTACGAGCAGGGTGCTATTGGTTAACAATGGAGGCTAATTGTTTCCAATACGCAAGAACATGCCACAAATGCCAAATCTATGCTGACAAAATACATATGCCGCCAAATTCGTTGAACGTACTGAGTTCACCATGGCCATTTACAATGTGGGGGATTGACATGATAGGGATGATTGAACCGAAAGCTTTTAATGGACACCGATTCATATTGGTTGCCATAGATTATTTTACCAAATGGGTTGAAGCTGCTTCCTACACCAATGTGACAAGACAAGTGGTCACCCGGTTCATCAAGCATAACATCATATGCCGATATGGGGTTCCAAATAGGATTATCACTAACAATGGGTTGAATCTAAAAAACAACATGATGAGGGAGCTGTGCGAGGAGTTCAAAATCAAACACCACAATTCTTCACCATACAGGCCTAAGATGAATGGCGCTGTTGAAGCGGCGAATAAGAATATCAAAAAGATAATACAAAAGATGGTGAAAACATATAAGGATTGGCACGAAATGCTTCCCTTCGCCCTACATGGTTACAGAACCTCAGTGCGTACATCCACATGGGAAACACCATTCTCTTTGGTTTATGGTATGGAAGCAGTTATCCCTATTGAAGTGGAGATTCCTTCTTTAAGGGTCCTAGCTGACACAAAGTTAGAAGAATCGGAATGGGTAAAAACTCGTTTTGATCAGCTTAATCTCGTTGAAGAAAAGCGACTGACAGCTTTGTGTTATGGGCAACTCTATCAGAAAAGGATGAAAAAGGCGTTCGATAAAAAGGTCTACCGTCGTACTTACAAAGAAGGTGATATCGTCCTTAAGAAAATTCTGCTACCTCAACTCGACGCCCGTGGAAAGTGGACACCTAACTACGAAGGCCCATACGTCGTAAAAACGGTATTCTCAGGAGGGGCACTAGTTCTCACTACAATGGATGGGGATGAGCTGCCGCACCCAATCAATTCGGATGTGGTCAAGAAGTATTACGCCTAGCAAAGGCAGGATTACAGGCTATAAGCCAAAGGAAAACTACGAAGGATAAGGATTCGTGCAATCATCTACTTTTAAGGTCAAAGGATTACCGGGGCCCTCGATAACAAAGGAGCAACGGCAGTATTAATATCATTTCTATTTGTCATTTTCTTTTCTCGCATTTTTGTACATTCGCCAATTCAAGGCAATATCAATAAAAGTTTTCTTTTCTTTCATACTACGCTTTCTCGTCATTTCAATTCCATTAGCAAAGGATAAATTATTTTCATAAACCTTAACTTGGATGTAATATGGGAAACTTACAAACTTTTAATACAAAAGCAATAGGATAAAATTATGAAATCTCCAGAGGGCAGTATACGCCTTACGCTGCGATCATTCTGATCTACCACAACTCTTTTACAAAGGATACTATCAATGGATCATTCAAATACAATCCGAACTAGGATTCGCGAACATTTCAAAAGGGGTTAAACAAAGTCAATGGGTGATAAGGAGATAAGACATTAGGAGTTATTATACACACATACTCATTTGCATACACGCAACATTTACATGTGTAAACATTCATACATCTACATTATACAAACAATAGGGTCATATGCATACGCATGATGCATACGCATTTACAAAACAATCTGCTATACAGGTAAACTTGTCAGAACCAGGGCAAGTGATCCTATTGGTGCAGGTAAACTTGTCCGAACCAGGGCAAGTGACTCCTATTGGTGCAGGTGAACTTGTCCGAACCAGGGCAAGTGATCCTATTGGTGCAGGTAAACTTGTCCGAACCAGGGCAAGTGACTCCTATTGGTGTAGGTGAACTTGTCCGAACCAGGGCAAGTGATCCTACTGGTGTAGGTAAATTTGTCCGAACCAGGGCAAGTGACCCCTATTGGTGCAGGTAAACTTGTCCAAACCAGGGCAAGTGATCCTATTGGTGCAGGTAAACTTGTCCGAACCAAGGCAAGTGACTGCGATTGGTGCAGGTGAACTTGTCCGAACCAGGGCAAGTGATCCTATTGGTGCAGATAAACTTGTCCGAACTAGGGCAAGTGACTCCTATTGGTGCAGGTGAACTTGTCAGAACTATGACAAGTGATCCTATTGGTGCAGGTGAACTTGCTAGAACTATAGCAAGTGATCCTTTTGGACTACACAAACTGCGAAGGCTTGCTAGCACTATAGCAAGTCAATTATCTCCTACACAACTAACTGCGAGTCCTCGCTATGTAAGTCTCAGGCTTTAGCAAGACAATTCTCTTTTCTCACACTCGAGCACAAGGTAAATTTAGGGGTCTTCCATTATTTAATAACTCTTCGATCCGAAAAGCGTGAGACCTGCGTATTCTCACGCCATTCAATCCAAGGTAATTAAATATGGGCAGCTGTCATACCCCAAAATTTACCCGATGCGATTCATGCCT
The DNA here is from genome assembly GCF_029867415.1 of Vicia villosa. NCBI lineage: Eukaryota > Viridiplantae > Streptophyta > Magnoliopsida > Fabales > Fabaceae > Vicia > Vicia villosa. Next base: position 867,395 of record NW_026705020.1, read on the forward strand.
GTTAATTTGTTTAAAGGTGTTAAAATTAGGAGTCATGGGGTTTAACATATGTATTGTTAAACCCAACCTCTTACAAAACATTTTAATCAAAAAATAGAGTGTAATTAACAGGTATTTCTTTGGGCCCAATCTTGTGGCCTATTTTATCTAACTTTAGGGTTTTGTTCACTTTTTTTATATAACATTTGATTTTCTCCATTTTTATTAGAATTATTATTTATACTAATTTAATGTCATTTTAATAAAAATTATTGTTAATTGTCATGGTTATTAAGATTAATAGTAGTCGGATTAGGGGGATTATTATTTTTGTTATTAGTTTTGTTAATCAGTTAATTAAAAATTAATTAATTGGTTAAATTAGGGTTAATGGATTGATAATTTTGGGCTAAAATGAACTAGTAATGTTTGGGCCTGAAGTGGTGGTGGCGTATTGGCCCATGTCTGTTGGACCAAGTGGGGCAGGTTTGGATCGGGTCAACCCGGATCACTGTTCGTCTTCCACCTCACACAGAAACCCTAGCCGCAGCTTTCAACTTGAAACCCTAAGCTAAACAATCTTCAAACGCGTATCCAGGCCCATAGAATCACATCCAATCTCAAGCACAAGATGAGATCAAAACGTAAACCAAAGATATTTCATTGAATCAATCTAATATTTACAGAAATCAAATCTTAACAAAACAAATTAAAATCAAATCTAAAAGCGAAATCAAATATAATTTTATCCAATATATTACAAATCAATCTGAATATTACAATAACAAAATCAAATTTTAACCTAAAATTAATCTAATCTTGCCTAATCAAAGAATCAAACCCTAAGTATAAATCTAAAGGAGAAATAGAAGAGGAGGGGATTTTTGGGGAGAGACTGAGGCTTCAACCGCAAACACCGAGCGAGTTTGTCTTCGTCTTCATCTTCGATACCTGCAAAAAAACGCACAGAGAAGGAGAGGGAACAGAGGAGAGGAGCTAACACATTCCAGAAACGAAAGACAAAAGGTAAACCTTCAATCGACACTTAGCTTAGGTTTGTTGGCTAGTTATATGCATGATTATAGGCTTGAATGTGTTTTTTGGGTTTTGAAAGGGGTTAGGGTTTGTTAGGGTTCTTAGGGTTCGTTAGGGTTCTTAATTTTTCTTGCAGATCTGGGTTTGGGGATGAGTTTCACGGTTGAAGATCAACCGGAAACTGGATTGTAAGGCGGTAAAAAGGGTGGTTGGGAAGAAACAACCGACCAAGGTGATTTTCGGCCGGTGGTGGGTGGTGGCTTTTCTGGGTTGTATTTGTAGAACGAAAGAAGAAGACAGAGAGAGAGAGGAGAAGTAGAGAGAGAAAGAAAGTGTAGAAGTGAGGAAGGGGGTTTGGTCAGGTGGAGATTAGGTTCCTTAGACCGTCAGATTAAGGACACGTGGTGTAATACGGTGAACTGACTTTTTATAATCGAAAATGTTGCGGTAAGCAAGAGTCGCCACCGACTTTTATTTTATCCAAACAAGTTAGAAAGGCTAAAAGAAACAAAAAAAACCTTTTAAAGAAATCTGAGTTCGGGGGGTAATTTATGCAAAGGGAAGGTGTAAGGCACCCTTTGCATCCATGGTTTTCCATGGGCTCTTAATTGCTTTGCTTGCTTTTGTTTTTATAAAATGTAGATGAAAGAGATAGGGACTTTAGCTTGTAAATAAGCGTTGCCCTTTCGAAGAATTTTGAGAAAGAACATAGCAAGAGGTTTAGAGCAGGGCAAAGCAATTAGGGGCAATTACCTTGAACTTAGATGATAGGTCTCGTTTTAGCCTTTCAGGATGAAAGGGTCTATCCTTGCCATAAGAGGGCAGGAAGCCTTTCGTTTAGAGGATGAAGGGTCATCTCGTTATCATTCGCCCAAAGACAGACCCATGCCATAGAGAGGCAGGTAGTCTAAGAGGAAGGATCCAGAATAGCCGTTCGTAGGCAACCAAAAGATACCTCAGCCTTTTTCGTAGGCAACTTCCGAGGGTCAAGGTCATGTTAGTGTATCGAAGGCAGCATCATTAGGGTCGCATGTCCTTTATTTATCGAGGCAACATGGCTGAGGTATCCTCGTATTCGAGGGACTGGCTCTTCTGCAAAAAATACACAAGGCAACAGGCAACAGGCAACAGAGAGGTTTACCCAAAAGCGTGCGTGTGTGCAACAATCACGTGATTAATTCGATTAAATCATCTTTCAATTCAAGGTTGCACTCCCTAAATTACTAACCACGCAGTTTAATATAAAGCAACAACAATAGCAATATGGGGAAGGGGACAATGAAACCAGCGGATCCCTAATAGGGTTTGACATAAGTAATAATAAACATAGAAAAATATTAGGGTTAGGGTTTAGGGTTACCAACACTCGTAGCTTTGGCAGTCGACAAACCCTGAAAATTGAAAAGAAAGAATAAATAGAGAAAGGTGAGTGTATGGCTAATTCAGTGAAATTAGAGTTAGCCCTAATTTAATAAAAAATGGCAAAGAGAAATCAAACGAATATGAGAAGATACTTAGCTTTGAATTTGATCTGGTATGGTTGGTAGTCGGGAGAAACCTCAGGGCTAACCCTGAAAAAGGCAAAGGCAAAAAAGAATGAAGGCAAGACAAACCCTAATTTTAGAAGGAAACAAACTAGATTTTAAATTAAAATAAAATACTTAGCTTCGTGTTTTGGATCAGGCGCGTAGTCGGAGCGTTTGAAAGATAACCCTGAAAAGGCATAAATAAATAAAAAAACATTCAGTGTAGGGCATGATCTTCATAAACCCTGATTAGGGTACGAATTTAAATAAGAAAATTAAATTAATTATTGGTCTCGCGACCTAATTAATTTAATCGTGGTAAAAAATAGAATCGAGTGCAAAAAGTAATTTTTGTCTTTTTTTTTTATGAATTTTTGGAATTTAAAGGAAATAAATAGGAATTTTTAAAGATATGTATATAATTTAAATGGATATTGAATAAAAATATATGATTAAAAATAATATTGAAATATATAAAATAAATATTATAAGTATTAAATAAATAACTAAATAAATAAATAAATAATATATAAAAAGTTTTAGAATAAAAGAAAGTAAATGGTTCATTATTATAGAAAAAAGAAAATGATTTTTAATGATATATATATTTATAAATAATTATAATAGGATTATATAATTAATAATAAAAAAAAATTGGAAAATACTCAGCTGGATTATGTGTGGCACGCGCTGAGGGACTATGGTGGACTTGCGTCTCCTGATGCGTTGGATCTGGAACTGGAGTGATCCAAGGGACTGGCGCTGAGGGAACATGGCGTGCGCGTGCGTCTTAAAGCACTAAATCACCCAGATTTAAGTTCTGAGCGCGCGCGTGAATCAACCAATTAGACAGCGCCACGCAGTCATCTTCTTCACGAGGAAGACCTGTAAACATCTTTTACAGCGCTTTTTGGTTTAATGCGCTATAAAAGACCCTGCGCACAAAACTTGAAAATAGCGAATAGGGCCAAAGTGCTATAGAAATTTGGCGCACCCTTACCATTAGATTCGTCTAATCCCTGCGAACACGACCATGGCATTGATTTGTTCCAATTTTACCTATACTAAAAAACCCCAAATCGGAGCTTCGAGCCCTAACATGGCGTCATGTTCATACTAGCATCAAATCGTTCCAAACTTTCCAGAATCGGTTATTAGGACATACTAAACACAGATATGCAATTAAATATGAATAATAATGCTCGTATGATGCAAATCGAACCAAACTTAGAATTGACAAACCGTGGCAAATAGGAGATGGTTCTTAATGTTCTGAAACTTGAGAGCAATCGAGGATCGTTCAGTGATGATCAGGGAAGGTATTGGGATCACTCACAAGCCTTGAATTCGCCTAAAACTCCAAATTGGATCTTGGACTTTCTTGCTCTTTTTGAACTCCGGTTTTACTGTTCTAGAGGCAAAGTTTTTGTAACCCTAGGGATCTGTAATTGTTTACTACTTATAGAGGATGATTTAGGTCTAACAGATTTGAACTAAATCCAAGTGAATCTTTGATTGGAAATTTTTGAGAAATATGATTGAAATATGTTTCCAAATTTGATCCAAAATTTGATTTAATCACCAATCTTGCTAGCCACGATTTTGTACTGAATATGTGGATTAAATGTAGATTGGAATTGAGTCCCACATATTTTAAAATCAAATATTTGATTTTATTTCAATTTATTTGACTTTAATTTCTTTTAAATTGAATAAAAAATCAAAATAAATTAGATTAAATCAAGTAAATTCGTGGGGATTGGTTTATGGGCTCTAAATGTCACAAGGAACAAGTTTGGGTCTTAAAAATATAGGCCCATTAGCAAGAAAATTCAAACTCCTTCACTTTTTCCCTCCAAAATAGTCCAACTTTGACAAAGCCTATTTCTCTCAATTTTTGAGGTATGGAAGTGTTCTAGGACTTTTTGGAAACCTTAAAGAGTCCTCTAACCAGTGTCTTTGGTCTCATATCAAAATTATTTTCCATGTTCATTTTATGTCCTTTTGAAAAAAGTGTCTTTTTGTTGACTTTTGAAAATGACCTATAATGTTTTGGTCCATACCTCTCAAATGAAGCATTTTTGGACTTGGCATGTGAGAGACAATTTTGTAGAGAATCAAATTTCCTTCAAGATGAGCTTTGGATGGAAAATTTCTGATGTTCCATGTGAGAGTTATGGCTGGTCAAAGTTCAGTTGACTTTTCCTGTACAAAACCCTAATTTAGAAACTTTTTGATTTGTTGATTTTTGATCTTTCCTCGATGAACCATGATCAATTCTTGATCAAATGGTGAATGATACTTCAATATGTGGATCTTGACAAAAAAATCAGAAGTTCTGACTTTACTTTGACCACAGTTGACTTTTTGAACAATTGAGTGATCAATCTTTTAAGCTGAGACTTGATACTTGTCATAGAGGTAATGTGAAGTATATTGAGCCATATGAGATGCCTTGGATCCATTGATTCACTGATTTTCCTTTTAATAATTCAAACCCTAATTTATGAGCCTTGCATAGGAGAATGTGTCTAGGAGTTTTAGATATTGATTTGAACTTGTATAAGAGAAATAATGTGGGCAAATTTTGGGGTATGACAGCTGCCCCTGTTCAATTTTCTTAAACCTGAAGATGTAGAGTGGTATGTATGCCAGTCGGTATCTGAAGGTTGAAGAGGATTGAACACTAGAATACCCAGGAATTTGTCCTAGCTGATGATGAAGGGACTTTTGTCGGGGATGGGCTTGAAGATGCCATCCAGATGGGAGTATGAATGGAATTGATTGTAGTGACTCTATTGTCATGACTCCATTATTTGTATTGTCGTGACTCGATTGTCGCGACTTCATCGTCGTGACTCCATTGTCCTGATTGTTTCTAAACTGAATACCGGGATTAGATATATGACTCAATTGTCGCGTCTCCATTGTCGTGACTTTGTTGCCGTGACTTCATTGTCGTGACTTCATTGTCGTGATTCCATTATGGTGACTCAGTTGTCGTGATTCCATTATCGCGACTCAGTTGTCGTGATTCCATTATCGTGACTTAGTTGTCGTGATTCCTTTATCGTGACTCAGTTGTCGTGATTCCTTTATCGTGTCTCAGTTGTCGTGATTCCTTTATCGTGACTCTGTTATCGTGACTCAGTTGTCGTGATTCCTTTATCGTGACTCAGTTGTCGTGATTCCATTATCGTGACTCAGTTGTCTTTTCTGAATTGAGTGTCATGATTAAGTATGGTTCTTTCTTTTGTCAGCACCATTCGTGGTGGCCGAATTAGGTCTTGGAGAGATGATCGTGTCAGTACCGTTCGTAGTAACTGAATTAGATCATAGATATTGTTTATCTGCTTGTTCTTGTGTCCTGAAAAAGTAGAGTTAGTCTTTATGCGATGTTATGATGCATGTATTTTGAGTTTCTCAAAATAAATGAGAAATTTGCATATGAGGTAATGTATGCAATGTATGAACATGTTTATGATATATGATGTCAGAATATGATTTGTCTTTGATTGAGAAAATAAATCTCTGTGTCATTGTGATTTTGATATTGGATCTTGTTTTTTGAAGATGCTCAGCTGGGAGATTTTTTGATTTTGCTTGGGGATGACCAGTAATATGATGTAACCTGAAAGATATTAGTAAACCAAGTTGGAGAAAAGCCAAGTGTTGGAGAACTGGTAGTGTTGAAGGCGTAATCTCTGTTGGGGAGCCATGTCTTTGTCGGGACGAGTATGTTTGAAGGTGTCCTCTTGAGGATTGCTCTGTGGGGATATGATCTTATGAACCCGGCTCTGTGGGGAGATGTGGGTGTATTGAAAATTGCCCCCAGTATTATAGTAACTACCATTTGATTTAGGACACGCCACTGAGTATTGATCAAGATGTCGAACTGGACTTGTATAGATTTGCCCCAGTTAGCAGGAACTTCGGAAAGATTCGCCTCGCGAGGACTTTATGAGATGTACACTATGGGCGATATGCCCCCAGTAATCATAGGCTCAAGCCAATATCCCATGTTGATTGGGGAGTAGCTTTAGATATACTCGGATGCATGCCCCTGATTGTTCGAGCATCCATGAGAGATTCTCGGAATCTTGACTTGATTGCCCCATATTGATCGGGCAAAACATGTCATGCCCCTTGTATACGTAAGAGACATGGCTTCTTGGAGTAATTTTGTTTGTCGGGATAACTTTCAGTCATTAGCCATACCCTGTGCAAATTTATTCTAACGCTAACATTTGAAATTATGTAGCAGAATATGTTTAATAATGAATTCATGAGATGCAATGCATACGTTTGTCTTGAGTTTTTTTGAAAATCATTAGCATGAGATGTAAAAGCGTGATATTTATAAAAACATGATGTTTGTAAAAAACAGGATATCAACTTAACATTTGTAGTAAACCTTAAGGAGTCGGGATACCTTTTTGGTGACAGTATGCTTTCGAACTAACCATGCTTCAATTAGGACTTTCAAGGGTTGTAACGTGGCTTAGTTCACGGTTTAAGAAACAAAGATAAAGGCTCAAAATTTGATTGTACCCACCCCTCTTCGTGATGATCTTCAATCCTAAACTCAGTTGATTCAACTTATGCATTCAGGTTCCAAGAGACTTTTGGATTTGCACCTTTGATAATGATGATGGTTCACAAGCAGAGAGAACCTTTGAGATGGCAATCACTTCTTCCTTTTGGTAGTCACTACTTTGAGTTGTTCAAGAATTTATTGACTTCTTTTTTCATCTTTTTGATATCCCTAACTTTTGCCTGAACTGTCTCTTTTGAGCTTACAGTCAGCGGGACGCCTTGATTTTTGCCTAAGTCTTCTTTTTGATTTTTGACTTAGCAGGCTTTTTTTTGTATATATGTTTTCTCCATTTTTTTTCTTTTTGAAAGATATTGACTGCCTTGTTTGATGATTGATGAACCGTCATTGTCTTTTGATTGACATCTCCAACACTTCTTTGATGTGTGCGGATGAACGCTTGTGATTCAAACCTTTGTTGAAAGGTGTACTGAATGATTCTCTTAAAATAGAATGCACAACCAAATTAACTGAGAACTACCCTGCCCCAGGTTATGATCAAGGGTTTTTAATTAGCACAAGAAAGAAACTTATACTTCTTAGGCTCAAAGGGGTTAACGAGGGATTAACATCCTTATATCTCTACTGTTTAGGAATTGAAACAATGCCTGTACATCGTCAACATAGTCCGTTCAAAAGCATACTGTATAAGATTGCGGTATCGTTTTCGTCATCCTCCCTCAAAAGGATTACAGCTTAGCAGGAGTTGAATAAACACAAAACATATGCAAAGTAAATACACAATTTAAAATGGGTGATAACGAAATAATGTATTCAAGACAAACATATGCAATGCACTGATGATAATTATTAAAACAAATAATGTCTATCATGATTCGAATGTTTAAACAAACAGAATAAAATTTGCGCATGAAAGTAAATCTAATGATTAAAAGTTCATCCACTTAGACATTAATCAGTCTTGTCGTGACTAGGCATAGGAGCGGTGATCACCACAGGAGTTCTCGGATGGTTGAATTCAATTTCTCCAGCATCGATCATGTCTTGAATCTTGTTTTTCAATGACCAGCAACTATTTGTATCATGACCAGGACTATCAGAGTGATATGCACACCTCACATTAGGATTATAGCTACGAGTAAAAGTACTAGGATTCTTAGGGGGATCCTTTAAAGTGATCAACTCCGACTTCAGTAGGTGTTGTAATGCTTGAGCCAATGACATATTGATCTTTGTGAATTGACGCTTAAGTACATCTGACTTGCGTCTTTGTTGTAGAACTGGTGTAGAGATCAGAATTGTCCCCACAGATTGGCTGTGTCCATTGCGACCTTTCAGATTGTGCACAGCATTGTTCGTGATGAGAGAAACGGGTCATACAATTAGACCATATGTGATAGAGGAGGTCATAGCAAATAGACCATATATATTGAGGGATATCAGAACGAGTCGTACATTTAGACCTTTGAAGGATGTCAGAACGAGTCATACATTGGACCATATATGAGGAAGGATATCAGAACGAGTTATTCATTAAACCATATCTGAAGGAGAATACCAGAACGAGTCATACATTAAACCATATCTGATGAATAATGCCAGAACGAGTCATACATTAGACCATATCTGACTGAAGATGCCGGAACGAGTCATACATTAGACCATATCTGATTGAGAAATACCGGAACGGGTCATACATTAGACCATATCTGATAGAGAATGCTTGCTCGTTAGAGTCGATGAGTTATTTGACGAAGTTTTGGAATGTGAAAAGGCTTGTCAGAATGAATCTCCATCTCGATTATATCTGAGAGGAATGATTGTCGAGGCGGAACCTGAAAACAAAGTTAGAAATATGCAATGTTATGAATGCAAATGAGATGTTTTCAAGGATCTTTAAGGAATTTAGTTAGCAACATTGGAAAGTGATTTGGTCGCATATTTGTTTGAAGAATTCTGACTCTTGTCTTTGAACATACTTCTTTGAAAATCAAGCTCACCATATCGAGTGGGTCATCGCCTCTGATTCGGGATACTTCTGAATTTGAAGATACATGGCCAGAGGAAAGTAAATCCTCTTGCCCTTTGCTAGGTACTGAGTCTTTGAATTGGAAGGTGTGTGACCAGAGGAAAATAAATCCTCTTGCCCCTTGATTAGGAACTCAGTCCTTGATAGGAGTCCCTGAAATTGTGCGCTCTAAATCCCCGAGATCCTTGAAAGGGTTAGTTAAATCATGTTATGCTTATGATGTCATGATGTCATGATGTCATGTGAATGCAGTTCATTAGGCATAGTGTGAGATGGTAAGGACAAACAAGCCCTTTCAACAAAACCTGCAAGGAAATGAAGGTTAGTAGTAAACACAAACAAGTCACACAATTTTTGGCTTAAGGCTTGCATGGAGTCTGATCAGGTGTCCTTCCCAAGGGTATTTCTATGGATAAGGAGATTTCAGCAACGGGTTCTACCAAGTGACTCCGAATTGTCAGCCCCCTCTAAAGCACCCTCGAACTTGGTACATGCATACCACGCAATGATACTTTAGGAAGAAACCTATCTGAGCTGTAGTATCGGGTAGCGACCATAACTTGGCATGCACCAAGAATAGCCCTCCCACTACGTTCCTAAAAGTCAGGATGGGTTAAAGGTAACTAAAGGTCCTTGAGCTCCGACGCACCCAAAGATACATGCGTAAACCTCTCTCATGCAAAAGAGGTACACAATAACCAGTGGAGGCCTAACTCAAGCGCGAACTTCATTCTGACCAACCCCAAGCATGCACAAGGGGGGTCTCCATGACTATGCCGCTCCTAATCTTAAGTGTTCTTGAATCCGGGAATAGGATTCGTCCTTCAATTTTCCCAAAACAGCCCTGAAAAATAAAACAAGCAAAGCAAACAATAGAAAACAATTAAGTGATTCCTAAACTTTTAAGGTAACCCCTATTTTATCGAATTTTGTCCCCAGCAGAGTCGTCAGTTCTGTAATACGGTGAACTGACTTTTTATAATCGAAAATGTTGCGGTAAGCAAGAGTCGCCACCGACTTTTATTTTATCCAAACAAGTTAGAAAGGCTAAAAGAAACAGACAAAACCTTTTAAAGAAATCTGAGTTCGGGGGGTAATTTATGCAAAGGGAAGGTGTAAGGCACCCTTTGCATCCATGGTTTTCCATGGGCTCTTAATTGCTTTGCTTGCTTTTGTTTTCAGAAAATGTAGATGAAAGAGATAGGGACTTTAGCTTGTAAATAAGCGTTGCCCTTTCGAAGAATTTTGAGAAAGAACATAGCAAGAGGTTTAGAGCAGGGCAAAGCAATTAGGGGCAATTACTTTGAACTTAGATGATACGACTCTTTTTAGCTTTTCAGGATGAAAGGGTCTATCCTTGCCATAAGAGGGCAGGAAGCCTTTCGTTTGGAGGTTGAAGGGTCATCTCGTTATCATTCGCCCAAAGACAGACCCATGCCATAGAGAGGCAGGTAGTCTAAGAGGAAGGATCCAGAATAGCCGTTCGTAGGCAACCAGAAGATACCTCAGCCTTTTTCGTAGGCATCTTCCAAGGGTCGAGGTCATGTTAGTGTATCGAAGGCAGCATCATTAGGGTCGCATGACCTTTATTTATCGAGGCAACATGGCTGAGGTATCCTCGTATTCGACGGACTGGCTATTCTGCAAAAAATACACAAGGCAACAGGCAACAGGCAACAGAGAGGTTTACCCAAAAGCGTGCATGTGTGCAACAATCACGTGATTAATTCGATTAAATCATCTTTCAATTCAAGGTTGCACTCCCTAAATTACTAACCACGCAGTTTAATATAAAGCAACAACAATAGCAATATGGGGAAGGGGACAATGAAACCAGCGGATCCCTAATAGGGTTTGACATAAGTAATAATAAACATAGAAAAATATTAGGGTTAGGGTTTAGGGTTACCAATACTCGTAGCTTTGGCAGTCGACAAACCCTGAAAATTGAAAAGAAAGAATAAATAAAGAAAGGTGAGTGTATGGCTAATTCAGTGAAATTAGAGTTAGCCCTAATTTAATAAAAAATGGCAAAGAGAAATTAAACGAATATGAGAAGATACTTAGCTTTGAATTTGATCTGGTATGGTTGGTAGTCGGGAGAAACCTCAGGGCTAACCCTGAAAAAGGCAAAGGCAAAAAAGAATGAAGGCAAGACAAACCCTAATTTTAGAAGGAAACAAACTGGATTTTAAATTAAAATAAAATACTTAGCTTCGTGTTTTGGATCAGGCGCGTAGTCGGAGCGTTTGAAAGATAACCCTGAAAAGGCATAAATAAATAAAAAAACATTCAGTGTAGGGCATGATCTTCATAAACCCTGATTAGGGTACGAATTTAAATAAGAAAACTAAATTAATTATTGGTCTCGCGACCTAATTAATTAATTTGTGGTAAAAAATAGAATCGAGTGCAAAAAGTAATTTTTGTCTTTTTTTTATGAATTTTTGGAATTTAAAGGAAATAAATAGGAACTTTTAAAGATATGTATATAATTTAAATGGATATTGAATAAAAATATATGATTAAAAATAATATTGAAATATATAAAATAAATATTATAAGTATTAAATAAATAACTAAATAAATAAATAAATAATATATAAAAAGTTTTAGAATAAAAGAAAGTAAATGGTTCATTATTATAGAAAAAAGAAAATGATTTTTAATGATATATATATTTATAAATAATTATAATAGGATTATATAATTAATAATAAAAAAAAATTGGAAAATACTCAGCTGGATTATGTGTGGCACGCGCTGAGGGACTATCGTGGACTTGCGTCTCCTAATGCGTTGGATCTGGAACTGGAGTGATCCAAGGGACTGGCGCTGAGGGAACATGGCGTGCGCGTGCGTCTTAAAGCACTGAATCACCCAGGTTTAAGTTCTGAGCGCGCGCGTGAATCAACCAATTAGACAGCGCCACGCAGTCATCTTCTTCACGAGGAAGACCTGTAAACATCTTTTACAGCGCTTTTTGGTTTAATGCGCTATAAAAGACCCTGCGCACAAAACTTGAAAATAGCGAATAGGGCCAAAGTGCTATAGAAATTTGGCGCACCCTTACCATTAGATTCGTCTAATCCCTGCGAACACGACCATGGCATTGATTTGTTCCAATTTTACCTATGCTAAATAACCCCAAATCGGAGCTTCGAGTCCTAACATGGCGTCATGTTCATACTAGCATCAAATCGTTCCAAACTTTCCAGAATCGGTTATTAGGACATACTAAACACAGCTATGCAATTAAATATGAATAATAATGCTTGTATGATGCAAATCGAACCAAACTTAGAATTGACAAACCGTGGCAAATAGGAGATGGTTCTTGATGTTCTGAAACTTGAGAGCAATCGAGGATCGTTCAGTGATGATCAGGGAAGGTATTGGGATCACTCACAAGCCTTGAATTCGCCTAAAACTCCAAATTGGATCTTGGACTTTCTTGCTCTTTTTAAACTCCGGTTTTACTGTTCTAGAGGCAAAGTTTTTGTAACCCTAGGGATCTGTAATTCTTTACTACTTATAGAGGATGATTTAGGTCTAACAGATTTGAACTAAATCCAAGTGAATCTTTGATTGGAAATTTTTGAGAAATATGATTGAAATATGTTTCCAAATTTAATCCAAAATTTGATTTAATCACCAATCTTGCTAGCCACGATTTTGTACTGAATATGTGGATTAAATGTAGATTGGAATTGAGTCCCACATATTTTAAAATCAAATATTTGATTTTATTTCAATTTATTTGACTTTAATTTCATTTAAATTGAATAAAAAATCAAAATAAATTAGATTAAATCAAGTAAATTCGTGGGGATTGGTTTATGGGCTCTCAATGTCACAAGGAACAAGTTTGGGTCTTAAAAATATAGGCCCATTAGCAAGAAAATTCAAACTCCTTCACTTTTTCCCTCCAAAATAGTCCAACTTTGACAAAGCCTATTTCTCTCAATTTTTGAGGTATGGAAGTGTTCTAGGAATTTTTGGAAACCTTAAAGAGTCCTCTAACCAGTGTCTTTGGTCTCATATCAGAATTATTTTCCATGTTCATTTTATGTCCTTTTGAAAAAAGTGTCTTTTTGTTGACTTTTGAAAAGGACCTATAATGTTTTGGTCCATACCTCTCAAATGAAGCATTTTTGGACTTGGCATGTGAGAGACAATTTTGTAGAGAATCAAATTTCCTTCAAGATGAGCTTTGGATGGAAAATTTCTGATGTTCCATGTAAGAGTTATTGCTGGTCAAAGTTCAGTTGACTTTTCCTGTACAAAACCCTAATTTAGAAACTTTTTGATTTGTTGATTTTTGATCTTTCCTCGATGAACCATGATCAATTCTTGATCAAATGGTGAATGATACTTTAATATGAGGATCTTGACAAAAAAATCAGAAGTTTTGACTTTACTTTGACCACAGTTGACTTTTTGAACAATTGAGTGATCAATCTTTTAAGCTGAGACTTGATACTTGTCATAGAGGTAATGTGAAGTATATTGAGCCATATGAGATGCCTTGGGCCAACGGATCCTTAATCCTAATGGGCCTAATTCACTACTAATCACACACGCCATATTTACTACTCTTACTAACAATACACCCCCTGCAAATAATAATAAAAAACTAATTAATTAATTTTGTAAGTTTTAGTTAATTGATCAATTGTTTTTTTAATTTTCTCCTCGATCCGACTATATCTAATGGGCGCATTGGCGAGAAATAAATTTAATAAAATTAATTTATTTTTTAATTCTAATTAATGATTCAAATAATTCTTGGTTAATTTTATCCTCGATCCGATCATACCTATTAATCGCATTGGCGAGAAATAAAATAATAAAACACAATAATGAAATTCGTTATCATGTAATAATCAAATCTATTGATTACGAGAGATAATGATAAAACTAATAATTTAATGGTATAAAATTAAAATACACTTTATTTGCTGTTCGTGATGATCGAATCTATCGGTCAGAATGGCCAGCAATCCTTTATCTAATCCGTTAACTATAGTGATCAAATCTATTGATCATCGCACCTAACGGAAACATATCAAATTAGGTTTGTACGCTATAATCAAAACACTCCTTTCATCTTCAAATTACAAATCTCTAAAAACCACGATGAGGTCATTCAAAAAGCCTTCAAACAATTTCATAATCAATTCTAAGCCGTACAACCCTTCCCCGAACTACGTTGACCCTGATTCTCCCTAAAGAGATACGTAGGCACTTGTCAACAAGGCGAGTCCCCTTCCCTAAAACTTCAATTCATTCAAAATCTCACTTTTCGCCCTTTTCATTTCTTTAGCTATTAACCTCAATAATTTTACCATAAACCTTTACCTAAAAATAAACCTTAGGAAAGGGTTAAGGGTGCCTAACACCTTCCTTTAACCTGATTATAACAATCTTACATGAATCTCTTAACTGGGCATGGTTTCCTATTCGCCCTGTAGAATAGGTGGCGACTCTAAAAACTTATTTTTAGGGCTGGTTGCTACAACTTGGTCTGGTGAACATAAGTTCCTTCATAAGTTTGATTGATCTGGATCCTAAGGAAGTACTTGAGTTCTCCCATCATGCTCATTTCAAACTCAGCCTGCATAGACTTAGCAAATTCCTTTACAAGTGTAGCATTAGAGGTTCCAAAGATAATATCACCAACATATATTTGGCAAATTAAAATATCCTTTTTAAAGGTTTTACAGAAGAGAGTTGTATCCACTTTTCCTCTAGTGAAACCATTATCCAGAAGGAAAGAACTTAATATTTTATACCAAGCTCTAGGAGCTTGCTTCAGGCCATATAATGATTTCTTTAATTTGAAAACATGTTCTGGAGACTTAGAGTCTTCAAAACCAGGAGGTTGGTGGACATATACTTCCTCATCTATATAACCATTTAAGAAGGCACTCTTAACATCCATCTGATACAGAGTGATGTTATGTTGAGTGGCAAAAGAAATTAATAAGAAAATAGATTCTAATCTGGCCACTGGTGCTAAGGTTTCAGTATAGTCAATACCATCTTGCTGACTATAGCCTTGAGCAACCAGTCTGGCTTTGTTTCTTACAACTTCTCCTTTTTCGCTTAGCTTGTTTCTTAAGACCCACTTAGTTCCAATGATGTTAAATCCGTTTGGTCTTGGAACAAGATCCCAAACATCATTCCTTGTAAACTGATTTAGTTCTTCTTGCATGACAATTATCAAGTCAGTGTAACACCCCAAATCTACCCAACGAATATTTAATTAAACCAGAGTGCAGAAATTCAACATACAATTGGGATGTCACATTCAACATAAAACAACAAACAACTTAATCACATATATCATAGATACATAGCACATAACTCGGATGAACCGATAAAATCTGTTTACTCTTTTAAAAAATAAAACAGCTTTTATTAATAATAATAATATCAATTATTCAACTTCACTTCGCATAATATTTTTATTAAACTAAAACAACTTCACCAACATCATATTACTTCATAAATTCCACTTAAAAGTTAACAACTTATAGTTATAACAACAATTAAAAGACAATTGTTCATCCCCCGAGTGCTACATATCAGAGCAAGACCCAACTCGATCTAACAGTAACTAAAGACTTCATAAAAATACTTTGACTTCCACACCTATTCTTGAGTACCTGTCCATTTCCCATGGAAGGGAAACATCATTCAGAAGGGTGAGATATCCAACAATATAAACAAGCGTATGATAAATAATATATTAAGATTAGATCATACAATTTCACCATTTCATACTTATTCAAACAACAGTTATAATAACAAATAGCAACAACGGCTATAATAATTATTTACCAATAACAAGTATAATAACAATTATCAGCAACAAATATAACAACAACAACTTATAACAACAACAACAACGTAATAACAACAACAACTTCAAATGTGACTCAACTGTGCAAATGCATGTGGTACCATTAGAGCATAACTCCCAACTTAAACATATGCCAGGTTATCGAGGCATTTCAACTTAAACAGGTGCCATCAAGGCCAACTTAAACAGGTGTCGTCAAGGCCAACTTAAACAGGTGCCGTCAAGGCCAACTTAAACATTTTGCCAATCCAGATCAACGTAATATGCAAATGTATGCATGCAACAATAACAACAACTATAACTTCACAACACAACAATGCAACATCCGCAAACAACTTAATCAACCTTGGTAATAAGACCTGTAACTTAATCAACGCATCATCAATAACTTAAACAACATTGTTCACAAGACCTGCAACTTAATCAACGTATCAACACAAACAACCAGAACAACGACAACAAAAACAACAACTTAAACATGCATCAATTGCATCAACTTAATCATTACAAAACAGCCCCTAAACATCTAGGTACTAATTCTTCAATTTATTAATTAATCTACTACCAATAATTCTTATCATTCTAATTCCAATTCTACTATTCATTAATTCTATTATTAATTCCAATTATGCTACTAATTCAGCCTGCTACATATATCCTCGTTATTACTACTACTATTTCTTCTTCACACCAATTCTATCTTTATACAACTTAATCCATTGACTACATATCTCATCACTAAGAATCATCACTATAATATTTACTAATTAAATTAATCAATTCCAACAGTATAATATTCTAATTAATTTAAACCAATTTCTTCACTAATAATAATTATAATTCTTCTCAAGTTAATCCTACTAAGGCTTGATCCCAACAACCAACATAAAACATCAACAGCTAGAAATCAAAACATATTTCTAAAACTCGTATAGCACGCGCCGCGAACCTCTCTTTGCGCCGCGAACACCACAAAAATCTTCAGTTCGCGCCGCGTCCAAACCTTGGCACTTACCTGCGCTGACAGCATCTTTCAACAAAATTAAAACTCAATTTTCTTCCTTCGATTCCAGTACAATTCAATTTCGACCATCACAGGAACATAGCAATATTATAGTTATACTCCACCAACATCTAGCAATTATCTACAACTAATTCCTCAATAATAATAATTATAAACCCTAGGTTAATTTCCCAAAATCATTGATTGAACTTTTAAAACCTTATTCACAGACGTCAATCAATTTCAACATTCAACAATACAATCACAACACACAAAACAGAGGCAATCATACAACCATAACCCCCACATATCATTCATCATAATCCCGTTTATAGAGCTAGAACCCCACCCTTACCTTGGATATGAGATTGCTCTACTCTCCCGGTTGCCATAGCTTATGCCTGCGTGAAGGATAGAAAAACACTTAGAAAGGGGGGGTTTGAATAAGTGTGACTTTATAAACTCTTAAGATAAAAACAAATAACACAGTTATTTTTATCCCGGTTCGTTGTTAACGAAACTACTCCAGTCCACCCCCTTAGAGTGATTTACCTCAAATGAGGATTTAATCCATTAATCAGTCTTAATTACAATGGTTTTCCACTTAGATACCTTCTAAGTCTTCTAGAGTATTCTGATCACAACTTGATCACTCTGGGAATACACCACTTAGAAACTTTTAAGTCTTCTAGAGTCTACTGATCACAACTTGATCACTCTAGGAACCTTTTACAATTTAATGTAAAATAAATGTTTACAAGAGTATTCAAATGCTTCTTAAAAAGCTATAATCACAACAGTGATATTTCTCTTAAGTTTTAAGCTTAAATCTCACTAAGATATTACAAGTGAAGTGAGGTTGAAGATGAAGTTTGAGAGCTTTTGAATTTGATAGTGTTTATGTATATTTGCACAAGAGTTGTGTATTCAGCTTCTCATCAGAACTTCTATTTATAGGCGTTTGGGAAGATGACCGTTGGGAGCATTTAATGCGTTGCGTGTTCCGTACAGCTTTGCATTTAATGTTTCACTCTTTTGTCAACTACCTCGAGCCTTGCTTTTACTGCTTCTACTGGCTTTGCCTTTTGTAGCGTCTAACGTTCCTTTTGTCAGTCAAAGTAGCCTGTCATCTTGTACTTGCTTCTGATCTGATCTTTGTAGATACAATGTTTGAATAATCAGAGTCAGACAGCTTGGTGCAAAGCATCTTCTTGTCTTCTGAATTTGAAGTGCTTTAGCGTGATACCATAAGAACTTCAGTGCTTCTGCTTCTGATCTCATGTTCTTCTGATGCTTCATAGACCATGTTCTGATTCTGCCTGATCATCTTCTGATGTCTTGCGAGAGCATGTTCTGATGTTGCATACTTGAACCTTCTGAGTCAGTGCTTCTAGCGCTGATTTGTGCGTACTCCTTATATAATTCCTGAAATGGAAAATGTATAGGATTAGAGTACCATATTGTCTTATACAAAATTCATATACATTGTTATCATCAAAACTATGAATACTGATCAGAACAAATCTTGATCCAACAATCTCCCCCTATTTTATGATGACAAAAACATATAAAATTGATATGAATTTGCAATCAGAATATCAGATGACCAAAGACAATTACACAGATATAGCATAAGCATATAATTAGAGTGTGTGAATATGTCTCCCCCTGAGATTAACAATCTCCCCCTGAAATAAATACTAGAAGAATTTATAAATAAAAGACTTCCCTGAGTATTTTCCATTTCGGTAGAGACGTTCACTTTGCCTAGAACTTCAAAACATTCAGAGCTTCTGCTTCTAGCTTCCATAGGACAGCTTCAGAGCTTTGAAATTCTTCTTGATTCATAGCATGCTTGATTGTATCAGAACATTCTTGAATGTATCAGAGCATCATCAGAGCATCTTTACATCCTGAAATGTTTCAGAACAAACTAGATAAAACTAATCAGAGCATGAATGATTCAGAGCATTCTTTAAAGAAAGAACATGTATCAGAGCAAACTTTGATATATAAAAAAAATATCAGAGCAAACTTTGATAGATTCTTACAAAGAATAAGTATTAGAGCATATGAGAGAAAAGAATGTATCAGAACATATTCTGCCACGAGAATATCAGAACATTCTTCTTGCTTCTGATCTTGAAGCTTCACAGCACTAAGCTTGCTTCAATCTTCAAGACATGCTTCTTTATAGAATTGCATTTCCCCATGTATTTGCTTCTCATGTTGATCTTTTTCAGAATATCTTCAATCCTGCAAAAAATCTCAAAGACATAGAAACTTGCAAATAATGTTAGGAATGTTGAGACTTAATCCCAATAACTGATATAATAAACTAGTTCAATTATCATGTTTCTCCCCCTTTTTGTCATAACATCAAAAAGCATTTAAAAAGATTCGGATGATAAAACAATATAAAGTGAAGAAGATAATGATTTCATTCATGTAGAATTAATCAGAAGTATAAAGGGATAGAAGGCAGATGCAAGAACTAGATGCAAGGAACAAGAAAACAACTAAGACCAGACAGACTACGACTAGCCTAGCTTAGAAACTATCTTGGCCAGAAGGTATTGAATCTCAGCAGTGCTTTATGTCTGCGTCTTCATAAACAATCTGAACTCATTATGAGTATCCTCATGCTTATCTAGACGAGAAGCAAGATCAGCTTGATTCTGTTGAAGGACCTTCATGGTGTTCATCAGAACAGAAGGACCAGCAGAAGAAGCGTCATCGCTATTGTCCAGAAGAGGAGTAGGATTCTCAATAGCAACATCAATCATGAGAACATCATCTTGATTCTCAGCAGAATGAGTCTCAGCAACTTGATTCTTAGCATCAACATAATCAGGAGCAGGAAGTTCAGCTTCCGAAGTCTCAAGAGCCTTAAGAATTTCAGCCAAGTTCCTTGGAGGTGTAGGAGCAGAAGGTTCTGAAGGGTATTCAACTTCTGGATATACCATATCTGGTTCCTTAGCAGAGGGATTCTCCCTTAACTAGTTGAATATTGACTGATAGTCTCCAGTCAGAACACTATAGTGGGGCTTCCACACAACCATAGCAAGGCATGGTTCATCTTCAAGTTCATCAACAAACTTCTTCTCCTCAAGAGGCTTGCAATTTCTGATGGGAAAGAAGTAGAAATCTTCAAAGTCTCTTAAAAATCCCAAAGGACTAGGAGCTTCTGCTTCAACAGCTTTCCGGAGCTTCCGAAGATCAGAGAAGAACTCTCTTCTGAAAGCCCTAAAAAGGCTCCTTGTTTGCACATAATCTGCCCTGGCATAATATGCAGCTTTCAAAGCTTCCAGTCCTGTCTGTACCTTTAACTTCAGAAATTCAAAACTGACACCAATAGAAAGTTCAGGGTTGGGGGTTTTGAAACGGGTGGAAGAAGAATCTGGGTTCAGAATGAAGTAGGGTTCAGGTTCTCTATCAAGAGAGAGCAAAGATTATGCTTCATCCTCAGATTCTAGGTTAACAAAATCAGGGTCAGGACGAGGTTTGGGAGTGAAATTACAAGCACAGAATAATTCTTTTAATGAATCAGAATCTAAAGATTTTGATGCAGGAAGATTATTTTGTGCATGGGAGGTAATGGGTTCATAATTTGCATGAGAAGGAGGTTAAGAAGTGGAGATATTTGTGTGAGGGGGAAAGAGGGTTTGAAGAGGTGCAATATCAAGAATAATTTCATCAATGGGATGGTCAGAAGAAGGATTGGTTTTGGGTGAAGAAGGAGGGGTTAGAACTTTGATGGGTGAAGGTGATTTGGTTGAGGCTTTTTCTGGTTGAGTTTCTGGTTGGGATGGTTTCAGAACTTCTGTTGGTACAGATTTTGAACTATCTAAAGTGACAGAAACAAGTTCAGAAATTGACACACCTTTGGATTTCTTCTGAGACTTTTCAAAATCAGCTTCAAGTCTTTTTCACTTCTTCTTCTCATACACAGCCTTCAGCTTGCCTAGAGCAATTTCGCTTTTCTTTTCTGCTTCCTTCTTCTCTTCTTCTGCTTGATTAACTTCTTCATTCTTTTCCTTTGCTTCTTCAACAACATTCTTTTTCTTCTTCTTCTTATCTTTCTTTTTCTTCTTCTTCTCTACATCCTTCTCAAAATCTTTCTTATTTTCTTTTTCAGACTTCTTATGCTTCTTTCTCTTCACAACATATTCTTGTTCTTTATTCTCCTTTTCAACTAAAACATCTTGATTTACTTCAGCAACAATTTCTTCTACAGCAACTTCTTGATGTCTCTTCTCCTCACTGATAGAAGGAAGATCTAGCTTTCGCTTTGTTCTTCTTTCTTGGTGGGAGTCAACTTCTGGAATAACTTCTGTAACTCCAGCCTTGGCAGTTGGAAGCCTCTGACGACTAATTCCAGTAGGAGCATATATAGCACCACCTTCCTTGAGAACGTTAAGATAGTGAACCTTAACATCAGGTTGTTCATTTAGAAAGAACATCTCAAAGTCAGCAAAAACTGGACCTCTTCTGTTTCTGACATTTGGATCTGGTTTAGGAGAAGTACCAATAACTTTAATAAGATTCATCTTCTTCAAAGAAGTAGCATTCAAGACACTTCCATTGATTGTATAGAGATCTTTGACTATTCCAGCATTTTCCAGATTTTCAACAATCTTTGTCTGAACCAGAAGATTGGTAATAATCATTCCAAAAGGAATAACAGGTCCTTTCTTCTTTGATTTTCTTTCATCTCGAGATTCCTTTACATCATTCCATAGATGATTGAAAATGATGTAGGTAACATCAACCTTCTTCTTGGTACCAATACAATACATGATGTATTATTGATTGCTGTTGACGAAGTCATAACAACTGGTTGATTTTCTGTGATAGAAACAACCTAAAAGAATCTTCGTCCATATCTTGTATATGTTCTTCAGATCCTTAACTTTTGTTGACTTCTTTCCATCAGTAAAGATTTCAGAATAAACCTTGTTCCAATCAGTTCTGAAAGTTGCTTCAGTCTCTCCTTCATCTTTCATCAAATCAAACAACATTCGCAATGTGTTTTCAGTAATGGAGAAAAATCTTCCATGAACAAAAGAAACAATTGCTTTAGGGATGACGAACGCATGAATCCAGAACTCCTTCACTAGGTCTGGATAAACCGGTCCACAGAACTCAAGAAACAAAGATTGCCATCTTTAAAACACCATGTTATCTTTGATACGGATTTGATGTTCTTCCAGATTATCAACATCAACCATGAGTTCACAGATTACTTCCAAATGGTATCGAGGAATCGAGCAAGTAACCCTAGGAATGAGTTCTTGTTCTTATTCTTGATGTTGTTGTTGAGATGCAGAATCAGCACAATGTGATGAAGAAGCAGCCATTGACACCTTACTGAGATTCCGGGTTTTCTTTTTAGGGTATGAAAATAGGGCAAAAAGATTGCAGAAATGCATAAATAGGAGAGAGAATGAATGCGTGAAAAGAGAGAATGGTGTGATGAGATGTGTTTATATAGATACGTATTTGAAAAACAAATGCAATGAGATTATGAAATGGAACAGTTACTGAATCAAGAAAATCAAATGCATTAAATGAGGAATGACGTTAGGTGGGATAACGTGATATTTGAAATGATTTGCACAGTTACCTAGGGCGATGTCTCCTCAACTGCACGCGTGCTTGTCCAAATAGAGTGAACACGTGTCCAACTTCTAGAAAAGCTGGTGACAGCTGTTTTGCTTTAAAAGAGATTCTGAATCAACTTAGACATATGAAACGTTAGTAACAACAGAATCAGAATATCTAACTGATCAACATTATAACTTCTTATAAGAAAAACAAAATAGATCATTTCAAATCTAATCCATATATTAGAACTTCTCATCCTTTCATTATGGGCATAAATCCATACTCATATTCTTCAGAATGAACTTAAACCTATCTTCAGCAAGTGGTTTTGTAAAGATATCATCCCATTGATGGTCTGTATCAACAATGTTTAAAGATAGAACACCCTTCTAAACATAGTCCCTAATGAAATGATGTTTAATCTCAATATGTTTAGCTTTGGAATATAAGATTAGATTCTTAGATAAGCAGATAGCCAAAGTATTATCAAAGAAGATAGGTGTAATACGGTGAACTGACTTTTTAATCGAAATGTCACGGTAAGCAAGAGTCGCCACGGACTTTTATTTTATCCAAATATCGGAGAGGCTAAAAGAACAGGAAAAACCTTTTAAATAAAATAGGGTACGGGGGGTAATTATGCAAAGGGAAGGTGTTAGGCACCCTTTGCATCCATGGTTTTCCATGGGCGCTTAATTGCTTTGCTCTTCAGTTTTGAAGCCAAAAGTTTTAGAAAATGTAGAAAAAGAGTAATAAGGACTTTAGCTCGTAAATGAGCGTAGCCTTATTGAAGATTTATGAGAAAGAATATGAAAAAGTTTTTTATAGCAAGGCAAAGCAATTAAGGGCAAATTACCTTATAGTTTGAAAAAGAAGTTCTTTTAGCCTTTCAGGGTGAAAGGGTCTATCCTTGCCATAAGAGGGCAGGAAGCCTTTCATTTGGAGGTTGAAGGGTCATCGCATTATCGTTCGTCATAAGATTGACCCATGCCATAGAGAGGCAGGTAGCCTAAGGGAAGGATCAGAATAGCCTTTTCGTAGGCAGCCAGAGGATACCTCAGCCTTTTCGTAGGCAACTTCAAAGGGTCGAGATCATGTTTAGTGTATCGAAGGCAACATCATTAGGGACCCATGATCTTAATCGAGGCAACATGGCTGAGGTATCCTCGTATTCGAGGGACTGGCTATTCTGCAAAAACACAAGGCAACAAGGCAACAAGGCAACAGGCAACAAGCAACAGGCAGCATAAGAGGTTACCAGAAAAGTGTGCGTGGGTGCAACAATCACGTGATTATATTCAGTTATATTATCTTGTAAATTTAAGTGATGCTAATTGAGTTCAGAGTTGCACTCCCTAGGGTTACTAACCACAACAATTAATATTAACAATTATGGGGAAGGGAAATTGCAACCAGCGGAGGAGAGGGGAATTGAAACCAACGGGATAAAATAAAGCAAATAGGTTTGAAACAAGTAATAATTGAGATTAGGGTTTAGGGTTACTGATATTCGTAGCTTTGGCAATTTGACAAACCCTGAAAAAGTGGGAAAAATAAACAAAATTATGGTGAGTGCATTATCGGTTCGGAGGCAAACCTTGCTAACCCTAAAAATACAAATATAACGAAATTTAAAATAAATAGATAAAATAAGTACTTAGCTTCGAATTTGATCTGACATGGTTGGCGGTCGGAGGAAGCCTCGGGGTCAACCCTGAAAATGGCAAGGCAAAGGCAGAAGAAGGAGTGAGTGTATGCATAGTTTAAAAAAGTATAAAGGGTAAACCCTAAAATCAAAAGGAAACAAAATAGACTTTGAAAATAAAAGAATCGAATACTTAACTTCGGATTTTGAAGGCGCGTAGTCGGAAGGCACTTGAAGGATAACCCTGAAAAGGCATAGAAAAAGAAATACTCAGTGTATGGAATGATCCTCGTAAACCCTAATTAGGGTACGAATTAAATAAGAAAATACGAACGATTTAATTAATTATTGGTCTCGCGACCTAATTAATTAAATCGGGCAGAGAAAATAGAATCGAGCATGCAAGTATTTTTTTAGGAATTTTTTAGAGTTATAACAAAATAAATATGAATTTTTAAAGTGATTAAGTAATTTAAAAAGAAAATAATTAAATAAAAATAAATGTGTGATAGATATTAAATATATAAATAAAAAATAAATAAATATAACATAATAAACAAATAAATATTATATAATAAATATTAATCGAAATAAGTATATATGAAATTAAAATAAAATAAATAAATAAATATTAATAAGAAAAAGTTTTAAATAAAACATATAATACTTTTATTATTATTAAAAAAAAAGAAAGAGATAAAATGATAGATATATATATATATATATATATATATATAAAATAGACTATGTAATTTAAAATAAAAAAAATTAAAAAAATACTTAACTTTTGATTCCATGTGGCTGGCTGCGTGAGGACCATGGTGGACTCGCGCCTTGTGGAACGTCAGACTGGATCAGGCCATGGATCAAACGACTGGATGTTGAAGGGGTGCACCGCACGTACAAAGCAACGACGCACCAGATCCTTCTTTTTAAAAAATTTTGACGCGCGCTGGTGGGCCCAGTGAGGAGCGACCACGTCATCATCGTCTTCACTAAAAAAACCTGCAACACGATTTTACACCGCTTGTTGCAGACAAGCTGAAAAATCACTTACCTACTACACCTGTTAATCATCAAACCCTCATACACGCATGAAAAACAACAATAGGGACCATACTCATGCTCGTTTTGGCCTTACAAACACGTATATACTAGTATCGAGACCTGATTCATCCTAAATTGGGGAGCCCCAATCAAAACTTACGATCCCTAATATGGTAGATCCTCGCATATGCGCGTAATAATCAAATTAAACTTCCAGAATCGTTCAAGACATCATAAGGAACATAAATATGCAATTAAATCAAGCTAATGATGCATGAATTGTTATACTCGAAGCAAAAAGAAAAACACAAACCGTAGAGGAATTGAAGGCGATTCTGGATGATTCAGAGCCTGCCAATGATTGGGAAACGATTAGTGATGTTCTGAGGACGCGTTGGAATGTTGAGATCCCCTTGAATTGTCTTGCAACACATAATTGAAGTTTTTATTTTTTTTTGTGAACTTTTGCACTTGGGTAGGGTTCTTTTATGCAGCCAATTTGTAACCCTTGCATTCTAAATGTCTTGGATACTTATAGGAGAATGATTAGGTTTGATCAAATTGAATCAAATCTCATTAAATTGATTAATGGAAATTTGATTGAATCATATTTTCTTTAGTTTCTAAATATGGCCAAATTGCAATCTTTTTTCACCAAATAATGTGTGCACGAATTTGTTGTTAAATATTGAGTAATAGAGTGATTGATTCTAATTGAAGTTAAAGGAAAATCAAATCTTTGATATTTTCTTTGAATTTTTTGACTTATGTTAATTTTAAATGAATAAAAAATCCATATAAAATTAAATAAATACTAAAAATTCGTGGTATTTGAACTTGGGGCCTTGGATGACTTATGGATCAAGCTTGGGTCATAATAACTTGGGCCTCTTCGTAAAAAACTTCAATTTGAATCTTTTTTCTTCACATTTTTCTCTCTAAAAGGGTCCAACTTTACCAAGGCCTATCTCTCTCAATTTTTGAGGTATGGAAGTGTTCTAAGACTTTTTAGAAACCTTAGAGAGTCCTCTAACCAGTGTCTTTGGTCTCATATCAAAATTATTTTCCATTATCCTTATATATCCTTTTGAAAAAAGTGACTTTTTGTTGACTATTGAAAAGGACCTATAATGTTTTGGTCCATACCTCTCAAATGAAGCATTTTTAGACTTGGCATGTGAGAGATAAAATTGCAGAGAATCAAATTTCCTTCAAAATGAGCTTTGGATGGAAAATTTATGATGTTCCATGTGAGAGTTATGGCTGGTCAAAGTTCAGTTGACTTTCTCCTATAAAACCCTAATTTAGAAACTTTTTGAATTGTTGATTTTTGATCTTTCCTTGATGAACCATGATCAATACTTGATCAGATGGTGAATTATACTTCCATATTAGGATCTTGACAAAAAATCAGGAGTTTTGACTTTACTTTGCCCACAGTTGACTTTTAGGTCAACCTAGTCGACTGTTGACTTTCTGATCATTTGAGTGACCAATCTTTTAAGCTGAGACTTGATACTTGTCATAGAGGTAATGTAAGATACTTTGAGCCATATGGGATGCCTTGGAGCCATTGATTCATTGATTTTCCCTTGAACAAACCAAAACCTAGTTTCTGAGCCTTGTATAGGAGAATGTGTCTTAGAGCTTTATATATTGATTTGAATTTGTATAAGAGAAATAGTATGGGAGAATTTTAGGGTATGACAGCTGCCCCTGTTCAATTATCTTAAACCTGAAGATGTAGAGTGGTTTGTATGCCAGTCGATGTCTGAAGGTGGAAGATGATTGAACACTAGAATACCAAGAAATTTGCCCTAGCTGCAGTAGGGGCTTTTGTCGGAGATGGGCTTGAAGATGCCATCCAGTAGTTGTTTGAGTGTTGATCGTTACGGAATCGTCCGAGGTTTCCGCTTTAGATTTTGAAATGTTGATTGTTTAAGGAACCGTTCGAGGTATCGACTTTAATCTGAGGTAGATCATTAACGAACCGTCCAAGGTATCGACTTAAATCCGATGTAGATCATTAAGGAACCGTCCAAGGTATCGACTTAAACTTGATGTAGATCATTAATGAACCGTCCAAGGTATCGACTTAGATCCAAAGGTAGATCATTTAAGGAACCGTCCAAGGTATCGACTTAGATCCGAAGGTAGATCATTAAGGAACCGTCCAAGGTATCGACTTAGATCCGAAGGTAGATCATTAAGGAACCGTCCAAGGTATCGACTTAGATCTGATGTAGATCATTAAGGAACCGTCCAAGGTATCGACTTAGATCCAAAGGTAGATCATTTAAGGAACCGTCTGAGGTATCGACTTAGATCCGAAGGTAGATCATTAAGGAACCGTCCAAGTTATCGACTTAGATCCGAAGGTAGATCATTAAGGAACCATCCAAGGTATCGACTTAGATCCAAAGGTAGATCATTAAGGAACCGTCCAAGGTATTGACTTAGATCCGAAGGTAGATCATTAAGGAACCGTCCAAGGTATCGACTTAGATCTGATGTAGATCATTAAGGAACCGTCCAAGGTATCGACTTAGATCCAAAGGTAGATCATTTAAGGAACCGTCTGAGGTATCGACTTAGATCCGAAGGTAGATCATTAAGGAACCGTCCAAGGTATCGACTTAGATCCGAAGGTAGATCATTAAGGAACCGTCCAAGGTATCGACTTAGATCCAACGGTAGATCATTAAGGAACCGTCCAAGGTATCGACTTAGATCCGAAGGTTTTGAAGTTGTTTATTTGACTGCAGCAGTAACCTTGCATGTTATGTACGCATTTGTCGCGATGCATTATGTATTATGTATGAACATGTAAGCAATTATATGAATATGTTTATGATTTATGACGTATGACTATGATTTATGCTTTTTGACACATCTGGATTGAGAAGGTGGATCTTCATGTCATTGTAATTTTGATATTTGATCTTATCTTGAAGATGCTCAGCTGGGGATTTATGACTTCTGCTCGGGGACGATCAGTAACTTGATGTACCCTGATTGGGTATTAGAGATATTAATACACCATGTTGGAGAAGAGCAAAGTGTTGGAGAACCGGTATTGTTGAAGATGTAAACTCTGTTGGGGAGTCATGTCTTTGTCGGGACGAGAGCATTTGAAGGTATCTTCTTAATGATTACTCTATGGGGATATGATCTTGTGAACCCGACTCAGTGGGGAGACACGGGCGTCTTGAAAGTTGCCCCCAGTATTATAGTAACTACCATTCTTGGATTTGATTAGGACACACCATTGAGTATTGATCAAGATGTCAAACTGGACTTGCATAGATTTGCCCCCGCTAGTAGGGACTTTGGAAAGATTCGCCTCGCGAGGACTTTATGAGATGTGCACTATGGGCGACATGCCCCTAGTAATCATAGGCCAAAGACAATATCCCATGTTGGTTGGGAAGTAGCTTCAGATCTATTTGGATGCATGCCCCTGATTGTTTTGGCGCCCTTGAGAGATTCTTCGAATCTTGACTTGATTGCCCCGGATTGATCGGGAAATAGTTTGAAACCCACTTGGGATGTGACTTTGACTGTTTGGAATTTGAGAGATTCTTCGAATCTTGACTTGATTGCCCCAGATTGATTGGACAAAGCATGTCATGCCCCTTGTATTCATTGACTTATAGTCAACTGAGTCAGTTATAAGGGATGTTGCTGCTGAAATAGTTCCGTCTGTCGGGATGACTTTTAGTCATTAGTCGTACCCTGTGCAGATTCTTTCTGATGCTAACATTTGAAATTATGTAGCAGAATTTGTTTAATAATAAATTCATGAGATGCAATGCATACGTTTGTCTTGAGTTTTTGAAAAACGTTAAAGCAAGAGATGTAAAAGTGCGATATTCGTAAAAACATGATATTTGTAACAACGTGATGTTTGTAAAAATGAAATATCAACTCAGCATTTTTGGTAAACCTTAAGGAGTCAGGATACATTTTTGGTGATAGTATGCTTTCGAACTAACCATGCTTCAATTAGGACTTTCAATGGTTGTAACGTGGCTTGGTTCACGGTTTAAGAAACAAAGGATAAAGGCTCAAAGTTTATTTGTACCCACCCCTCTTCGTGATGATCTTCAGTCCTAAGCTCAGTTAATTCAACTTATGCATTCAGGTTCCAAGAGACTTTTGGATTTGCACCTTTGATAATGATGATGGTTCATAAGCAAAGAGAACTTTTGAGATGGCAGTCACTTCTTCCTTTTGGTGGTCACAACATTGTGTTGTTAAGGAATTTATTGACTTCTCTTTTTTCATCTTTTTGATATCCCTAACTTTTACCTGAACTGTCTATTTTGAGCTTACAGTCAGCGGGATGCCTTGATTTTTGCCTAAGTCTTCTTTTTGATTTTTTGACTTCGCAGGCTTTTCTTTGTATGTATGTTTTTCATCATTTTTTTTTGAAAGATATTGACTGCCTTACTTAGTGATTGATGAACCATCATTGGCTTTTGATTGACATCTCCAACACTTCTTTGATGTGTGCGGATGAACGCTTGTGATTGACACCTTTGTTGAAAGGTGTACTGAATGATTCTCTTAAAATAGAATGCACAGCCAAATTAACTGAGAACTACCCTGCCCCAGGTTATGATCCAGGGTTTTAATTAGTACAAGAAAGAAACTTCTACTTCTTAGGCTCAAAGGGGTTGAGTATCATAAAACATATGCAAAGTAAAGATGCAGTTTAGATGAGTGATAGCGAAATAATTTATTCAAGACAAACATATGTAATGCACTGATGAGGATTATTAAAACAGATAATGTCTATCATGAGTCAAATGTTTAAACAAACAGGAAAGAACTTGCAAATGAAAGTAGATCTAATGATCCAAAAGTTTGCCCGTCGAGACGTCAATCAATCTTGTCATGACTAGGCATAGGAGCGGTGATCACCACAGGGGTTTCAGGAGGGTTGGTTTTGATTTCTCCGTCATTGATCAGATCTTGAATCTTATTCTTTATTGTCCAGCAATTTTTTGTGTAATGTCCAAGACTGTTGGAATGGTACGTGCACCTCGCGTTGTGTTTATAGTCAGGAGTGTAGGTGTTAGAATTTGTTGGCTCGATTGCCCTGAGCGTCTGGATCATATGAGTGAATTTATTGTTGTGATTCAGTTGTCTTGATTCCATTATCGTGACTCAGTTGTCGTGACTTTGTTGTCGTGATTCCATTATCGTGACTCAGTTGTCATGATTCCATTATCGTGACCTGGTTGTCGTGATTCCATTATCGTGACTCAGTTGTCGTGACTTTGTTGTCGTGGCTCAGTTGTCGTGACTCAGTTGTCGTGATTCCATTATCGTGACTCAGTTGTCGTGATTCCATTACCGTGACTCAGTTGTCGTGATTCCATTATCGTGACTCAGTTGTCGTGATTCCATTATCGTGACTCAGTTGTCGTGACTTCATTGTCGTGGTCTTTTCTGATTTGAGTGTCATGAATAAATCTTTAATCGCACGCTTCAACGGTCTACCATCCTTTACACCATAACCAGGATTGTTCGAGTAATAAGCGCATCTTGCATTATAATTGTACCCCAAGAATAGGAGTGCCTTCAATTCTTCTTGCACCTTGGGTGAGTTTAGAATCAAAGTTTGGGATCGGATGTTCTGAGCCTGAAGGTGTTTGAGTGATTGCTCGAAATCCATTTGTGCTGAAGTAAACAGCAAGAGAGGATGAGATACCTGTTGTGAGAAACCTGTTATGCGATGTTATGAATGCAAATGCAATGCTTTCAAGGTTCTTTAGGAAATTTAGTTCACGACATATAGAAATTAAATTTGTCGCAGCCTTGTCTGAAGAACTCTGACTTTCATCTTGGAACATCCTTCTTTGAGAATCAAGCTCACCATATCGAGTGGGTCATCGCCTCTGATTCGGGATATCTCTGAATTTGAAGGTACCTGGCTAGAGGAAAATAAATCCTCTTGCCCCTTGATAGGTATGATGTCTTTAAACTGGAAGGCATATGGCCAGAGGAAAATAAATCCTCTTGCCCCTCGATGGGTACGGTGTCTTTGATTTGGCAGACAAATAGCCAGAGGAAAGTAAATCCTCTTGCCCCTAGATAGGAATTCCGTCCTTGATAAGAGCACCTGAAACTGTGCGCCCTAAATTCCTAAGATCCTTGTAAGGGTTAGTTAACATGATATGTTATGATGTCATGATGTCATGCACATGTAATGCATTAAGTAAAGCATAAGGTAATAAGGACGAAATGTCCTACAAGTAAAACCTGCAAGGAAATCTGAGGGTTAGATAACAAACACAAGCAAGTCACACAAGTGTCCTTAGGTCGAAAGGCTTGCATGGAGTTTAGATCATGTGAGATACCCTTCCCCAAAGGTATTTCTAAGGATAAAGATGATATCAGCAACGAGTTCTACCGAGTTACCCAGAATTGTCAGCCCTCCTAAAGCACCCTCGAACATGATACATACATACCATGCAATGATACTTTGAGAAAGCACCTATCTGAGTTGTAGTATCGGGTAGCGACTATGCTCTCAACATACATCAAGAGTAGTCCCCCCACTACGTTCCTAAAAGTCAAGATGGGTTAAAGGTAACTAAAGGTCCTTAAGCTCCGACTCACCCACAGACATCCGCACGAACCTCCCTCATACAAGAGAAGCATGCAAACACCCATAGAGGCCTAACTTAAGCGTGAACTTTCATATTGACCAATCCTCCACATACATGAAGGAGGTCGCCATGACTATGCCACTTCCTATCTTAGATGTACTTGAATCTGGGTGTAGGATTCGTCCTTCATTTAATTCCCAAAACAACCCTAAAAAATAAAGCAAGCAAAGCAAACATTAAGTGATCCTAAAATTTAAGATAACCCCTCTTTTAATCGAATATATCCCCAGCAGAGTCGCCAGTTCTGTAATACGGTGAACTGACTTTTTAATCGAAATGTCGCGGTAAGCAAGAGTCGCCACCGACTTTTATTTTATCCAAATATCGGAAATGCTAAAAGAACAGGAAAAACCTTTTAAATAAAATAGGGTTCGGGGGGTAATTATGCAAAGGGAAGGTGTTAGGCACCCTTTGCATCCATGGTTTTCCATGGGCTCTTAATTGCTTTGCTATTCAATTTTGAAGCCAAAAGTTTTAGAAAATGTAGAAAAAGAGTAATAAGGACTTTAGCTCGTAAATGAGCGTAGCCTTATTGAAGATTTATGAGAAAGAATATGAAAAAGTTTTTTAGAGCAAGGCAAAGCAATTAAGGGCAAATTACCTTATAGTTTGAAAAAGAAGTTCTTTTAGCCTTTCAGGGTGAAAGGGTCTATCCTTGCCATAAGAGGGCAGGAAGCCTTTCATTTGGAGGTTGAAGGGTCATCGCATTATCGTTCGCCATAAGACTAACCCATGCCATAGAGAGGCAGGTAGCCTAAGGGAAGAATCAGAATAGCCTTTTCGTAGGCAGCCAGAGGATACCTCAGC
The DNA here is from genome assembly GCF_029867415.1 of Vicia villosa. Classification (NCBI taxonomy): domain Eukaryota; kingdom Viridiplantae; phylum Streptophyta; class Magnoliopsida; order Fabales; family Fabaceae; genus Vicia; species Vicia villosa. Next base: position 900,176 of record NW_026705020.1, read on the forward strand.
CTTTTCGTAGGAAACTTCAAAGGGTCGAGATTATGTTTAGTGTATCGAAGGCAGCATCATTAGGGACCCATGATCTTAATCGAGGCAACATGGCTGAGGTATCCTCGTATTCGAGGGACTGGCTATTGTGCAAAAACACAAGGCAACAAGGTAACAGGCAACAGGCAACAGGCAGCATAAGAGGTTACCAGAAAAGTGTGCGTGGGTGCAACAATCACGTGATTATATTCAGTTATATTATCTTGTAAATTTAAGTGATGCTAATTCAGTTCAGAGTTGCACTCCCTAGGGTTACTAAGCACAACAATTAATATTAACAATTATGGGGAAGGGAAATTGCAACCAGCGGAGGAGAGGGGAATTGAAACCAGCGGGATAAAATAAAGCAAATAGGTTTGAAACAAGTAATAATTGAGATTAGGGTTTAGGGTTACCGATATTCGTAGCTTTGGCAATTTGACAAACCCTGAAAAAGTGGGAAAAATAAACAAAAATAGGGTGAGTGCATTATCGGTTCGGAGGCAAACCTTACTAAACCCTGATTAGGGTACGAATTAAATAGGAAAATACGAACGATTTAATTAATCATGGTCTCGCGACCTATTAATTAAATCGGACAGAGAAAATAGAATCGAGCATGCAAGTATTTGTTAGGAATATTTTAGAGTTATAACAAAATAAATATGAATTTTTAAAGCGATTAAGTAATTTAAAAAGAAAATAATTAAATAAAAATAAATGTGTGATAGATATTAAATATATAAATAAAAAATAAATAAATATAACATAATAAACAAATCAATATTATATAATAAATATTAATCGAAATAAGTATATATGAAATTAAAATAAAATAAATAAATAAATATTAATAAGAAAAAGTTTTAAATAAAACATTTAATACTTTTATTATTATTAAAAAAAAAGAAAGAGATAAAATGATATATATATATATATATATATATATATATATATATATATATATAAATAAAATAGACTATGTAATTTAAAATAAAAAAAAATTAAAAAAATACTTAACTTTTGATTCCATGTGGCTGGCTGCGTGAGGACCATGGTGGACTCGCGCCTTGTGGAACGTCAGACTGGATCAAGCCATGGATCAAACGGCTGGATGTTGAAGGGGTGCACCGCACGTACGAAGCAACGACGCACCGGATCCTTCTTTTTAAAAAATTTTGACGCGCGCTTGTGGGCCCTGTGAGGAGCGACCACGTCATCATCGTCTTCACTAAAAAAACCTGCAACACGATTTTACACCGCTTGTTGCAGACAAGCTGTAAAATCACTTACCTACTACACCTGTTAATCATCAAACCCTCATACACGCATGAAAAACAACAATAGGGACCATACTCATGCTCGTTTTGGCCTTACAAACACGTATATACTAGTATCGAGACCTGATTCATCCTAAATTGAGGAACCCCACTTCAAAACTTACGAACCCTAATATGGTAGATCTTCGCATATGCGCGTAATAATCAAATTAAACTTCCAGAATCGTTCAAGACATCATAAGGAACATAAATATGCAATTAAATCAGGCTAATGATGCATGAATTGTTATACTCGAAGCAAAAAGAAAAACGCAAACCGTAAATGAATAAAAAATCCATATAAAATTAAATAAATACTAAAAATTCGTGGTATTTGAACTTGGGGCCTTGGATGATTTATGGATCAAGCTTGGGTCATAATAACTTGGGCCTCTTTGTAAAAAACTTCAATTTGAATCTTTTTTCTTCACATTTTTTTCTCTAAAAGGGTCCAACTTTACCAAGGCCTATCTCTCTCAATTTTTGAGGTATGGAAGTGTTCTAGGAATTTTTAGAAACCTTAGAGAGTCCTCTAGCCAGTGTCTTTGTTCTCATATCAAAATTATTTTCCATGCTCCTTATATATCCTTTTGAAAAAAGTGACTTTTTGTTGACTTTTGAAAAGGACCTATAATGTTTTGGTCCATACCTCTCAAATGAAGCATTTTTAGACTTGGCATGTGAGAGACAAAATTGTATAGAATAAAATTTCCTTCAAAATGAGCTTTGGATGGAAAATTTCTGATGTTCCACGTGAGAGTTATGGCTGGTCAAAGTTCAGTTGACTTTCTCCTATAAGACCCTAATTTAGAAACTTTTTGAATTGTTGATTTTTGATCTTTCCTTGATAAACCATGATCAATACTTGATCAAATGGTGAATGATACTTCCATATTAGGATCTTGACAAAAAATCAGGAGTTTTGACTTTACTTTGCCCACAGTTGACTTTTAGGTCAACCCAGTCGACTGTTGACTTTCTGAACATTTGAGTGACCAATCTTTTAAGCTGAGACTTGATACTTGTCATAGAGGTAATGTAAGATACTTTGAGCCATATGGGATGCCTTGGAGCCATTGATTCATTGATTTTTCCCTTGAACAAATCAAACCCTAGTTTCTGAGCCTTGTATAGGAGAATGTGTCTTGGAGCTTTATATATTGATTTGAATTTGTATAAGAGAAATAGTATGGGCAAATTTTGGGGTATGACAATAGGAATGTTACTCTCATATATCTAATAATCTTCTAGCTGAATCTTCATCCATAGCATCTATGTACTACACCCAGCATCAGCAACATATTCTACTTCTGTTGTAGAAAGAGCAATGGTAGCTTGCTTCTTGCTGTACCAGGAGATCAGGTGACTTCCAAAAAATTGACAACTTCCAGAAGTACTTTTCCTTTCAACTCTATCTCCAGCGTAATCAGCATCACAATATCCTATTAAGTTGTATTCTTCAGATCTTCTGTGGACTAAACCAACATTAGTAGTACCTTTCAGATACCTCAAAATTCTCTTAACAGTTGTTAAGTGAGATTCTCTAGGATCTGATTGGAATCTTGTACACGGACAAACAATGAATAAAATATCAGGTCTAGAAGCAGTAAGATATAGAAGAGATCCAATCATACCTCTGTAGAGCTTCTGATCTACCTTCTTACATACCTCATCCTTACCTAGGACACACGTTGGATGCATATGAGTTTTTGCTTCTTTGCTTTCAGAAAGATTAAACTTCTTCAGAAGTTCTTTCACATACTTGGTCCGATGAACATAAGTTCCTTCTGATGTTTGATTGATTTGGATCCCAAGGAAATACTTGAGTTCTCCCATCATGCTCATTTCAAACTCAGCCTGCATAGACTTAGCAAACTCCTTTCCAAGTGTAGCATTAGAAGTTCCAAAGATAATATCATCAACATAAATTTGGTAAATTAAAATATCCTTTTTAAAGGTTTTACAAAAAGAGAGTAGTATCCACTCTTCCTCTAGTGAAACCATTATCCAAAAGGAAAGAACTTAATCTTTCATACCAAGCTCTAGGAGCTTGCTTCAGTCCGTATAATGACGTCTTTAGTTTAAAAACATGTTCTGGAGACTTAGAGTCTTCAAAACCAGGAGGTTGGTGGACATAAACTTCCTCATCTATATAACCATTTAAGAAGGCACTCTTAACATCCATCTGATATAGAGTGATGTTATGTTGAGTGGCAAAAGAAATCAATAAGAGAATAGATTCTAACCTGGCCACTGGTGCAAAGGTTTCTGTATAGTCTATACCTTCTTGTTGACTATAGCCCAGAGCCACCAGTGTGGCTTTGTTTCTTACAACTTCTCCTTTTTCGCTTAGCTTGTTTCTGAAGAACCACTTCGTACCAATGATGTTAAATCCTTTTGGTCTTGATCCCAGACATCATTCCTTGTAAGCTGATTTAGTTCTTCTTGCATTGCAATTATCCAGTCAGCATCCTCCAGAGCTTGATCAACAGAAGTTGGCTCAATAAGAGATACAAGACCAAATTGACATTCTGCATTGTTCTTAAAGAATGCTCTTGTTCTGATGGGATCATCCTTGTTTCCCAGGATAACATCTTCTGAGTGAGCAGAGTTGAGTCTAGATGATCTTCTGACAGCTGGCTATTCAGAAATTATGAGATTCTCTAATGAAGCAGCAACTTGATCTTTTGACACCTTGCTTATGGGTTTTTCAGCTTCTGAGTTAGAGATTTCAATATCTGCAAAATTCTCAAACTGCTTTGGCTTTTCAAGACAAAGCTTATCATCAAATCTGATATTGATTGATTCTTCAACAATCAATTTTCAGTATTGTATACTCTGTAGCCTTTTGAGCGTTCAGAATATCCAAGAAGGAAACACTTCTGTGCCTTAGAATCAAACTTACTCAGATGATCTTTAGTGTTCAGAATATAACATATACATCCAAATGGATGGAAATAAGAAATGTTGGGCTTTTTGTTCTTCCATAATTCATAAGTAGTCTTATTTAGAATAGGTCTGATAGAGATTCTATTCTGAATATAACATGCAGTGTTTATTGCTTCTGCCCAGAAATGCTTAGCCATATTGGTTTCATTGATCATGGTTCTGGCCATTTCTTGTAGAATCCTATTCTTTCGCTCAACAACTCCATTTTGCTGTGGAGTTCTAGGGAAAGAGAAATCATGGGCAATACCATTTTCTTTGAAATAAATCTCAAAGAATCTGTTCTCAAATTCGCCACCATGATCACTTCTGACCTTCATGATTTTACATTCTTTCTCAGATTGAATTTGAGTGCAAAAGTCAAAGAACATTGTATCAGACTCATCCTTGTGTTTCAAGAACTTTATCCATGTCCAACGGCTATAATCATCTACGATGACTAATCCATATTTCTTCCCTCTGACAGATGCTGTTTTGACTGGGCCAAACAGATCAATATGCAGAAGTTCTAGCGGCCTAGAGGAAGAGACAACATTCTTAGACTTGAATGCAGGTTTGGAAAACTTCCCTTTCTGACATGCTTCGCAAAGAGCATCTGATTTGTATTTCTGATTAGGGAGTCCTCTGACCAGATTTAGTTTGTTAATTTGAGAAATCTTTCTCAAACTAGAATGGCCTAATCTTCTGTGCCAGACCCATTGCTCTTCACTAACATACATAAGACAAGTTACCTTATGATTCTTAAGATCCTGAAGATCAATCTTGTAAATGTTGTTCTTTCTCTTGCCTATAAATAGGATTGAGCCATCCTTCTGACTTACAACCTTGCAAGAATTTTGATTGAAGATTATGTCATAACCATTGTCACTTAATTGACTTATGGACAATAAGTTATGAGCTAATCCATCTACAAGAAGAACATTTGTTATGGAAGGAGAGTTACCAATACTTATGGTTCCTGAGCCAATAATCTTGCCCTTCTGATCTCCTCCATACTTAACTTCTCCAGCAGATTTAAGCACCAGGTCTTGCATCATAGACCTTCTTCTCGTCATGTGCCGTGAACACCCCGAGTCCAGGTACCATGACATGTTTTCCTTTGTCTTCTTTGCAGCCAAGGATATCTACAACAGAAATTATCTTCTCCTTAGGTACCTGTCGCACGCTCGCGAAAAATGAACAGAGTCGCCACCAATATATTTATCCCATAAGGGAAAGGAATACCAGGAAACCTAGGAAAGGAAGGAACAAGGTCTTGCGACCAGAGAATCAAGGTACGGGAGTCGGTTACGCAAGGGGAAGGTATTAGCACCCCTCGCGCCCATCGTACTCGATGGTATCCACCTATGTTTGTTTCTATCTAAAGGGTGTGTACTATGTCTATGTCTACATGTGTGAATGCATGCAAAAGAAATACGGGGAAAAGAAGGAATATTTACAAGTGTGCTCGTTCAAGCCCCGCGACTTGATGCCTACGTATCCCTTTCAGGAATCAGAGCACCGTAGTTCGGCTCCATAGTTTTTGTTTGTTTTTGTGTTTTTTAGTTGGGCGGCGTTAACGCTCGCGCTCTTGCATAAGGGGACAGCCTAGGATGCAATGGAGCGGAGATAACAATGCCCTTAAGAAAGGAGAGAAAGAGAGAGTTTGAGTGTTTCGAGAAAATCCCTAAAGCAAGGGAAACTCGAGTTACTCTATGGTTTGTGTTTTTTAGAATTTGGGAACTTACGCCTGAATGGGACCCTAAAGCAAGGGAGATCCAAGCACTCGAACATTCCCTAAAGCAAGGGATGTTCAAGCTTCCATTCCCTTTTTAAGATTTTCACTTTGATTATTAATGTTTTAAGTATTTTCTTTGTATTTTTTTATGGGGAATTTATTTTGATATTTTTAGATGTTTTAGAGTTGTAAAAAGAAAAAGAATGCAAAAGGGGGACTATCCTATTCTCTAATCCTAATTGTTGCTTAATTCCTAAAAGGAAAAGGTACGAAATATTAAAATATTCACAAAAGGAAGAAAATTAAAATGTAATACTATTTATGAAAATATATTCAAAAACATGAAGGAAATTGATCACACAACAAATTTCATTTTTGAATTATCAAGAAAAACTATCTATTTTTATTATTTATGAGTTTTCAATCAAAATTCAATTAAAAGAAAATAAAGTTTCTAAAATCTAATTAGTTAGAAAAAGTGTTTTTGTCATTTTATTTAAGAAAAAAAATGAATTAATAAACAAAAGAAAGTAAAATAAAATCAATTTTATTTATTTTTTGATTAACAGCATGGGGGTGCAAAAGTATTTTCATGTGAACTTAGAAATCAGTTAAAGGTAAAACAGGGCCTAAAATGGGGGTGGGGAATAGCAAGGCATCCAGGCCTGGTCCAATAACAAGTGGTGCATTAGCAAAACAGAGGTGTAGCGTGGAAGAGAGGAGAAGGCCCACAGAGGCGTGGCCCAATTAGCAAAACCAACCATTTCCACTTTTCATTTCATTGTTTTTATTATTGGCTCAGCATGTGATTTATTATTCTATGGTACAGAAAAATGAACGTGGCAATGTGGACATTGCATCAATCGGTGCATCTCACTTAAGTAACTAAAGACAAAAGAACGCTATGGACCAATCAAAACAAGCCACATCAATATCCAATCATATGAATAAAACAAGAATTAGCAACTAAATGGGGAGGAAAGCCAATGAAGCCATGCCACGTCTGCAATCTGAGGGAAAACGCACTAAACAGACTCAGCCGCCGGAGACGTTCACCGATCATCTTCTTTGGTGGCTCTCGCGGCAGCGCTACCCATGCCACGTCCAGAAAATCTCCAAACCGCCATCATCTCGCTCGGGATTTCACGTAGACTCCAGATCTGACCTCAAATTTCCCTAACTCTTCCTCTATTGTGATAACCGAAATGAAAACAAAAACCTAGCTAACGAGATCTCCATGAAAACACACGATAACTACCTCCACACGATCCTTATGCTACGCAGAAATGGAGTATGGATATGACATATTTAGATGACAACAAGTTCACACAGAATCCAGTCAATTTTCAGAGGACGTGTACTTCTATCAAATGCAGAGAATAGCGTGGAGTATGTTCAAGATATGCAACCTACTCATACATAGCTAGCATGCTAAGGAGTTCAAGATGCTAACCTGTTGGCGTTCTTGAATCAAAAGTTGCTGAGAAACTCCACGTTCTCTTGAAGGAGATGGCAGTGATACTTGCTTTGATGATATCAACAACTTCACCCGGTCTCTGAGGAGTATACGCAGAAACGGTAGAGATCTTGAGCTCAGTGATCCGCTTGCAAAGTGATGATGTGTGATGATGTTGAACGAGTGAGGATGACGAGAGAGAGTTCACAGGGAGATCGTTGAGAGCCTTGTGGCAGTGGTGGTGAGGATCAGTGGCTTGTGGTGGTTACGGTGGCCGGAGTTTGTTACAGCTCGTAACAAATTCTGGTGGAGGAGGAGAATGAACTGAGTGAGGTAGAGTGTGGAGAGAGAGAAGTGAGAGAGAATAGAGTGAGGAAGTGGAGTGTGTGGGGAAGTGAATCGTGAGAGAGTGTATGGACTGTATGCACCTATCTTTATAGGGTGAGTGTGGCTAGAATGAGAAGCATTTCTCTGGTATGGGGCTTTAGTGAGTAAGCATCTCGTGGCAAGGTTGTTCTTCAGTGTGGGACTTGTAATATAGAGCTTGCCTTTGAAACTTAATGAACAAGCTTGTTGCTTATGGCAAACCTTGTGTCCACTTTCTGAAATCAGTAATCTTGCATGGCTATATGTGGAATGATGGTAATAACACCTTGGTGCATGCTGCAAAATGAATGTGTCACCTTCTAGTTCAAGTGGCCCTCTTGGCAACTTTCTAACCCCCCAACCAATTGCTTAAATGACTTGTTCTTGGACTCATGGTGTAGGTGACATATGATGGAGCAGGTTCTGTGTTGCTATGATCAAGTAAGAATGCCTATAACCCCTTCAAAAATAACTTCGAATATAGTGATGCACTCTGAACATGAGGCTTGCGTGCATGACATGATCTGACCTCCTCTATGTGGCAAATACGCAACTTGGCCAGGGCATGACTTTAGGCTTTCGTATCTTGTTTCGCACACACTCAATGATTCCCATCCATGGCTTGTTTGAAAGAGCGTATGGCAAGGAGTAATCTGATATCAAGATGGATCCAAATGGATATTTGTAGAGTCCTAAGACTGGCTTTGAATTCAGCGCGCCACGTGTTTGATGAAAGATTCACGCGTGACCAGGATTTATGCCCAGCCAGATGCATAACTTGGACCAGTGTGAACATGTGACTTTGGAGCTTTGTAAATGATTCATTCTTTGTCCACATGGCTTGATTCTTGTCTCATTGCATAGAGGACATGGAGGAGAGTTGATGGGTGTCAAGTTTTTAATTAATAGACCATCGTATCGCTCTGGGATTAGCTCCAAAAATGACACGCCACATGTTTGTAAAAATGCTTGCATGTTGTCAAGAGGCTTGCCCAGCAATGTGACTTGTTTCAAATGAAAAGTCTCAACTTCACATCTTAATAACTCTTCAACCAAGCTTCAAATGAAAAAGTGCCCAACTACAAAGTTGTTCTCCTCCATGAGAGGAACAACTTTGATGTTTGGAATTTTCCCAAAAAATGTCATTTGCCACGTGTAAACTGATGGTGAAGTGGACTGTTCAACTAGATTTCCAATGCCAAAATTTTTCTAAGTATGAAAGCTTTCCATTTTTGTTATTTTTCTATTTTTGGCAACTTTTTGTCGAACTCCCGATTTTATCCATTCTTTGACTTTTCTTGACCAACTTTCCACCAAAAGTCAATATTTGAATAATTCTCCTGATTTTGACCCAAAAGTCAACTGTTCTGATTTTTCTGATTATTGATGGAATTCCTGATTAAATCTCTTCCAGTCAAACAAACACATCCACATAGTCAGTATGAGAGCTCCTCATTCATAGGGTCCACTTCTGATTAAATGTTGACCAGAAAGTCAACTGGTTGACTTTGGTCAAAGAAAACCCTGATTTAGGGGACCAGATGATTTGCAAGCTTGTACCCTTCAATCAATGCCTTTAATTGAGACTGAGAGAAAAACTAAGCTAGGAGGGCTTCAAATGAACATAGATCCACATGATTACAACTCATCCCTCTTGTTTTCTGATCAAAACTTCTTTGCAATAAGGCTCTTTCTTGCTAGTCCTTGATTGATACCACCGATATGAATGCATGAGTATGGGTCATGGCCTAAATGATGTATGTACAAGAATGCAAAGCCTAAGCCAGTTAGAAGTGAAAGGGTAGGACAAATTTGGGGTATGACAACTGCCCCTATTTAATCGTCTTAAACCTGAAGGTGAGATTGGCGTTAGCCTTTCGAACATTCAAGGTAGAAGAAGATTAAATATCAATGTACCAGAAATTTGTCCTAAAGAGGGGATGGTGTAAGTGTTATTCTTATTTTTGTTTTGATATCTGCTGGGGAAAGAGAAATTTGTTTTTCTTGATGGAAATATTTACAGTGAGTAATTGGGAGAAGGGTGATAGCTTGTAACGTAGCCCAAGGTGCCAATAAAAGGTTCCCAAAAGAAATGTTTCATGAAACAATGACTGAAAAGAAATAGATCTCGTGCGACCTACGACTCACCATTGACTCGACAACAGGAGAGGATCTCGTGCGATCTTCAGGACATAAAGGAAATAGACCTCGTGCGATCTACGACTCAACATCGACTCGACATCAGGAGAGGATCTCGTACGATCTTCAGGACAGAAAGGAAATAGACCTCGTGCGATCTACGACTCAACATCAGGAGACAACAGGAGAGGTAAGGAAAAGATCTCGTGCGACCTTATGACCTATCATTGGGAGAAGACCTCGTGCGCCCTTCGGAAACAGGAAGATATAGATCTCGTACGATCTACGATTCGACATCGGGAGAAGACCTCGTGCGACCTTCAAAACAGGAAGATATAAATCTCATACGATCTACGACTCGACATCGGGAGAAGACCTCGTGCGACCTTCAAAACAAGGGGAAGAGTAGATCTCGTGCGACCTACAGGACAAAAGGAGATAGATCTCGTGCGACCTACGACTCGATATCAAGAGAAGATCTCATACGACCTTCAGGACGATAAGGGGATAGATCTCGTGCGACCTACGACTCAACATCGCCTCGACATCAGAAGGAGGAAAACAGAAAGACTTCGTGTCTGACATTTGTCAGGAATTGAGGACACCTCGTATCGGCACCACAGCTTAAAAGTGTTTGTAGTATGATAGCAGATATCAGGCAAAGTTTGTACAGGTAACAACTTTGAGAGGATGGGTCATTGTTCTGATTCAATCATTGACTCCTATTATCTGGCTTATGTTCCGTATGCATGTTTGAGTTTTTATGGCGTAATGATCCACTGTAATGGATATGCTACGCTTTCGAGGATGCAATGCTATATGCAATGAATACTATATGCAGAGAGTGCCAAATAAAGGCCCTTGGTGGAACAGAAGAGTAGGATCATTGGGGTCCGTTGCCTTGTGATCTTGAAGCATCATTGTGAATTGATATTGGAACCCCACAGTACCAAAGGTTATTGGTAACTGCGTTGAGGGTTGGAACATAGCCCCGCTGGGGATGAAATGATTTTGCTCGACTTTCCTTACATCCTATGCTGCTTGGGGAATCATGAGTTTTGAGAGACCGCTCTTCGTCTGCCATATGGAAGAGGGATATGGACCTTTTCAGGTGCTCCATGCTTACCAGTACTGATGAATTATACTCTGGAACTTTCATGCGGGATGATGATGACCTTTATGACATGTCATGAGCAAAGATGACGGCTAGAACCTGCAACCTGCACAGAAAACAACGTTAGGATGCAAATGGTGCCCCTTAGAGCACTTTTATGTTTATGTAACATCATGTTTCGTTTTGATTTTGTGATTATTATTCCCCATGCTTTCAATGCAATGTTTAATAACGAATTAAATCACACCTCGCATGCGAAAAAAATGAAAAGCAGGAAAGAACACTTCTTATGAAAAGATCATTTTATTGATGGAATGCCTATGAATAGGCTTCTGTACAAGGAAGAAACTCCTAAATAAGGTAGTTGCGAAAGGAAAATAAAATGCAAAAAGCAAAATGGCAAAGAGAAATGCTCGAATTTCCATTAAAACTGACATTGCTACAATTCCCATATCCTCGATCCTCTCAATGCTTTGCTTCAGAAGGGTAATGGTTGGATTGATCTGTCCGTTCTGCCAAGGGCGTATAGGGGTCTTTGTGAAAGATATTCAGACTGCAGCCTCTCGCTTTTGATCCCTAACTTTTGCCTGGATCGCCCTTTCGGGTTTTCAATCCAGCGGGATGCCCCTTTTTGCCTAAGTCGCCCTTTCGGGTTTTCAACTTAGCGGGTTATTCTTCTTTTTTTGTTTTATCCCTAATTTTTGCCCAAACCCTTTTGGTTTGCCGGGATGCCCTTATTTTTGCCTAGGTACGTCGACCTAGCGGGTCTTTTATGCGTAGTATTTTTTGACTGAGTCTGAATTGACTGGAAGCAGAACGTCCTCCCCATCCATCTTCGTCAGAATTAAAGCACCACCTGAAAATGCTTTCTTCACAATGTATGGTCCCTCATAGTTGGGAGTCCATTTGCCCCTTGGATCGGTATGAATTGGTAAGATCTTCCTTACGACTAGGTCACCTGTGTGGAATTCTCGAGGCCGAATCTTCTTGTCATACGCTTTCTTGATCCTCTTTTGGTACAACTGGCCATGGTAGATAGCAGATAAGCGTTTCTCCTCAATTAGATTGAGATGATCAAGCCTCGTTTGAACCCATTCTGTTTCATCGAGTTTGGCGTCCATCAAGACTCTCAACGAAGGAATTTCCACTTCGACAGGTAGTACGGCCTCCATACCGTAGACAAGAGAGAAGGGAGTTGCCCCAGTTGAAGTACGAACCGAAGTTCTATAGCCATGCAAAGCAAACGGTAACATTTCATGCCAGTCTTTATACGTTCTAACCATCTTCTGGACGATCTTCTTTATATTCTTGTTAGCAGCTTCGACTGCGCCATTCATCTTTGGCCGATAGGGTGATGAATTGTGATGTTCGATCTTGAACTCTTTGCACAACTCTGCCATCATCTTGTTATTAAGATTGGACCCGTTATCAATGATGATCTTGTTTGGAACCCCATATCGGCATATGATTTCTTTCTTGATAAAGCGAGTGACGACTTGCTTGGTTACGTTCTTGTAAGAAGCAGCTTCCACCCATTTGGTGAAGTAGTCGATAGCAACAAGAATAAATCTATGCCCATTTGAAGCTTGCGGCTCGATTCGTCCAATCATATCTATGCCCCACATGGCAAACGGCCATGGCGATGTCAGAACATTCAAAGGAGTTGGAGGAACATGAATCCTGTCAGCATACACTTGGCCTTTGTGACATTTCTTCACGTATACATAACAATCACTTTCAATGGTCATCCAATAATATCCTGCTCTGTAATACGGTGAACTGACTTTTATAATCGAAATGTACGGTAAGCAAGAGTCGCCACCGACTTTTATTTTATCCAAACAAATTCAGAAAGGCAAAAAGAAACAGAAAAAAAACCTTTTAAAAGAAATCTAAGTTCGGGGGGTAATTTATGCAAAGGGAAGGTGTAAGGCACCCTTTGCATCCATGGTTTTCCATGGGCTCTTAATTGCTTTGCTTGCTCGTTTTCAGAAAAGGTAGATGAAAGAGATAGGGACTTTAGCTTGTGAATAAGCGTTGCCCTTTTGAAAAATTATGAGAAAGAATATAATAAAAAGGTTTGAGCATTGCAAGGCAATTAGGGGCAATTACCTTAAACTCAGATGATAGGTCTCTTTTTAGCCTTTCAGAATGAAAGGGTCTATCCTTGCCATAAGAGGGCAGGAAGCCTTTCGTTTGGAGGTTGAAGGGTCATCGAAGCATCCTTTGCCATAAGACTGTCCCATGCCATAGAAGGGCAGGTAGTCTAAGGCAAGGATCAGAATAAGCCATTTCGTAGGCAGCCAGAAGATACCTCAGCCTTTTTCCGTAGGCAACTTCCGAGGGTCGAGGTCATGTTAGTGTATCGAAGGCAGCATCATTAGGGACCATGACCTTTAATCGAGGCAACATGGCTGAGGTATCCTCGTATTCGAGGGACTGGCTATTCTGCACAAAATACAAGGCAACAAGGCAACAGGCAACAAGGCAACAGAGAGGTTACCCAAAAGTGTGCGTGGATGCATCAATCACGTGATTAATTCGATTAAATTATCTTATAATTAGTGAGGCTAATTCAATTCAAGGTTGCACTCCCTAAATTACTAACCACGCAGTATAATATAAACAGTAATAACGGGGAAGGGAAATTGAAACCAGCGGAGGAGAGGGGAATTGAAACCAGCGGGATATAAAAATAAAAGGTTTAACATAAGTAATAATTGAGATAGAGTTTAGGGTTACCAACGTTCGTAGCTTTGGCAATTCGACAAACCCTGAAACTTTGGAAAAGAAAGAATAAACAAAGAAGGGTGAGTGCATTATCGGCTCAGAGGCAATTAGGGTTAACCCTAATAAAAATAAAGGATAAAGAAATTAATAATAAATAAATAAACAATACTTAGCTTTGCATTTGGATTTGATCTGACATGGTTGACAGTCGGAGGAAGCCTCGAAGTTACCCTGAAAGTAGCAAGGCAAAGACAGAAAACAGATGGAGTGAGTGTATGCACAGTTCAGAAATATAAGGGCAAACCCTAAAATCAAAGGAAACAAAATAGACTTTTAAAAATAAATAGGGTACTTAGCTTTGTGAAGGGTGTGGCGCATCGTCGGAGGAAATCCTGTTGCTAACCCTGAAAAGAAAATGCACAAAGAAAATATTCTTCAGTGTATAGCAAATTCTTGTAAATATTAAATCGGGTGAAAATTGAATTGAATAACAATCGGATTTAATTAATTATTGGTCTTCGAGCTAATTAAATCGATCAAAAATGAAAATATAGATTTTTAAAAGGTCAAAATATATTTTAATTGATTAACCCAAAATTAATTTATGAATTAAAACAATTTAAATACATTTTAAACTATTATTATTATTATTATTATTATTATTATTATTATTATTATTATTATTATTTTTTAATAAAATCGAGGAATCGACACTTATTATTTAAAAAAGAGGTTTTTTAGGATTTTGTAAAGAAAAAGAAAATATTTATATGAAATTTATATATATAAATATACAAAAAAGGATTTTATGTAATTAAAAAAAAAGAAAAAAGAAATTAGAACTTATCTTGATTCAGTGTGGTGTGTCTTGAGATCCATGATGCACCTTCAGCTCTGGATGCGTTGGATTCTGGACGCTGATGATCAGACGGCTGATGGTGTGGGGAGTAACGTAGGCCAGCATAGGATGGATGCGCTGGATCCGTTTGTAGGTGTTTTCAAGAAAGTATCACAAAAATAATGTAAAGAGCAGGGATCGAACCCCTGCCTTATGAGTCAACCGCTTGAGGTAACGCTTTAACCACTAGGCCATGCTTCAGTTCCTGTTAACGAAACGACGCGCAAGTAATATATTCAAAGATGAATTGATCAAAATTTTAAAACAGAATTCGCGCCAGGGACTTATCTTCTTCTTCGTTGGGAATTTTCTGCAACAGACGTGTTTTAGGCCACGGTTTTTCACGTGTTCCCTTAGACCTGTAATCATTGAAAATCCACAATACATAATATAAATTCAAGATAAATGCATAGAACGAATCGGATTCGCCTCCTGATCATGGCTAGAGTCATAGTTTCGTCTAATTTTGCTCGGTTTGCAAAGCCCCAATTTAGAAGCTTTGAAACCTAACAATGGCGGATCCCTTTATCTGCAATCAAAATCGAATCAAACGGCACAGATAGCTTCCTAACAAGATTATAAACATAACCACGGATTTAAATACGATGTATGAAGTGCATATGAGCGAATTCGGATTCAAAATTTTTGGAAGCAAACCGTGGCTATGGAGATGCGTTGCTGTGCGTTTTGGTCGATGAGGAAGATTGGTTCACGTTCAGAACACCCTAGGGAGTCGATTAGAATACTCAGAACGCCTCGCAACAAGCTCCAACTGCAAAAACGCGTTTGGCTTCTTCCTTGTTTTTTTGTTCTTGATACGGCCTCTTAAGGTGCAAAAAAACCAACCCCTTGCATTTGGTCTTGTTCAGGCATATATAGAGGTTGAATTAGGTCAACATAACTGAACCAAATCTCCTTGAATCTAGAGATTGCATTTGATCACAAATCATCTTTCAAATTTTCCAAAATTGGCCAAATTTGCATCAATCTTGTGCCAATCATTTGTTCACGAAATTTGTGAGATAATATGGAGTAAATACTGATTGGAATTGATAATTACAAAGCCCATGGCCAAACATTTGATTTTTATTGATTTATATAACTATTAATCATTATTTAAATGAATAAAAAACCATATAAAATCAAGTAAAACTTATTAATTCGTGGAAATTGGTCTTGATAACTTAGATAACTTGTGGACCAAGATTGAAGCTTAAGAAGTTAGGCCCATTTAAAAGAAAATCCAATTTGAACCCTTTTTACTTCATATTTTTTCTTCAAAATCGCCCAACTTTGACAAGGCATATCTCTCTCAATACTTGTCATATAAAGATATTCTAGGACTTTTCGGGAAGCCCAAGATGTCTTCTAAATGATGCTTTTGGTTTCATCTCAATTAAATATTCCATGCTTAAGTTATGAGCTTAGACCCAAAAGGTGTTTTCGTTTGACCTTTTCGGAGGACTTGTAACGTATTGGCTCACTTGAAACTTGGCATGAGGGTACTGTGAGGCATATGAGAGATCATGGAATCCACTTGAGTTATCATAAGTTGACTTTTCTTGAAGAGACACTAAACCCTAGTTTGGAGACTGTAGTTTAGGAGAGTGTATACTCAGTCGAATCTTAAGCTTCTAAGATTCAAATGAACTTGAGTATGAAAATATGATGGGCAAATTTTGGGGTATGACAGCTGCCCCTGTTCAATTATCTTAAACCTGAAGATGTAGAGTGGTCTGCGCGCCAGTCGGTATCTGAAGGTGGAAGATGATTGAACATAAGAATACCAAGAAATTTGCCCCATTTGAAATAGGGACTTTTATCGGAGATGGGCTTGCGGATGCCATCTGGTAGTTGAAGTCTGAGAAGATGTCGTTTGCGCGTTGATCGTGTCATTACCGTTCGTAGTAAATGAATTAGATCTTTTGGAGAGATAATCGTGTCTACATCGTTTGCGATGATAGAATTAGATTCTTTAAAGGTCGATCGTGTCAGCACCGTTCGTAGTAACTGAATTAGATCTTGGAGAGATAATCGTGTCTACATCGTTCGTGATGATAGAATTAGATTCTCTTGCCGTGTCAGCACTGTTCGTAGTAACTGAATTAGACTGTAGAATTAATTGATCGTGTCCACACCGTTCGTGATGATGGAATTAGATCTCTGAGATTTGATCGTGTCAGTACCGTTCGTAGTAACCGAATTAGATCTTCTGTCGTGTCAGCACCGTTCGTAGTAACTGAATTAGACTTGGTTGGTCATTGATCGTGTCTACACCGTTCGTGATGATAGAATTAGATCTCTGAGCGTTGATCGTGTCAGTACCGTTCGTAGTAACTGAATTAGATCTTGAAAATGATCGTGTCATTACCGTTCGTGGTAAATGAATTAGATCTTAGAAAGTTGGGAATTTCGTTCATTTGTCTGTACCTGTATTCTGAAAAAGGTAAGGTTAATTTTTATGCAATGTTATGATGTATGTATGATGAGTTTCTCAAAATAAATGAGAAACTTGTGTGTTATGTATGAATTCGTTATGAGGCGATGTATGCGATGTATGAATATGTTTATGCCATATGATATGTGAATATGATTTATGTTGCTTTGATCGAGAAAATAAATCTTTACGCCTTTGTGATTTTGATGTCTAATCTTGTTTTGAATATGCTCAGCTGGGGATTTGTGATTTCTGCTTGGAGATGATCGGTGACTTGATGTTCCCTGATTGGTGATAAAGATATTGATAAATCATGTTGGAGGAGAGCGACAGTGTTGAAGATGTAAACTCTGTTGGGCAGCCATGTCTTTATCGGGAGCGTTTGTATCTTCTTAATAATTACTCTGTGGGGATATGATCTTGTGAACCCGGCTTTGTGGGGAGACATGGGTGAAAGTTGCCCCCAGTATTATAGTAACTACTACTTGATTTAGGACACGTCACTTAAAATGTCAAACTGGACTTGTATAGATTTGCCCCAGTTAGCAGGACCTTTGGAAAGATTCGCCTTGCGAGGACTTTATAAGATGTGCACTTTAGGAGACATGCCCCTAGTAATCATATGCCCAATATGATGTCCTATGTTGGTTGAAAAGTAGCTTCAGATCTTCTTGGATGCGTGCCCCTCATTATTTTGGCATCCTTGAGAGATTCTCGGAAACTTGACTTGATTGCCTCAGATTGTTTGGACAAATAGTTTGAAACCCACTTGAGGTGTATGCCTTTGATTGTTTGGCTTTTGAGAGATTCTTATAATCTTGACTGGATTGCCCCATGCCCCTTGTATACGTACGAGACATTGCTTCTCGGAGTAATCTTGTCTGTTGGGATAGCTTTTAGTCATTAGTTGTACCATGTGCAAGTTCTTTCTGATGCTAGCATTTGAAATTATGTAGCAGAATATGTTTAATAATGAATTCATGAGATGCAATGCATACATTTGTCTTGAGTTTTGAAAAGACATTAAAACAAGAGATGTAAAAGCGTGATATTCGTAAAAACATGCTATTTGTAATAATGTGATGTTTGTGAAAAACAGGATATCAACTTAACATTTGTAGTAAACTTTAAGGAGTCGGGATACCCTTTTGGTGACAGTACGCTTTTGAACTAACCATGCTTCAGTTAGGACTTTCAAGGGTTGTAATGTGGCTTGGTTCACGGTTTAAGAAACAAAGGATAAAGGCTCAAAATTTGATTGTACCCACCCCCTCTTCGTGATGATCTTCAATCCTAAGCTCAGTTAATTCAACTTATGCATTCAGGTTCCAAGAGACTTTTAGATTTGTACCTTTGATGATGATGATGGTTCACCAGTAAAGAGAACCTTTGAGATGACAGTCACTTCTTCCTTTTGGTAGTCACAACATTGTGTCGTTCAGGAATTTATTGACTTCTCTGTTTTCATCTTTTTGATATCCCTAACTTTTGCCTGAACTGTTTATTTTTGAGATTACAGTCAGCGGGATGCCTTGATTTTTGCCTAAGTCACCTTTTTGATTTTTGACTTAGCAGGCTTTTCTTTGTATGTATGTTTTTCATTTTTCATTTTTTTTTTTGAAAGATATTGACTGCCTTGCTTAATGATTGATGAACCATCATTGGCTTTTGATTGACATCTCCAACCCTTCTTTGACGTGTGCGGATGAACGCTTGTGGTTGAAACCTTTGTTGAAAGGTGTACTGACTGATTCTCTTAAAATAGAATGCACAGCTAAGTTAACTGAGAACTACCCTGCCCCAGGTTATGATCAAAGGGTTTTGATTAGTACAAGAAAGAAACTTCTACTTCTTAGGCTCAAAGGGGTTGACGAGGGATTAACATCCTTATGTCTCCACTGTTTAGGAATTGAAACAATGCCTGTACATCGTCAGCATAGTCCGCTCAAAAGCATACTGTATGAGGTTGCGGTATCGTTTTCGTCATCCTCCCTCAAAAGGTATACAGCTTTAGCCAGAGTTGAGTATCATAAAACATATGCAAAGTAAAGACGTAATTTAAAATGAGTGATAACGAAATAATTTATTCAAGACGAATATATGCAATGCACTGATGATGATTATTAAAACAGATAATGTCTATCATAATTTGAATGTTTAAACAAACAGAAAATAAACATGCAAATGAAAGTAGATCTAATGATCCAAAAGTTCGTCCGTCTAGACGTCAATTAGTCTTGTCATGACTAGGCATAGGGGCGGTGATCACCACAGGGGTGTCAGAAGGGTGGTGTTAGAATTCATTGGCTCGATTATCCTGAGCCTCTGGATCATATGAGTGAATTGCCTGTTGTGACTCAGTTGTCGTGATTCAGTTGTCGTGACTTTGTTGTCGTGATTCCATCATCGTGACTCAGTTGTCGTGATTCCATTATCGTGACTCAGTTGTCGTGACTTTGTTGTCGTGACTCAGTTGTCGTGATTCCATTATCGTGACTCAGTTGTCGTGACTTTGTTGTCGTGACTCAGTTGTCGTGATTCCATTATCGTGACTCAGTTGTCGTGACTTTGTTGTCGTGACTCAGTTGTCGTGATTCCATTATCGTGGTCTTTTCTGATTTGAGTGTCATGATTAAATCTTTAATCGCACGCCTCAATGGTCTACCATCCTTTACACCATAACCAGGATTGTTCGAATAATAAGCGCATCTCGCATTGTAATTGTACCCCAAGAATAGGAGTGCCTTCAATTCTTCTTGCCCCTTGGGTGAGTTCAGAATCAAAGTCTGGGATCGGGTATTCCGAGCCTGAAGATTTTTTGAATGATTGCTCGAGATTTCAGTTGTGCTGAAATAAACAGCGAGAGAGAATGGGAAACTTATTGCGGAAACCTGTTATGCAATGTGATGAATGCAAATGTAATGTTTTCAAGGATCTTTACGGAATTTAGTTAGAAACATTAGAAATGATTTGGTAGCATCTTTGTTTGAAAAATTTTGATTCTTGGGTGTTCTTCTATGGGAATCAAGCTCACCATATCCAGTGGGTCATAGCCTCTGATTCGGGATACCTCTGAATTGGAAGGCACATGGCTAGAGGAAAATAAATCCTCTTGCCCCTTGATAGGTATGATGTCTCTGAACTAGAAGGCATACGGCCAGAGGAAAATAAATCCTCTTGCCCCTTGATAGGTGTAGAATCTCTGAATTGGAAGACATGTGGCCAGAGGAAAATAAATCCTCTTGCCCCCTGATGAAAAATTAGTCCTTGATAAGGGCATCTGAATTTGTGCGCCTTAAATTCCTAAGATCCTTGAAAGGGTTAGTTAACATGTGATGTTATGATGTCATGATGTCATGCGAATGTAATGCATTAAGCGAGACATAAGGTAATAAGGACGAAATGTCCTATTAGCCAATCCTACCATGAAATAGAAGGGTTAGTAGCACACACAAGTAAGTCACACAAGTCACACAATTTTTGGCTTAAGGCTTGCATGAAGTCCGATCAGGTGTCCTTCCCAAGGGTATTTCTATGGATAAGGAGATTTCAGCAACGGGTTCTACAAGTTATCCAGAATTGTCAGCCCTTCTAAAGCACCCTCGGACATGATGCATTTGCACCATGCAATGATACTTTGAGAAAGAACCTATCTGAATTGTAGCATCGGGTAGCGACTAGTCCTTAACATTTGTCAAGGGTAGTCCCCCCACTACGTTCCTAAAGGCCAGGATGGGTTAAGGGTAACTAAAGGTCCTTGAGCTCCGGCGCACCCACAGACACATACATAGACCCCCCTCATTTGAGAAAGGTGTGCATATGCTATGGAGTCCTAACTCAAGCGTGAACTTCATATTGACTCATCTCCCACATATGTGAAAGAGGTCGCCATGACTATGCCACTCCTAATCTTAAGTGTTCTTGAATCCGGGAATAGGATTCGTCCATCAGTTAATTCCCAAAACGCCCCTGAAAAATAAAACAAGCAAAGCAAACAATAGAAAACATTTAAGGTGAATCCTAAACTTTTAAGGTAACCCCTCTTAATCGAAATAATCCCCAGCAGAGTCGCCAGTTCTGTAATACGGTGAACTGACTTTTTATCGATCGAAATGTACGGTAAGCAAGAGTCGCCACCGACTTTTATTTTATCCAAACAAATTCAGAAAGGCAAAAAGAAACAGAAAAAAAACCTTTTAAAAGAAATCTAAGTTCGGGGGGTAATTTATGCAAAGGGAAGGTGTAAGGCACCCTTTGCATCCATGGTTTTCCATGGGCTCTTAATTGCTTTGCTTGCTCGTTTTCAGAAAAGGTAGATGAAAGAGATAGGGACTTTAGCTTGTGAATAAGCGTTGCCCTTTTGAAAAATTATGAGAAAGAATATAATAAAAAGGTTTGAGCATTGCAAGGCAATTAGGGGCAATTACCTTAAACTCAGATGATAGGTCTCTTTTTAGCCTTTCAGAATGAAAGGGTCTATCCTTGCCATAAGAGGGCAGGAAGCCTTTCGTTTGGAGGTTGAAGGGTCATCGAAGCATCCTTTGCCATAAGACTGTCCCATGCCATAGAAGGGCAGGTAGTCTAAGGCAAGGATCAGAATAAGCCATTTCGTAGGCAGCCAGAAGATACCTCAGCCTTTTTCCGTAGGCAACTTCCGAGGGTCGAGGTCATGTTAGTGTATCGAAGGCAGCATCATTAGGGACCATGACCTTTAATCGAGGCAACATGGTTGAGGTATCCTCGTATTCGAGGGACTGGCTATTCTGCACAAAATACAAGGCAACAAGGCAACAGGCAACAAGGCAACAGAGAGGTTACCCAAAAGTGTGCGTGGATGCATCAATCACGTGATTAATTCGATTAAATTATCTTATAATTATTGAGGCTAATTCAATTCAAGGTTGCACTCCCTAAATTACTAACCACGCAGTATAATATAAACAGTAATAACGGGGAAGGGAAATTGAAACCAGCGGAGGAGAGGGGAATTGAAACCAGCGGGATATAAAAATAAAAGGTTTAACATAAGTAATAATTGAGATAGAGTTTAGGGTTACCAACGTTCGTAGCTTTGGCAATTCGACAAACCCTGAAACTTTGGAAAAGAAAGAATAAACAAAGAAGGGTGAGTGCATTATCGGCTCAGAGGCAATTAGGGTTAACCCTAATAAAAATAAAGGATAAAGAAATTAATAATAAATAAATAAACAATACTTAGCTTTGCATTTGGATTTGATCTGACATGGTTGACAGTCGGAGGAAGCCTCGAAGTTACCCTGAAAGTAGCAAGGCAAAGACAGAAAACAGATGGAGTGAGTGTATGCACAGTTCAGAAATATAAGGGCAAACCCTAAAATCAAAGGAAACAAAATAGACTTTTAAAAATAAATAGGGTACTTAGCTTTGTGAAGGGTGTGGCGCATCGTCGGAGGAAATCCTGTTGCTAACCCTGAAAAGAAAATGCACAAAGAAAATATTCTTCAGTGTATAGCAAATTCTTGTAAATATTAAATCGGGTGAAAATTGAATTGAATAACAATCGGATTTAATTAATTATTGGTCTTCGAGCTAATTAAATCGATCAAAAATGAAAATATAGATTTTTAAAAGGTCAAAATATATTTTAATTGATTAACCCAAAATTAATTTATGAATTAAAACAATTTAAATACATTTTAAACTATTATTATTATTATTATTATTATTATTATTATTATTATTATTATTTTTTAATAAAATCGAGGAATCGACACTTATTATTTAAAAAAGAGGTTTTTAGGATTTTGTAAAGAAAAAGAAAATATTTATATGAAATTTATATATATAAATATACAAAAAAGGATTTTATGTAATTAAAAAAAAAAGAAAAAAGAAATTAGAACTTATCTTGATTCAGTGTGGTGTGTCTTGAGATCCATGATGCACCTTCAGCTCTGGATGCGTTGGATTCTGGACGCTGATGATCAGACGGCTGATGGTGTGGGGAGTAACGTAGGCCAGCATAGGATGGATGCGCTGGATCCGTTTGTAGGTGTTTTCAAGAAAGTATCACAAAAATAATGTAAAGAGCAGGGATCGAACCCCTGCCTTATGAGTCAACCGCTTGAGGTAACGCTTTAACCACTAGGCCATGCTTCAGTTCCTGTTAACGAAACGACGCGCAAGTAATATATTCAAAGATGAATTGATCAAAATTTTAAAACAGAATTCGCGCCAGGGACTTATCTTCTTCTTCGTTGGGAATTTTCTGCAACAGACGTGTTTTAGGCCACGGTTTTTCACGTGTTCCCTTAGACCTGTAATCATTGAAAATCCACAATACATAATATAAATTCAAGATAAATGCATAGAACGAATCGGATTCGCCTCCTGATCATGGCTAGAGTCATAGTTTCGTCTAATTTTGCTCGGTTTGCAAAGCCCCAATTTAGAAGCTTTGAAACCTAACAATGGCGGATCCCTTTATCTGCAATCAAAATCGAATCAAACGGCACAGATAGCTTCCTAACAAGATTATAAACATAACCACGGATTTAAATACGATGTATGAAGTGCATATGAGCGAATTCGGATTCAAAATTTTTGGAAGCAAACCGTGGCTATGGAGATGCGTTGCTGTGCGTTTTGGTCGATGAGGAAGATTGGTTCACGTTCAGAACACCCTAGGGAGTCGATTAGAATACTCAGAACGCCTCGCAACAAGCTCCAACTGCAAAAACGCGTTTGGCTTCTTCCTTGTTTTTTTGTTCTTGATACGGCCTCTTAAGGTGCAAAAAAACCAACCCCTTGCATTTGGTCTTGTTCAGGCATATATAGAGGTTGAATTAGGTCAACATAACTGAACCAAATCTCCTTGAATCTAGAGATTGCATTTGATCACAAATCATCTTTCAAATTTTCCAAAATTGGCCAAATTTGCATCAATCTTGTGCCAATCATTTGTTCACGAAATTTGTGAGATAATATGGAGTAAATACTGATTGGAATTGATAATTACAAAGCCCATGGCCAAACATTTGATTTTTATTGATTTATATAACTATTAATCATTATTTAAATGAATAAAAAACCATATAAAATCAAGTAAAACTTATTAATTCGTGGAAATTGGTCTTGATAACTTAGATAACTTGTGGACCAAGATTGAAGCTTAAGAAGTTAGGCCCATTTAAAAGAAAATCCAATTTGAACCCTTTTTACTTCATATTTTTTCTTCAAAATCGCCCAACTTTGACAAGGCATATCTCTCTCAATACTTGTCATATAAAGATATTCTAGGACTTTTCGGGAAGCCCAAGATGTCTTCTAAATGATGCTTTTGGTTTCATCTCAATTAAATATTCCATGCTTAAGTTATGAGCTTAGACCCAAAAGGTGTTTTCGTTTGACCTTTTCGGAGGACTTGTAACGTATTGGCTCACTTGAAACTTGGCATGAGGGTACTGTGAGGCATATGAGAGATCATGGAATCCACTTGAGTTATCATAAGTTGACTTTTCTTGAAGAGACACTAAACCCTAGTTTGGAGACTGTAGTTTAGGAGAGTGTATACTCAGTCGAATCTTAAGCTTCTAAGATTCAAATGAACTTGAGTATGAAAATATGATGGGCAAATTTTGGGGTATGACATGCTCGCAAGATCTTTTTGGCCATGGAGTGCCCATTGGAATGGGTTCCAAAAGATCCTTCATGAATTTCCCGCATGATCAATTCTGCTTCGTGTCTATCCACGCATCTGAGCAAAACTGAATCATAGTTTCTTTTGTACAGGACGTCTCCTGACAAGAAGAATTTGGATGCTAACCTTCGAAGCGTTCGCTTATCCCCAATTGTAGCATCTTCGGGATACTCTTGTTTATCCACATACCTTTTGATGTCATAATACCATGGCTTTTCATCATACACATCTTCAGTAGTGAAACAATGAGCAGGGAATACATGGGCAGGCTCTTTGTAACGGAGGATCCTTATGTCTGGCACTTCTTTAGGGGAGCTAACTCTGAACATAGCTGCCAAAGTAGCCAAAGCATCTGCCAATTGATTCTCCTCTCGTGGGATATGATCGAAAGTGATTTCCTCGAAAGCGGGCAACAACTCCAAGATATAGTCCTTGTAAGGAACTAAGTTGGGGTGTCTTGTCTCCCAATCACCTCTTACTTGATGTGTGACCAAGGCAGAATCCCCATAAACCTCAAGGATCTTGATCCTCATATCAATGGCTGCTTCGAGGCCCATTATGCAAGCTTCGTACTCTGCGACATTGTTTGTGCAATCAAAGCATATTCTAGCTGTGAAAGGGATGTGAGTTTGACGAGGAGAAGTCAAAACTTCCCCAATACCATGGCCCATAGCATTTGATGCACCATCGAACGTGAGAGTCCATCGCTCTCCTGGTTCGGGTCCTTCATTATCATCCAGTTTCATGATATCTTCATCAGGAAAGTCAAACTTCATTACTGATACTCTTCTAATGGCTGATGAGCAAGATGATCTGCAAGGACACTTCCTTTGATGGCCTTCTGTGTGACATACTGGATATCATATTCTGATAAAAGCATTTGCCACCGGGCTAGTCTTCCTGTAAGGGCCGGTTTTTCAAAGATGTACTTTATCGGGTCCATTTTGGAGATCAATAGAGTGGTGTGAGTCAGCATGTATTGCCTCAGTCGGCGAGCAGCTCATACCAAAGCACAGCAAGTTTTCTCGAGTAGTGAGTAGCGGGATTCACAATCGGTAAACTTTTTGCTCAGGTAATAAATGGCGCACTCTTTTCGACCAGACTCGTCATGTTGGCCCAGCACACACCCCATAGATCCTTCAAGCACAGTTAAGTATATAAGAAGTGGTCTTCCAGGAACCGGAGGCATGAGGATTGGTGGCTCTTGGAGATACTGTTTGATACTTTCGAAGGCTTCTTGACAATGATCATCCCAACGGATATCTTGATTTTTGCGCAGCAACTTAAAGATGGGTTCACAAGTGTCAGTGAGATGGGAAATGAACCTGGCTATATAATTCAATCTCCCAAGGAACCCTCGAACTTCTTTTTCATTCTTTGGTGCTGGCATATTCTGTATTGCTCTTACTTTATCAGGGTCAACCTCAATCCCTCGTTGACTCACAATGAATCCAAGTAGCTTTCCCGATCGCACTCCAAAAGTGCACTTGTTTGGATTAAGCCTCAACTTGAATTTTCGCAAACGAGCAAACAATTTCTCAAGATATACCAAATGTTCCTCCTCAGTTTGGGATTTTGCAATCATATCATCGACGTACACCTCGATCTCTTTATGGATCATGTCATGAAAGAGAGTCACCATTGCTCGTTGATATGTTGCACCAGCATTCTTAAAACCAAAAGGCATCACCTTATAACAATACGTACCCCACGGAGTAGTAAAGGTAGTCTTGGTCATATCTTCAGGAGCCATCTTTATTTGATTATAGCCAGAAAAACCATCCATGAAAGAGAACACCGAATACTGAGCAGTGTTGTCGACTAGCACATCAATATGAGGCAGAAGGAAATCATCCTTCGGACTTGCCCTATTCAAATCTCGGTAGTCAACACACATGCGTACCTTTCCGTCCTTCTTAGGAACAGGTACTATGTTTGCAATCCAAGGAGGATACTCACACACAGATAAGAAAGCAGCCTTCAACTGTTTTTCAACTTCTTCCTTGATTTTCAAAGCCATATCAGGTCGTGTTCTTCGTGGTTTTTGCTTTACAGGCGGACATTCTGGTTTGAGAGGTAGCCTGTGCATAACTATATCCGTGTCTAAACCAGGCATGTCTTCATATGACCAGGCGAAGATATCAACATACTCTCGAAGCAACTCAATCAACCTTCTCTTTACATCACTTTGCAAAGCGGCACCTATCTTGACCTCTCTTTTTGCTTCTTTTGTACCGAGGTTGATGATTTCTATGGCTTCTTGATGTGGCTGAATAGATTTCTCCTTTTGTCTCAAAAGTCTTGCCAATTCCTCAGGGACTTCACAATCTTCCTCACTATCCTCATCAGCTTGGTCAATTGGATTCTCAAGGATATTAAGACGTGGAACTGTAACATTATCATTTTTGATGGAATTCGAGCCGGATCTGCACGATGGATGATTTATGCCTTAGAATGCAACACATAAAAAGGAAAAAAAAGAAAAGCTTTGCCATTTTTGAAAAAAGTTTTTTAAAGTAAAAACAAAAATGAAAGAAATGGAACAGTAATTGCATGCGAAGATATGATTTTCATTCAATATTAAACAAATTGAAACAACATGGGGGGCCTTTCTTTATACAAGTGGTCAAAATGCTTAGGGCGAAGCATATGACTTATCGAAACAAGAAAATTACATCTCCATAAAAGTGACTCTGGCGATGTCCAAGATAGTCCAATTGTTGAGTTCCTGTCCAGGCGCAGCATGGCAAATGAATGTGGAGAGATCTTCTTCATCATCATCATCCACGGCGAGAACCTGACTTCCAGAACTGGTGCTTGCACTGACGAACACTTGAGAAATGGGGGGAATCACCCTCTTTCCAGGAATTATGCTGAGCTGAGTAGAAGCAGATGGTTGATACCCAAGGCCATACTTGTCTCGCTTCTCATGAACATCAATCAACTTGCCCCAGGCACTATGGGGAGTACCAGCTTCTAAGAAGGCCTTAGCATCATTTAAAGACAAGAGGGATGCTCCGAGTTCTTTCTTATTCTCAACCACGGGGAGTTTATCAACCGACACAATCTCTAAGGCTTGAAAAGGTGTCTCTTGTATCTCTCCCTCCACTTCAACATAACGGTATGATGCCAGATTATTGACTATCAGATCCTCTTCACCAGTGATCACAACAATCTTGTCATTCACAACAAATTTCAAACACTGATGGAGGGTAGATGTCACAGCCCCAGCAGCATGGATCCAAGGACGACCCAAGAGGCAAGTGTATGAGGGATGTATATCCATAACATAGAAGGCAATATAGAACATGTGAGGGCCAATCAAGACAGGCAGATCAATTTCCCCTTCTACGGACCTTCTAGAACCATCAAACGCTCTGACACTCATAGTGCATGGTCTCATCATAATCCCATCCATACTCAGCTTAAACAAAGTGGTCTTGGGCATCACATTAAGAGAAGAACCTGTATCAATCAGAACTCGAGACAACATAGCATCCAGACACTTGACGGAGATATGCAACGCTTTGTTGTGTGCTCTACCCTCAGGTGGAAGTTCATCATCAGAAAAACCCAAACAATTACCAGCAGCAATGTTGGTCACAACCCCTTCAAACTGAGGCACGGTAATGTCTTGAGTCACGTGAGCGGAAGCCAGAACTTTCATCAGAGCATCACGATGAGCTTCAGAATGCACCAAGAGAGACAAGATGGAGATCTTGGCTTGAGTCTGATCAAGTTGGTCAATCACTTTGTAATCACTCTTCTTAATGATTTTCAAGAGTTGCTCGGCATCTTGTGCATTACGTGTTACAGGAGGATCAACAGCAACTTGCTTTCCTTTTGCTTGTGCACTAGCATCTTTATTGGTCTCTTTAGGAGGCGGAGGAGGGGCAGCAAAGATCCGACCGCTACGGGTAATGCCACTAGTGCTAGTAATATTGGTGATGCTCGAATTACCCACTGGAGGACAATCATATTTCTTCCCTCGAATATACACAGCATTATAACTCCAAGGAACAGCCCTGGAATTGCTCACAGAAAAGGGAACGAGAGATGAGGTTGAAGGGGTCAAAGAGGCGTCTGGAACCTGAATGACCAACGGAGTTCTCGGAGCTTGAATAACCAAAGGAGTACTCAGAGCATGAATGACCAAAGAAGTGTCTTGAGTCTTTGACACTTCAGCTGGATAGTAAGGGATCTCTAAAGTGGCCGCATCTTCACCAGAAACAACCCTTTCCACTCTAAGAACGCCTTCATCCATCAGCTTTTGAATTTCCTCTCTTAATCTAGCACATTCCTCCGGATTAGAAGAACATTGTACACAAAAGTCATGTAGCTCACATAAAATCTTTTGTTGCATAAGATATTCTCTGACAACTGCTAGCGGCATCTTAACCTCATTAACATCTTTTACCAGGATCTGATCATCAAATAACTCAATGGCATTGGTCGCACCAGCATGCGGAGGCATAGGGTTATTCTGCACATTGGGACCAGTAGGAGTGAATGAGATAAGCTTGTCATCAAGAAGATCCTGAACTTCCAACTTGAATGCTCTACACTTTTCAATAGTATGGCCCGGAGCCCCTGAATGGAATTCACATCGAGCATTAACATCATAACTAGGAGGGAGAGGACTAGGTGGAGGTCCAAGTTCACGGAGTTGTACCAATTGACCAGCAAGCAACTGAGGGAGAAGTTGGGCATATGACATCAGAACCGGATCAATACGCCTATCTTGGAATCTTGTTCTTTGTGGGCCCCTTTGACCTTGAGGCCTAGGGTTCTGTTGACGATTCTGGGGAGCAGCAGCTTGTTGTTGTGGTATGAAAGGCTGTTGTGGTGCCATCCATGGTTGTGGGAGAGCAGCAGCATATGCTGGAGGGACATATGGACAAGGAATCGCATAAGGCATCGGATAATAAGGAGGTGGAACAGCAGAATATGCAGGAGCCCGGCCTTGGTCAACGGAAGCGGTGCTAGTCTCACCTTCCTTCTTCTTCACAAACCCAGAATACGGCTTCTTACCATTACCACTTGAGGTGCTAGGACTAGTAACACCTTGAATGGTACCAACTTTGACACATTTCTCAACCCTCTCACCAATGATGACCACATCCGAAAAGGAAGGAGAGGTATTACTAACCATGTGCTGAAGATACGGCCCTTTCAGAGTTCCCATAAACAGATCAATCAACTCTCGGTCCAATAAAGGAGGTTGGACTCGAGCAGCAAGTTCACGCCACCTCTGGGCGTATTCCTTAAAAGACTCTTCAGATTTCTGTGACATATTTTGCAGCTCTGCACGGCTAGGAGCCATAGCAGTATTGTAGTGGTATTGTTTCAAGAAGGCATCAACAAGTTCTCCCCAGGTACTAACATTAGACCTCTCGAGCTTCATATACCACTCTAACGGGGCTCCAGTGAGACTATCCTGGAAGAAATGCATAAGCAGAGGTTCGTTCTCAGCGTGAGCGGCCATCTTACGGCAGTAGGAACGAATGTGAGTCTCTGGGCAGGTAACTCCCTTGTACTTATCAAAATCTGGCACCTTGAACTTCGGGGGAATAATAATCCCAGGTACCAAGCACATAGCAGCAGTGTCGAAACTCGAAGTTTTGGCAACCTCAACGGCCTTAAGACGTTCTTCGAGAGCTTGGTACATCTTAGCAGTCTCAGTCAACTCGGCAGTAAGATCATGTTCAAGATCGATAACCTCATGGTGGTCATCCACTACTTTAAGTGTCTCATTGATAGGAGTCTCCTTAGTTTTCACCCCTCCATCAACAGAATTGGTAGGAGTATCTTTGATCAGCCCACCAACGCTCTTTCTGAGCTCTTCCTGTCCTTGGACAACGACATGGAGAGTCTCCATAAGTTGGGTCATTCTTTCCCCCATAACATCCATATCCCTACGAAGGGCAGCTTGATTCTGTTCAAATTGATCCATGATTCTCTTCTCGTTGTTTCTGGTGCGGTAAGGATGTAAGAAAGTCAGCTTCGTCGTCGGGAAAGAAATCTTTGTTGGAAGGGACCCCAATTAGAACCTGATAAAGACCTGAAAATGCAGTATGATATGAGTGCATGGGTGCATGTGTGCATGTTTTATTATTTTCAAGACCTTTTGGCTTTGCCTCAAACCAACAACACCAGATAATGGAAGAAAATAATGAAGTATAACCAAGATAAGCACAACCAAGATAAGCAAACATAATTGATTAATTCTGCAACCAAGTTCTTGAAGTACAAAATATTCTGCTCCCATGAGCCAACAAATACAGAAATAGAACTAGGAATCCCATCCAACAAATCTGGTGGTGATTCTACAACAAAATCAACATTTAGGCAGGATCTCCCATGTCCAAATGACGAAGAGGGCTATCTCCAATGTTCTTATCACTCCAAGTCTTCATTTCTTCAAAGAGCTTCTTGGTCTCAACACGGGTGGGCCTCTTAATGATCTCTTGAATCAGCAGGTCTTTTCTGAAATGCATTGTTTCCATGTGGCGATTCTTCATCTCCCAATACCTAGCTTCCTCTTGAACTTGGGCATTACTCTGGTCTTTCTCTCTTATCTGGCCCTTAAGCTTTCGGATCTCTTCATAACACTTCTCTATGGCATTCTGGCGATCCAACAAGAGTTTGTCTGCTTTCTTGCGACGATATTTCTCTAAATTGGCATTTTCAGTCTGAATCTGGAGTCTTTTAGTCAAATCTGCCAACTGAGCCTCGTAAAGTTCTTTCAGCTTCTTCTCTTGAGTTTCAGTAAATTTAGGGTCTATAGTCACTCTTGGCCTTTTCTGAGAAGTGCTTCCTCTAGCATACAATTCTCCAAGCTCTATTTCTCTCATTTTCAACTTATGAAGAGCAGAAAGCTTCTCTTGCCTATCAGTATTCATCTTAACTTGCATTGTTTCCATTTGTTCAGTCAATTTCCGATTCTCTTCCACAGTTTGGTTGTACCGGGGCATGGAAACAATGTTGGGTTGTTTACCAGCAGGAGGGTACAAAGGGTCCTTAGGAGGGAAAGGCATCCCTTGAACAACAACCACAGACTCGACCCACTTAGTATAATCCTCATAAGTAGCACAGTCTCGCTGACCAAAATGTTTCTTATCTCTCCAACAAATACTCTTCCAGGCTTGTACAGCTTCTGCCATCTGCCCACTGTCAGTGGCTGAATGATAAAAAATATTCTCAGCAATCTCTGTTTGTTCGGGAGGACTTACAAAAGTGTATCCAAACGTTCTCCTAGCCAGGACGGGATTATAGTTGATTCCACCTCTAAGGCCCATAAGAGGTACGTTCTTGAACTTTCCGCAACTCATAACAACTTCCATGTCTTCTAAAGCTTTATTATACCAGACAATATCTTTAGCCCTCAGCCCCATAATCCTCTCAGCCCACTTAGATGTGTGCCTATTATCAACGAAAGCGCCACGCTCAGGCAGATGTGACCTGAACCATCGGTATAACAACGGAGCACAGAATCTAACCAAACCTCCCTTATCTCCCTTCTGAATACCTTGTGATGAATGGAGTGATAAACATCCCCCAAAAGTGTAGGAACCGGATTCTGCAAGATGAATATATGAATTGCATTCATGTCAACAAAGTTAGGAACGTTTGAGAACATCACGATGCCATATATACTTAGAGCCAAGATAGCCCTAAATGTGTCCCATTCCTTTGCTTCAGCAGCCTCACATCCCCTTTTGACCAGAAACTCCATGCAAAAACCAAAACCTCCTCCCTTCTTAGTGAGATTTGCTTCCACGACCGATTTGCTCAAATAAAGAGCCTTAGCAATTTCAATGGAATCAGGGGCCTTCATGGTGCCATAGTATGGTACTTCCTTCTTTATAGGGACGCCAAGAAATAGGGAATACTCTTCCAATGTTGGGACCAAGAGGTAGTCGGTGAACGTGAAGCAGCGAAGGGAAGGATTATAGAACTGAAGCAAAGTATGAACTCCCTCTTGCTCGTACTTGGTGAACGGCATCTTGAGAAGACTCAGAATGTACCCATATTTTTCTCGGAAATTGGTTGACTCATCTGGCGTAATCTTCTTTGCTAAACACCCAAGGGAATCCAGATTCGGATTCAGGAAAGAATAAGAGGGGTTGCGTCTAACAGTCTTCATTGGTGTGGCCATGTGTTGGTCGGAGACAAAGCCAAAAATTCATGAAAATAAATGAACATGCATGTTAAATGATATGGCGGAATGCATTTCATTGGGAGAATCCTAAAGTCTTTTCACTATTTCTTTTCTTTTTCTTTTATTTTTCTTTTTCTTTTTTTTTTTGCAAAAAGAGTATATACATCTTTTTTGGAAATAGACTTTAGGATTCTCCACGAATGAAGTGAGGTGGATGCAATAGCATGATGTGTCATGTGTCATGTGTGTGATGTAGTGAGAGACTGAATGTCCCTCGCAGCTCTGAATAACTGGGTAATACTGAATGTAGCAGGTTCAAAATTCCGGCTTCATATTGCAAAATGGAAATCAGGGTATGATGAAGGCTAGTATCCTGTCCCACCCCAAACTCACGGGTATGAATTCTAGACACGGACAGGTGGTCCCTAATGGTCACTAGGGTCTACAGTTCCCATGGGGTACAAAGTGTTTGAGGCAGCAAGGGTGCCAGACACAGTGTTCCATGAAAGAACCTCGCCCAGTTGTGGTACCCCATGTTGAACTCGATCGTAGCAAGGGCCACGGGAGTCAACATGAGCATCCACGCTAATCCTATGTGTCACTGGCCTGGGTAGTGGGCCTTTTACCTCACACAAACCCCCCACCTGCAAAACAGAACAGAAGACCCCAAGGAACACAAAATATAATCCATATGCATGATGTGCAAGCAGAAATAAACATGATATGCAAGCAGAAAATAAACATGCCAACATATATACAAGATATAGACATAGAACAAATAAACACCTAATAAAATAAAACAAACAAAGCAGGCTAGGATCGACTCGCTAAGAATGGACCCGCAATAGGTCTAGCAACGTCCCCAGCAGAGTCGCCAGCTGTCGCACGCTCGCGAAAAATGAACAGAGTCGCCACCAATATATTTATCCCATAAGGGAAAGGAATACCAGGAAACCTAGGAAAGGAAGGAACAAGGTCTTGCGACCAGAGAATCAAGGTACGGGAGTCGGTTACGCAAGGGGAAGGTATTAGCACCCCTCGCGCCCATCGTACTCGATGGTATCCACCTATGTTTGTTTCTATCTAAAGGGTGTGTACTATGTCTATGTCTACATGTGTGAATGCATGCAAAAGAAATACGGGGAAAAGAAGGAATATTTACAAGTGTGCTCGTTCAAGCCCCGCGACTTGATGCCTACATATCCCTTTCAGGAATCAGAGCACCGTAGTTCGGCTCCATAGTTTTTGTTTGTTTTTGTGTTTTTTAGTTGGGCGGCGTTAACGCTCGCGCTCTTGCATAAGGGGACAGCCTAGGATACAATGGAGCGGAGATAACAATGCCCTTAAGAAAGGAGAGAAAGAGATAGTTTGAGTGTTTCGAGAAAATCCCTAAAGCAAGGGAAACTCGAGTTACTCTATGGTTTGTGTTTTTTAGAATTTGGGAACATACGCCTGAATGGGACCCTAAAGCAAGGGAGATCCAAGCACTCGAACATTCCCTAAAGCAAGGGATGTTCAAGCTTCCATTCCCTTTTTAAGATTTTCACTTTGATTATTAATGTTTTAAGTATTTTCTTTGTATTTTTTTATGGGGAATTTATTTTGATATTTTTAGATGTTTTAGAGTTGTAAAAAGAAAAAGAATGCAAAAGGGGGACTATCCTATTCTCTAATCCTAATTGTTGCTTAATTCCTAAAAGGAAAAGGTACGAAATATTAAAATATTCACAAAAGGAAGAAAATTAAAATGTAATACTATTTATGAAAATATATTCAAAAACATGAAGGAAATTGATCACACAACAAATTTCATTTTTGAATTATCAAGAAAAACTATCTATTTTTATTATTTATGAGTTTTCAATCAAAATTCAATTAAAAGAAAATAAAGTTTCTAAAATCTAATTAGTTAGAAAAAGTGTTTTTGTCATTTTATTTAAGAAAAAAAATGAATTAATAAACAAAAGAAAGTAAAATAAAATCAATTTTATTTATTTTTTGATTAACAGCATGGGGGTGCAAAAGTATTTTCATGTGAACTTAGAAATCAGTTAAAGGTAAAACAGGGCCTAAAATGGGGGTGGGGAATAGCAAGGCATCCAGGCCTGGTCCAATAACAAGTGGTGCATTAGCAAAACAGAGGTGTAGCGTGGAAGAGAGGAGAAGGCCCACAGAGGCGTGGCCCAATTAGCAAAACCAACCATTTCCACTCTTCATTTCATTGTTTTTATTATTGGCTCAGCATGTGATTTATTATTCTATGGTACAGAAAAATGAACGTGGCAATGTGGACATTGCATCAATCGGTGCATCTCACTTAAGTAACTAAAGACAAAAGAACGCTATGGACCAATCAAAACAAGCCACATCAATATCCAATCATATGAATAAAACAAGAATTAGCAACTAAATGGGGAGGAAAGCCAATGAAGCCATGCCACGTCTGCAATCTGAGGGAAAACGCACTAAACAGACTCAGCCGCCGGAGACGTTCACCGATCATCTTCTCCGGTGGCTCTCGCGGCGGCGCCACCCATGCCACGTCCAGAAAATCTCCAAACCGCCATCATCTCGCTCGGGATTTCACGTAGACTCCAGATCTGACCTCAAATTTCCCTAACTCTTCCTCTATTGTGATAACCGAAATGAAAACAAAAACCTAGCTAACGAGATCTCCATGAAAACACACGATAACTACCTCCACACGATCCTTATGCTACGCAGAAATGGAGTATGGATATGACATATTTAGATGACAACAAGTTCACACAGAATCCAGTCAATTTTCAGAGGACGTGTACTTCAATCAAATGCAGAGAATAGCGTGGAGTATGTTCAAGATATGCAACCTACTCATACATAGCTAGCATGCTAAGGAGTTCAAGATGCTAACCTGTTGGCGTTCTTGAATCAAAAGTTGCTGAGAAGCTCCACGTTCTCTTGAAGGAGATGGCAGTGATGCTTGCTTTGATGATATCAACAACTTCACCCGGTCTCTGAGGAGTATACGCAGAAACGGTAGAGATCTTGAGCTCAGTGATCCGCTTGCAAAGTGATGATGTGTGATGATGTTGAACGAGTGAGGATGACGAGAGAGAGTTCACAGGGAGATCGTTGAGAGCCTTGTGGCAGTGGTGGTGAGGATCAGTGGCTTGTGGTGGTTACGGTGGCCGGAGTTTGTTACAGCTCGTAACAAATTCTGGTGGAGGAGGAGAATGAACTGAGTGAGGGAGAGTGTGGAGAGAGAGAAGTGAGAGAGAATAGAGTGAGGAAGTGGAGTGTGTGGGGAAGTGAATCGTGAAAGAGTGTATGGACTGTATGCACCTATCTTTATAGGGTGAGTGTGGCCAGAATGAGAAGCATTTCTCTGGTATGGGGCTTTAGTGAGTAAGCATCTCGTGGCAAGGTTGTTCTTCGGTGTGGGACTTGTAGTATAGAGCTTGCCTTTGAAACTTAATGAACAAGCTTGTTGCTTATGGCAAACCTTGTGTCCACTTTCTGAAATCAGTAATCTTGCATGGCTATATGTGGAATGATGGTAATAACACCTTGGTGCATGCTGCAAAATGAATGTGTCACCTTCTAGTTCAAGTGGCCCTCTTGGCAACTTTCTAACCCCCCAACCAATTGCTTGAATGACTTGTTCTTGGACTCATGGTGTACGTGACATATGATGGAGCAGGTTCTGTGTTGCTATGATCAAGTAAGAATGCCTATAACCCCTTCAAAAATAACTTCAAATATAGTGATGCACTCTGAACATGAGGCTTGCGTGCATGACATGATCTGGCCTCCTCTATGTGGCAAATACGCAACTTGGCCAGGGCATGACTTTAGGCTTTCGTATCTTGTTTCGCACACACTCAATGATTCCCATCCATGGCTTGTTTGAAAGAGCGTATGGCAAGGAGTAATCTGATATCAAGATGGATCCAAATGGATATTTGTAGAGTCCTAAGACTGGCTTTGAATTCAGCGCGCCACGTGTTTGATGAAAGATTCACGCGTGACCAGGATTTATGCCCAGCCAGATGCATAACTTGGACCAGTGTGAACATGTGACTTTGGAGCTTTGTAAATGATTCATTCTTTGTCCACATGGCTTGATTCTTGTCTCATTGCATAGAGGACATGGAGGAGAGTTGATGGGTGTCAAGTTTGTAATCAATAGACCATCGTATCGCTCTGGGATTAGCTCCAAAAATGACACGCCACATGTTTGTAAAAATGCTTGCGTGTTGTCAAGAGGCTTGCCCAGCAATGTGACTTGTTTCAAATGAAAAGTCTCAACTTCACATCTTAATAACTCTTCAACCAAACTTCAAATGAAAAAGTGCCCAACTACAAAGTTGTTCTCCTCCATGAGAGGAACAACTTTGATGTTTGGAATTTTCCCAAAAAATGTCATTTGCCACGTGTAAACTGATGGTGAAGTGGACTGCTCAACTAGATTTCCAATGCCAAAATTTTTCTAAGTATG
Organism: Vicia villosa; assembly: GCF_029867415.1. Classification (NCBI taxonomy): domain Eukaryota; kingdom Viridiplantae; phylum Streptophyta; class Magnoliopsida; order Fabales; family Fabaceae; genus Vicia; species Vicia villosa. The sequence goes on from NW_026705020.1 coordinate 937,635, forward strand.
AAAGCTTTCCATTTTTGTTATTTTTCTATTTTTGGCAACTTTTTGTCGAACTCCCGATTTTATCCATTCTTTGACTTTTCTTGACCAACTTTCCACCAAAAGTCAATATTTGAATAATTCTCCTGATTTTTACCCAAAAGTTAACTGTTCTGATTTTTCTGATTATTGATGGAATTCCTGATTAAATCTCTTCCAGTCAAACAAACACATCCACATAGTCAGTATGAGAGCTCCTCATTCATAGGGTCCACTTCTGATTAAATGTTGACCAGAAAGTCAACTGGTTGACTTTGGTCAAAGAAAACCCTGATTTAGGGGACCAGATGATTTGCAAGCTTGTACCCTTCAATCAATGCCTTTAATTGAGACTGAGAGAAAAACTAAGCCAGGAGGGCTTCAAATGAACATAGATCCACATGATTACAACTCATCCCTCTTGTTTTCTGATCAAAACTTCTTTGCAATAAGGCTCTTTCTTGCTAGTCCTTGATTGATACCACCGATATGAATGCATGAGTATGGGTCATGGCCTAAATGATGTATGTACATGAATGCAAAGCCTAAGCCAGTTAGAAGTGAAAGGGTAGGACAAATTTGGGGTATGACAGTACCCACATTTTCTTGGGTCCTTTCTTGTTAGTTATCCTCAAGTTCTGATTGAACTTGGGTTTAGCATGATAAACAATAGGAGGTACAACATGATATTCCTTAGTTTGAGTTACATGATATTTTCTATTTTGTGTCACATGCTTCTTAGTGTGTGTAATGTGAAAGCTTTTGGCATGTGATGTGAGCTTAATATCCTGGGAGTGGCCATACTTGAACTGATCATACAAAGGCTTGTATGTGATTTTCATATTATCTACATGTTCAAGTTTGTATGGGGTTTCACCCCCATAGCCTATGCCAACTCTCTTGTTTCCACTAACAACATATATCATAGAGGCTAGTTGACTTCTTTCGATACCTCTAGATAAGAACTTCCTAAAGATCAAGTCATATTCTTTAAGAATATTGTTCAGACTAGGAGTAGACTTTTCTGAACCAGAAGATGATTCAACATCTTTGGATAATTTTAAAACTTTTTCCTTCAGTTCTGAATTTTCTACTTCAAGCTTCTTAGTTCCAGATACTAAGCTGAGCCTTGAGTTCCAGAAGTTCTGTTAAACTGGAAACTAACTCTTCTCCAGATAGTTCTAAAAATACCTCTTCAGAATCTGATTCGATGTAGATTCTGATCCATCATCAACAGTGGCCATGAGAGCAATGTTTGCCTGCTCATCTTCAGAGTCTGATTCTGATCCTGATGAATCTGAATCATCCCAAGTTTCCATAAGACATTCTTCTTCTGGAATTTCTTCTTGGGCTTCTCCCTCTGAAGCTTTGGACACTCATTCTTGTAGTGACCTGGCTCCTTGCATTCAAAGCACGTGACCTTCTTTTTGTCAGATTTTCTGATTCCAGAAGATTCTCCTCTTTCAGGCTTCTTGGAGCTTCTGAAGTTCTTGAACTTCCTTTGTTTGCTCTTCCAGAGTTGGTTTACCCTTCTGGAGATCATGGACAATTCATCTTCTTCTTCTTTTGATTCTGACTCTTCAGAATCTTCTTCTTCAGCCTAAAAAGCGTTAGTGCATTTTTTATTAATAGATTTTAATGCAATATACTTACCTTTCTTCTGAGGTTTATTAGCATCCAGCTCTATTTCATGACTCCTCAGGGCGCTGATCAGCTCTTCCAAAGAGACTTCATTCATATTCTTTGCTATCTTGAATGCAGTCACCATTGGGCCCCATCTTCTGGGCAAGCTTATGATGATCTTCTTGACATGATCAGCCTTTGTATATCCCTTGTCAAGCACTCTTAATCCAGCAGTTAGAGTTTGAAATCTTGAGAACATTGTTTCAATGTTTTCATCATCCTCCATCTTGAAGGCTTCATACTTCTGGATTAGTGCAAGAGCTTTTGTCTCCTTGACTTGGGCATTTCCTTCATGAGTCACTTTCAATGATTCATAGATGTCATGGGCAGTTTCTCTGTTTGATATCTTCTCATATTCAGCATGATAATTAGCATTCAGCAGAATAGTCATACACTTGTGATGATTTTTGAATTGTTTCTTTTGATCATCACTCATTTCTTGTCTTGACATCTTTACTCCTCTAGCATTTACCGGATGTCTGTAACCATCCACAAGAAGATCCCATAAGTCACCATCTAGACCAAGGAAGTAACTTTCCAATTTATCTTTCCAGTATTCAAAGTTTTCACCATCAAACACTGGTGGTTTAGTGTAGCCATTGTTTCCATTATTTTGTTCAACAACAGAACCAGATGTAGATGTATCTTTTTCAGCAGCCATAAAGACATGTTTTTCTCTTCCTGAATCTTTTTCTAACACGGTTAAGTGCTTGCACGTAGAACCGGCGCTCTGATGCCAATTGAAGGAAAGAAAAACACTTAGAAAGGGGGGGTTTGAATAAGTGTGACTTTATAAACTCTTAAGATAAAAACAAATAACAGAGTTATTTTTATCCTGGTTTGTTGTTAATGAAACTACTCCAGTCCACCCCCTTAGAGTGATTTACCTCAACTGAGGATTTAATCCACTAATCAGTCTTGATTACAATGGTTTTCCACTTAGATACCTTCTAAGTCTTCTAGAGTATTCTGATCACAACTTGATCACTCTAGGAATACACCACTTAGAAACTTCTAAGTCTTCTAGAGTCTACTGATCACAACTTGATCACTCTAGGAACCTTTTACAATTCAATGTAAAATAAATGTTTACAAGAGTATTCAAATGCTTCTTAAAAAGCTATAATCACAACATTGATATTTCTCTTAAGTTCTAAGCTTAAATCTCACTAAGATATTACAAGTGAAGTGAGGTTGAAGATGAAGTTTGAGAGCTTTTGAATTTGACAGCATTTATGTATATTTGCGCAAGAGTTGTGTATTCAGCTTCTCATCAAAACTTCTATTTATAGGCGTTTGGGAAGATGACCGTTGGGAGCATTTAATGCGTTACGTGTTCCGTACAACTTTGCATTTAATGTTTCACTCTTTTGTGAACTACCTCGAGCCTTGCTTTTACTGCTTATATTAACTTTGCCTTATGTAGCTTCTAACGTTCCTTTTGTCAGTCAGAGTAGTCTGTCATCTTGTACTTGCTTCTGATCTGATCTTTGTAGATACAACGTTTGAATAATTAGAGTCAAACAGCTTGGTGCAGAGCATCTTCTTGTCTTCTGACTTTGAAGTGCTTTAGCGTGATACCATAAGAACTTCAGTGCTTCTGCTTCTGATCTCATGTTGTTCCGATGCTTCATAGACCATGTTCTAATTCTGCTTGATCATCTTCTAATGTCTTGTGAGAACATGTTCTGATGTTGCATACTTGAACCTTCTGAGTCAGTGCTTCTAGCGCTGGTTTGTGCGTACTCCTTATATAATTCCTGAAATGGAAAATGTATAGGATTAGAGTACCACATTTTCTTATACAAAATTCATATACATTGTTATCATCAAAACTAAGAATATTGATCAGAACAAATCTTGTTCTAATACGCCACTTCCAACTTTTCTTCGAAAATCTTTTCTAACAACGTGCAGAGACACACCAAAAACCTGTTCGGAAATTGCTTTGTCAGACGGACTTAAAATCATCAAAACGAAAATCACTCCGATCAGAAGTTATCTCTACAAGTCTGGAACGTTGTGTCCAAGAACCACGACGATCCAACGGTTGGATTGGGAGAAACGTCCGTTTTACTAAGGTGTCTCATTGTAGAAACTTGCTGCGAAAATTGGACTTCCTCTAGCTTTTCTCTTTCGCCATGACTCTCTTCTTCACCTCTCCTCCAAATCCTATTCCTCTTTGTGTTATGATAGCTCTTCCTTCTTTCAATTCTAAATCCAACATAGTAAGGTTATTTTATTTAATCACTTAAATAACTTAATTGGGCCTAAGTGACATACCCCCTCCTTACTTCACCACAACTCAAATTAAACCCAAAGTTATTTTTAAACTCATTAATAAGATAACACTTCAACTTTATTTAACCAAATTAATCCGATTAATTACCCTGCCAACTTAATAAAATAATTCTGACTTCGTCGATAAAATTCGAATTAAATACAAATAGTCCAATATTAATAATAATATTATTTATACTATTATTTCTTCAACGAAATCAACTTTATTAATTCTCCGACTAACCGAATAAAATTCGACTTTAACTTAATAATCCAAATATGATTCCCAAAATAATACCGACAATTCTGATTGATCCACGAACTTCGATTAAATCCAATGATTAAATTCTTAAATAATTTAATTAACTAATTAATTAAATTCGGGGCGTTACAGTCAGCATCCTCCAGAGCTTGATCAACAGAATTTCTTGGGTACCCACAATTTCTTGGGTCCTTTCTTGTTAGTTCTCCTCACGTTCTGATTGAACTTGGGTTTAGCATGAAAACTAATAGGAGGAACAACATGATATTCCATATTCTGAGTTACATGATATTTTCTAGTGTGTGTAACATGCTTCTTAGTGTGTGTAATGTGGAAACTCTTAGCATGTGATGTGATCCTAATATCATGGGAGTGGCCATACTTGAATTGATCATACAAGGGCTTGTATGTGATTTTCATATCATCAACAGATTCAAATTTATATGGGGTTTCACCCTCATAGCCTATGCCAACTCTCTTGTTTCCACTAACTGCATATATCATAGAGGCAAGTTGACTTCTTCCAATACCTCTAGATAAAAACTTCCTGAAATTCAAGTCATATTCCTTAAGAATATTGTTCATGCTTGGAATAGACTTTTCTGAACTAGAAGATGATTCAACATCTTTGGATAATTTTAAAACTTTTTCCTTAAATTCAGAATTTTCTAATTCAAGCTTCTTAGTTTCAGATGCAAAGAGCTTCTTCAGCTTCTTGTATTTGATACTAAGTTGAGCCTTGACTTCCAGAAGTTCAGTTAGACTAGAAACTAACTCTTCTCTAGAAAGTTCAGAAAATACCTCTTAATAATCTGAGTCTAATGTAGATTCTGATTCATCATCAAAAGTGGCCATCAGCGCAATGTTTGCATGCTCGTCTTTAGAGTCTGACTCTTGATCAGAAGAATATGAGTCATCCCAAGTAGCCATAGGGCCTTTCTTCTTTTCAAACTTTTTCTTGGGCTTTTCCCTCTGAAGCTTTGGACACTCGTTCTTGTAGTGACCTGGCTCTTTGCACTCAAAGCATGTCACCTTCTTTTTGTCATATCTTTTGTGTCTAGAAGATTCTCCTCTTTCAGGCCTTTTAGAACTTCTAAAGTTCTTGAACTTCCTTTGTTTACTCTTCCAGAGTTGATTTACTCTTCTGGAGATCATGGAGAGTTCATCTTCTTCTTCTTCTTCTGATTCTGACTCTTCAGAATCTTCTTCTTCAGCCTGAAAAGCATTAGTGCATTTTTTATTATTTGATTTTAAAGCAATTGACTTACCTTTCTTATGAGGTTCATTAGCATCCAGCTCTATTTCATGACTCCTCAGGGCACTGATCAGCTCTTCAAGAGAGACTTCATTAAGATTCTTAGCAATCTTGAATGCAGTTACCATTGGGCCCCATCTTCTGGGCAAGCTTTTGATGATCTTCTTGACATGATCACCCTTTGTATATCCTTTGTCAAGCACTCTTAATCCAGCAGTCAAAGTCTGGAATCTTGAGAACATTGCTTCAATGTTTTCATCTTCCACCATCTTGAAGGCTTCATACTTTTGGATTAAGGCAAGAGCTTTTGTCTCCTTAACTTGGGCATTACCTTCATGAGTCATCTTCAAGGATTCAAAGATGTCATGAGCAGTTTCTCTGTTTGTTATTTTCTCATATTCAACATGAGAAATAGCCTTCAGCAGAATAGTTCTTGACTTGTGATGATTCTTGAATTGTTTCTTTTGGTCATCACTCATTTCTTGTCTTGACATCTTTACTCCACGAGCATTTATAGGATGTCTGTAACCATCCAAGACTAGATCCCATAAGTCACCATCTTGACCAAGAAAGTAACTTTCAATTCTATCTTTCCAGTATTCAAAGTTTTCACCATCAAATACTGGTGGTCTAGATTATCCATTGAAACCGTTTCCATTGTTGTTTTGATCATTAGAAACAGGTGTAGCAGTTGATGCAGCTGTTTCAACCATATTGACTTTGTGTTTTTCTCCCTGAATCTTTTATCTAACACGGTTAAGTGCTTGCACCTAGAACCGACGCTCTGATGCCAATTGAAGGATAGAAAAACACTTAGAAAGGGGGGGGGGGTTGAATAAGTGTGACTTTAAAAACTTATAAGATAAAAACAATGAACACAATTATTTTTATCCTGGTTCGTTGTTAATGAAACTACTCCAGTCCACCCCCTTAGAGTGATTTACCTCAACTGAGGATTTAATCCACTAATCAATCTGATTACACTGGTTTTCCACTTAGATAACCTTTAAGTCTTCTAGAGTATACTAATAACAACTTGATCACTCTAGGAAATCACCACTTAGATAACCTCTAAGTCTTCTAGAGTCCACTGATCACACTGATCACTCTAGGAACCTTTTACAATCAATGTAAGATAAAGTTTACAAGAGTTTGAATTGCTTCTTATCAAGCTATAATCACAACAGTGATATTTCTCTTAAGTTCTAAGCTTAACACTCACTAAATATTGCAAGAGTTTGTGAGGTTGAAGATGAAGTTCGTGAGATTTGATATTGACAGCGCTTTGGTATATTTCACAATAGTTGGTTAGCTGCTTCTGATCAGAACTTCCATATTTATAGGCGTTTGAGAATATGACCGTTGGGTTGCATTTAATGCATTGCGTGAATAGTATAACGCTGCATTTAATGTTTCACACTTTTGTCAACTTCCTCGAGCCATGCTTTTGCTGCTTTTACTGACTTTGCCTTTTGTAGCTTCTAACGTTCCTTTTGTCAGTCAGAGATTATACTTAATAGCCTGTCATCTTGTACTTGCTTCTGAACTCAGATTTGTGAAAACAACGTTTGAATATCAGAGTCAATTAGCTTGGTGTAGAGCATCTTCTTGTCTTCTGACCTTGAAGTGCTTCAGCGTGATACCGTTCAGAACATCAGTGCTTCTGCTTCTGACTTCATGTTCTTCTGATGCTTCATAGTCACTATTTTGATTCTGCTTGACCATCTTCTGATGTCTTGCCAGAGCATGTTCTGATGTAGCCATCCAGAACCTTCTGAGTCAGTGCTTCTGAGCGCTGAATTGTGCATCCTCTTTATATATTTCCTGAAATGGAAAATGTAAAGGATTAGAGTACCACATTGTCTTATACAAAATTCATATATATTGTTATCATCAAAACAAGAATATTAATCAGAACAAATCTTGTTCTAACACATATCTCCCAAATGAAGCATTTCTGGCCTTGGCATTAGAGAGACAAAGTTGTAGAGAATTCAATTTCCTTCAAAATAGGCTTTGGTTGGGAAAATTCTGATACTCCATGTGAATGTTATGACTGGTCAAAGTTCAGTTGACTTTTAACTCAAAACCCTAATTTAGAAACTTTGAGTTTTATTGATTTTTGAGCTCTCCTTGATGAATCATGATCAACCTTTGATCAAATTATGAATGATACTTCCAAATGTTGATGTTGGCCAAGAATCTGGAATTTGACTGTACTTTGACCATAGTTGACTTTTAGGTCAAACTAGTCGACTATTGACTATCCAAGCAATTGAATGAGCAATCTTTGGAATTGAAGCTTGAATTTTGGCATGGAGATAGTTTGAAACCCAATAAGCCATTTGAAATCCCTTGGAGACCTTGATTCATCAATTTTCTTAAGAGAATGCAAAACCCTAGTTCAGGAGGTCTTTGATTAGGAGAGTGTGCATCCAGTCAAGTCTTGAGCTTTTGATACTTGTATGAGCCTGAAAGTAAAAATGTGATAGGCAAATTTTGGGGTATGACAGTGTTGTAGAGTTTCCACTGCTGTGGACTGGCAGGTGCATCAAGATGAGGTTGCAGAGGTTGTGCCAGAGGTTGTTGTTCAGGAGTCGGTGGCTATTGTTGTGGAAGGGGTTGCTGATGAGGGGGTGCCTAGAGTTGAGGAGCAGGTACCTGTTGCTGATGAGGAGGCGGCTAGAGTTGAGGAGCGGGTAACTGTGGCTGATGAGGGAGTTGCTGAGGAACGGGTGGTGTAACACCCCGATTCTACCCAATAATTTATACAAAAATCAGAGTATATAAATTCCAAAACAATCACATGGGATGTCATATTTCGTCATTTAAATCATTTATGGCATACACGCCTTCACAAGGATACATAGCACATAAAACCAAAACGGACAATTATAATAATTAATTTAGTTCTTAAAAATCACTTCATCAAATAATTTTTAATCTCGCAGCGGTATTCACAAACTTCCAAAAATTCAGGTTAGCATCATATCATCTTTGCAACACAACTTCAAATTACAAATGAATTGCAAAACGTCATTAAAATTCAGCAAAGCAAACATAAACTAAAAACATGTGTTTTTCCCTCCGAGTGCTACGTATCAGAGCGACACCGACTCGACTCACAGTGTCTAAATCTTCATCACTGCAATCACCTGCACGTTACCAATATAAAGGTAATGGCGAAACAAAAGAAATGGGTGAGATATCAAGCCATATAAACAGAGTTATGATAAATAGTATATTCAGGTTCAAGTCATAATAATCATCACTTTGCGGTATAATCGTTACCGTCTGATTCACTTTGCTAATTCAACCAAAACAACACACGTCACAATATCTCACATTAATTCATATTCAAGTCACAACAATTCACATAGGTTCACACATCAAAACACATAAACTCATAATCACACAAATGAAATGTGACTCTAACAAATGCACATGCATGTGGTACCCAGGGTTTCAGTCCCCATCACCAATTGCCAATTAATAGAGGCATCAAAACAGACATAAGCCATCGTCACTATTTGCCAATCCAGGCCATCACAAAATGCAATCATGCGACCCAATGAATGCATCATCACAAAAAAATCACAACAACATCGTCACGGGGCATACGCCTATATCACAAACAATTACCAATAATTAGAGGTAATTTCATCGTCACTTTATATCCAGCATTTCGCGATAATCACAAAACAATAGCATTTGCATTGTCACTGGCTATAGGCCTAATCTTAATATCACCACATCATAACAACAAGTCAACAACCAAAATCAACAACAACAACAACAAATGGTCATGAATATCACAACGGCAATTCACAATATTTCATAATATTTCATCACAATGAAACATCGCCAAAATGTCACAAACACAATAGATATCAAATCATTCTCGGACACTCCTAATTTGTTCTACTCTACTATATTATTTTCGGTCTACCATTGATCAATGTTCTGTTACCGTTATGGTATAGAATTATTTCTGCTGCTTCTATAAATCTACTCTACTACTGTTAAACATATGAGTACTAATACTTAATTATTCTGCTAACAATTATGCAAGAAATACTCTTATGCTACCAATACTATTACTATTGTTCATTTGTCACTAGCCATTTATCTGCTACTAAATTTTAATCAAGCCATTGCTAATTTATCTCAAGGTTGCTAATTAAATCAGTAATGGTTTAGTTTAATCCTGTAACATAGAGATAATATGGTTTAGTTTATTTCGCTTTTAGAATGTTGAAATAATATGATTTAAGACCTTTCCAAACATGGAGATTATGTTCATAGAATTAATGATCCAGCCATTAATAGAAGATCTTGAATTTAATACTTCGTAACAGAAATGAGTGTCATAATATTATTATTAGAGCATTACATCAGCTTTTGGTGCAAGAAGCGTTTTCTTTATCAGAGCTTGATCAGAACTTCTACTACTGAGAAATTAAAGTCAAAACCTGAGCAATCGACAAACTTACTACTTTGATCTTAGAGAGCTTGTTGTAGTCACTTCCAGAACATGATCTTCTTAGAACGGAGATCAAGTGGAAAATACTTCTTGTTCTTGTGCTTTTTTTCAGAATTTGTTTCTTATTATTTGATCTGGGTAAGCATCAGAACTTCTGTAACATAAATAAACGATTAGGGAGCATGTATGTTCTTATTAAAATTATGTGTTTGTTATCATCAAAACTATTTCAAAGATGTAGAACCAAACTTTGTTCTAACAATCTCCCCCTTTTTGATGATGACAAAACTTGTATATTTTGAATACAAAATTAACATAAAAGATATCAGAAACTCCCCCTAAGTTAGAAACTCCACCTGAGTTTAATAATCAGAAGATTTAAATTAGAATACTTCCCTGACTTGTCTTCTTGAATGGAAGTTCTATTCCTGTTCTTATAAAACAAATTTAAAATATTAAATTTAAAATATTAAAATATTTGAGGGTTTATTCTCAGTAAACTGCTATGGATTCAAAATGTTTTAAGTTCTCCCCCTTTTTGTCAATAATAAAAAAATGTAATCAAAAGGAAAGAGACTTCATTAAAAATGATGGAATTACAAAAGGAGCATAAACAAAAGGGAATTACAAAAGCAGCGAAAAAGAAAAAGCTTCGCATCACTCATCAAAGAGGACTTCATTATTGTCCAGAAAATCTGTGTTGCGAAGAATATCAACTACTCCAGCAGATTCAAACAGAACAGATAAAATTTGTCCATAAGGAATGTGGAAGTTCTGACCGCATCTAAAATCCAAGAGAGATTCCCTCAAATGATTGAAGATAATGGAAGGGAGGTTCATAGGGCGTCCTCTTTCAAGTCGATGAATGGGAAAGTGATCCCTAGAAGAAAAGAGTCTATGACAATTTCCTCGGGGCTACAAGTTGGAGAGAACAACCCGAAACAAGACTTGTTTAGAAGGAGAAAGAAACTCTGGATTGTTGAGAACAAGTCTGGAAGTTCTGCTTAAATCACTTGGAATGGCAAATGCATTCCAGTAATCAAAGACGGTAAGACATGCAGCATTCAGGTTGGAAGGACAATCAATGGATTCAGCAATGGAGGATTCGGTGATGGTGAAAGAAATGCCATGGATGATGGATGAGATGTTGAGATTGTCATTACTAACAGAAGCATGAATTCAGAAGTTTTTTACCATATTGGTGAAGATAGGACCACGAAGGATGACGATATATCCACCCCATCCTTGATTTTCTAAGCAAGCAATGAAGTGGTCATTGCTTTTTGCTAGCTGTCATACCCCAAATTTTTCCTACCCCTTTTCATATAGCTTACTGTCATACCCCAAATTTGTCCTACCCTATTTATCTGGCTTACAATCCATATACATACATCATTTAGGTCATGGCCCAATTCATGCACTCATATCATGGTTACTGTTCCAAAAGGTGACAAGAAAGGGGGTTCCTGGTACAAAGAATTTCTAATCAAATATTAAGGTCTAAGGTCTGGTCTGATGGCATCATCCTTCTGAGGGCTTTCTTGAATCAGGGTTTTCTCACCTTCAATTCAGAGCATTGGAGAGAAAGTACAAGTTTGTTGTTCATCTGATTATCCTGAATTAGGGTTTCTTGACCAAAGTCAACACAATTGACTTTTTGGTCAACACATTGATCAAGAGCTGATTTTATAAAGGGAAATGGTAAGATGACTATGTGGAAGTGTTCAGTGGATCGCCATGGGTCAGAAACTGATTAATCAAGAATTTCATTGAGATCGGGGGAAAATCAGAACAGTTGACTTTTGGGTCAAAATCAGGTCAATCACTCAAATATTGGCTTTTGGTGGAAAATCGGTAAAGAAAAATCAAAGAATGAATAAAATCGGGAGTTTGATAAAAGTTGACAAAAATAGAAAAATAATCAAAAAAGGAAAATTTTTTATACTTAGAAAAAAATTTTGTTCTTAAAAAGTTTGATGAGCAGTCCACTTCAGCCCTGATTTACACGTGTCAAAAGACCTTACTTCAGAGAATTCCCAACATCAAAAATGTTCAGATCATGGCATGCTACAATTCTCTAGTTGAGAGTTTTTTCATTTGATGCTTGGTTGAGAAGATAAATTGATTTGAAGTTGAGATTTTTCATTTGGATCAAGTCACAAAGCTGGCCAAAATCCAGGCCATACGTGAAGCATTTCATCAAACATGTGATGTGCCACTGTAATACGGTGAACTGACTTTTATAATCGAAATGTGCGGTTGAGCAAGAGTAGCCACTGACTTTTATTTTATCCAAATATCGGAAAGGCTAAAAGAAACAGGAAAACACCTTTTAAAAAGATTTGAGTTCGGGGGGTAATTATGCAAAGGGAAGGTGTAAGGCACCCTTTGCATCCATGGTTTTCCCTGGGCTCTTAATTGCTTTGCTCGTTTTGAAACCAAAAGTTTAGAAATGTACAGAAGATGAAGAAACAAGGACTTTAGCTCGTAAATGAGCGTAGCCTTGAAAGTGTTTAGAAAAAGTTGATAAAAGACATTTTAGCCAGAGCAAGGCAATTAGGGGCAATTACCTTATAATTTGAAAAAGAGGTTCTTTTAGCCTTTCAGGGTAAAAGGATCTATCCATGCCATGGAGGGCAGGAAGCCTTTCATTTGGAGGTAAACGGGTCATCGAAATATCCTTCGCCATAAGACTGACCCATACCATAGAGAGGCAGGTAGTCTAAGGGAAAGACCAGAACAGCCTTATTCGTAGGCAACCAGAGGATACCTCAGCCTTTTCCGTAGGCAACTTCCGAGGGTCGAGATCATGCATATCGAAGGCAGCATCATTAGGGACCATGATCTTAATCGAGGCAACTGGCTAAGGTATCCTCGTATTCGAGGGACTGGCTATTTTGCAAAATAACACAAGGCAACAGGCAACAGGCAACAGGCAACAGAGAGGTTACCCCAAGAGTGTGCGTGGGTGCAACAATCACGTGATTAATTCGATTAAATTATCTTGTAATTAGTGAGGCTAATTCAATTCAAGGTTGTACTCCCTAAATTACTAACCACGCAGTTTAATATAAAGTAACAACAATAACAATATGGGGAAGGGGACAATGAAACCAGCGGATCCCTAATAGGGTTTGACATAAGTAATAAACGACAAGAAATATCAGGGTTTAGGGTTACCAGTACTCGTAGCTTTGGCAATTAACAAACCCTGAAAATTGGAAAAGAAAAAAATAAACAAAGAAGGGTGAGTGTATGGCTAATTCAATGAAATTAGGGTTAACCTTAATTTAATACAAAAATGGCAAAGAGAAATTAAACAAATATGAGAAGAGACTTAGCTTTCGAATTTGATCTGGTATGGTTGGCAGGCAGAGGAAGCCTCAGAGGTAACCCTAAAAAATGGCAAAGGCAGACAATAGGTGAATGTATGCATAGTTCAAGAAATATAAGGGCAAACCCTAAAATCAAAGGAAACAAAATAGACTTTTAAATAAATTAATACTTAACTTTCTATTTTGAAGGCGCGTAGTCGGAAGGCGCTTTAAGAGTAAACATGAAAAGGCATAGAAAATAAAATGTATTCAGTGTAGGGTTAATTCTCGCAAACCCTAATTAGGATTCAAACTGAGTATAATGGTAAGCTGATTTAATTAATTATTGGTCTCGCGACCTTATTAATTAACTCGAGGTAAGAAAATTAAATCGAGTGTAAAAATAATTTTTAGGAATTTTTTAGAATAAAAATAAGATAAATGTGAATTGTTGAATATATATATAAATAATTAAACATATAAATTAAATAGATATAAGAAAAATCATTTAAATAATATAAATATAATCAAAGAAAAAAATAAATAAAAGTAAATAATTATTGTTAATATAAATAAAACACAAATATTATTATTATTACCCAAATAAGTTTTTAAAAAAAAACTAATTTGTATTAATAAAAAAACAAATGTATTATAATATATATAAACATAAAAAGGGAATTATGCAATTAAAAGTAAAAAAAATTAGAAACTTAGCTGGTCGATCTTGTGTAGCGCATGCACGATGGTCCTTGATGCACATGCGTGTTCTGGGCATTGGATTAAGTGGTTGATCAGATGGAGGGCCAGGATGATGAGGGCACAGGATAGCGCGTGTTTCATATCACGCTGGATCCATTCGTCCATCAGCCAATGCGCGCCAAAAACGAATTCGAACTGGCCAATCTCGTCGTGCCAGCTCTTCGTCTTCCTCCTTTGGATTTCTGCAACTGCCTCTTTTACAGCGCTTTTTAGAAAAAGCGCTATGGATGCATGACCTGAAAATAGCGAATACATGCAAACCGAACCAAAAACGTTTTGCGACCTGTGCATTTGAATCGTCCAGATCCCCTGAACATGAATATGCTAATAGTTCATCCTAATTTTGGCTTGATCTAAAAGCCCTAAATCAAGCTCACGAACCCTAACATGGTGGTTTCAGATTCCCACGTTCAAAACTCACCAAAATTTCCAGAAACGATAATTAGATCATAACAAACAATATTATGCACTCAATTTATGTTTATGCCTCATGAATTAATGCAAACGAATCAAAGAAAGTTTCGACATACCTTGGCTTATTGGAGGCAGTTCTGGAGTTGTTGATGTCGAGCAAGGATCCAAACACTTTCAGTGATCCTCAGGGAACGTGTATGAACGATTGGAAGGCCTTGAATTGGCTTTAATCTCAGAATTGAACTTTGAAATTTTCTTTGACTTTTGCACTCGGGTTTGTGATCCTTATGCTGCCAAAAAATCGTCCCCTTGCATCTGAATGTGTTTGGTATTTATATTGGATGGATTAGGGTTGATAGAAACAGAAAAAAATCTTGCTAAATCAATCAATGGAGATTTGATTAAAATGTGATTTTTTAAGTTTCTAAACATGGCCTTGATTGACTTTCTTGAACCTCAAGCTATGGAACGAAATTTGTATGTTTTAATGAGGATATTTGATTGATATTTGGCTTAAAAACCAAGCAAAATCATATCTTTTTTTAATTCATTATTTTATGTAATTAAATCATGATTTAAATGTATAAAAATCATAAAATAATTAATAAAAATAATATAAAACTGAAGGATAAGTTTTTGGTGCGTGGATGGGCTTAGGATAAAGATTGGATGAAAAGAATATAGGCCCATTTGGAAATATTTGAAGTTTTGGACCTTTTCCTTTCACATATACCCTTGAAAATAGGTGAACTTGTGCACCTTGCCATTTCCTCATATTTCAACATTTTTCCAAGTTCTTGGACTTTTTAGAAACCTTAGAGAGTCATCTAACCAATGTTTTTGGTCTCATGTCAAAATGATTTTCCATGCTCCTTGTGTGTACTTTTGAAGAAAATGACTTTTTGTTGACTCTTGAAAAGGACCTATAATGTTTTGGTCCATATCTCCCAAATGAAGCATTTTTAGACTTGGCATGTGAGAGACAAAGTTGTAGAGAATTCAATTTCCTTCAAATTGAGCTTTGGATGGGAAATTTATGATGTTCCATGTAGGAGTTATGGCTGGTCAAAGTTCAGTTGACTTTTCCTATAAAAACCCTAATTTAGAAACTTCTTGATTTGTTGATTTTTGATCTTTCCTTGATGAACCATGATCAATTCTTGATCAAATGGTGAATGATACTTCAATATGGGGATCTTGACAAAAAATCAGGAGTTTTGACTTTACTTTGACCACAGTTGACTTTTAGGTTAACCTAGTCGATTGTTGACTTTCTGAACAATTGAGTGACCAATATTTTGAGATGAGACTTGATACTTGTCATGGGGATGATGTGATATATATTGAGTCATATGAGATGCCTTGGAGCCATTGATTTACTGATTTTCCCTTGAATAAACCAAACCCTAATTCTCTGATCTTTGCTTAGGAGAGTGTGTCTTGAAGCTTTGTGTTTTGATTTGAATTTGAATAGGAGAAAATGTATGGGCAAATTTTGGGGTATGACAGCTGCCCCTGTTCAATTATCTTAAACCTGAAGATGTAGAGTGGTTTGTATGCCAATCGGTATCTGAAGGTGGAAGATGATTGAACACTAGAATACCAAGAAATTTGCCCTAGCCGAAGTAGGGACTTTTGTCGGAGATGGGCTTGAAGATGCCATCCACGTGTTTCGAGAAGATGTATGATGGAGATGGGCTTGAAGATGCCATCCGACTTGATATACTTGAGAGTCAGAATGTGTCGTACGTAGATTATTTTTGAGGAAAAGACTTAGGTTGAGTCGTATGTTAGACTGGGTCTAGCTTGCATCCTCAGATGTCTGAAAACCGTGCATTAGGTCGAAGAATAAATCGTGCGTTAGACTATTCTCAATTGCATCCTCAGATGTCTGGAAAACCGTGCGTTAGGTCAAAGAATAAATCGTGTGTTAGACTATTCTCAATTGCATCCTCAGATGTCTGGAAAACCGTGCGTCAGGTTGATAGATGAGTCGTGCGTTAGACCAATCCAAATTGCATCCGTAGATGTCGGGAATGCCGTACGTTAGGCTGATGTTTTTTGCATTGAGGAATATTTGTTGGAGATGGGCTTAAAGATGCCATCCAGGTGTCGAGACTGAAGTGTTTGAGAAGTAATTGTTTGAATGTTGATCGTATAGTAGATGAATTAGATTTTAGGAGAGTTGTTCGCGTCAGCACTGTTCGTAGTAACTGAATTAGACTTTGGAAGATGATCGTGTCTACACCGTTCGTGATGATAGAATTAGATCTTTTTGTCGTGTCAGTACCGTTCGTAATAACTGAATTAGACTTAGGAAACAGTTGATCGTGTCCACACCGTTCGTGATGATGGAATTAGATCTCTGAGAGTTGATCGTGTCAGTACCGTTCGTAGTAACCGAATTAGATCTTGGAGAGATAATCGTGTCTACATCGTTCGTGATGATAGAATTAGATTCTCTTGTCGTGTCAGCACTGTTCGTAGTAATTGAATTAGACTGGGAAGGTCAGTGATCGTGTCTACACCGTTCGTGATGATAGAATTAGATCTCTGAGAGTTGACCGTGTCATTACCGTTCGTAGTAACTGAATTAGATCTTTGAAAATGACCGTGTCATTACCGTTCGTGGTAAATGAATTAGATCTTCGAGCGTTGACCGTGTCAGTACCATTCGTAGTAGCTGAATTAGATCTTTGAAATGATTGTGTCATTACCGTTCGTGGTAAATGAATTAGATCTTCGAGCGTTGACCGTGTCAGTACCATTCGTAGTAGCTGAATTAGATCTTTGAAAATGATCGTGTCATTACCGTTCGTGGTAAATGAATTAGATCTTCGAGCGTTGACTGTGTCAGTACCATTCGTAGTAGCTGAATTAGATCTTGGAAAGTTGGAGATTTCGTTCATTTGTCGGTACCTGTATCCTGCAATAGGTATAGTTAGTCTTTATGCAATGTCATGATGCATGTATTATGTAATGAGTCTCTCAAAATAAATGAGAAACTTTGTATGTTATGGATAAATTCATTGCGAGGTAATGCATGCAATGTATGAATATGTTTATGACATATGATAGGTGAATATGATTTATGTTGTCTTGATTGAGAAAATAAATCTCTATGTCTTTGTGATTTTGATGTCTGATCTTGTTTTGAAGATACTCAGCTGGGGGTTTTCAATATTGCTTGGGGATGATCAGTAACTTGATGTTCCCTGATTGGGGATTAGAGATATTTAATAAACCATGTTGGAGAAGAGCAAAGTGTTGGAGAACAGGTAGTGTTGAAGATGTAAACTCTGTTGGGGAGCCATGTCTTTGTCGGGAGCGTTTGAAGATATCTTCTTAATGATTACTCTGTGGGGATATGATCTTGTGAACCCGGCTCTGTGGGGAGACATGGGTGAAAGTTGCCCCCAGTATTATAGTAACTACCATTCTTGGATTTGATTAGGACACACCACTGAGTATTGATCAAGATGTCAAAACTGGACTTGCATAGACTTGCCCCTGTTAGTAGGAACTTTTGAAAAGATTCGCCTTGCGAGGACTTTATGAAGTGTATATTGTAGGCGACATGCCCCTAGTAATTGTAAACTTAGGATGATGCCCCTGACTGTTTGGCTTTTGAGAGATTCTTGGAATCTTGACTTGATTGCCCCAGATTGATTGGGCAAATCGTGCCATGCCCCTCGTGTGCGTAGGAGACATTGCTTCTTGGAGTAATCTTGTCTGTCGGGATAACTTTCAGTCGTTAGTTGTACCCTGTGCAAATTCTTTCTGTTGCTAACATTTGAAATTATGTAGCAGAATTTGTTTAGTAATGAATTCATGAGATGCAATGCATACGTTTGTCTTGAGTTTTGAAAAAACGTTAAAACAAGAGATGTAAAAGCGTGATATTTGTAAAACATGCTATTTTTGTATAAGCGAAATATCGACTCAGCATTTTAGTAAACCTTAAGGAGTCGGGATACCTTTTTGGTGACAGTACGCTTTCGAACTAACCATGCTTCAATTAGGACTTTCAAGGGTTGTAACGTGGCTTGGTTCACGGTTTAAGAAATAAAAGATAAAGGCTCAAAGTTTATTTGTACCCACCCCTCTTCGTGATGATCTTCGGTCCTAAGTTCAGTTAATTCAACTTACGCATTCAGGTTCCAAGAGACTTTTGAATTTGCACCTTTGATAATGACGATGCTTCACAAGCAAAGAGAACTTTTTGAGATGGCAGTCACTTCTTCCTTTTGGTAGTCACAATATTGTGTTGTTCAGGAATTTATTGACTTCTCTTCTTTCATCTTTTTGATATCCCTAACTTTTGCCTGAACTGTCTATTTTGAGCTTACAGTCAGCGGGATGCCTTGATTTTTGCCTAAGTCTTCTTTTTGATTTTTGACTTAGCAGGCTTTTCTTTGTATATATATATATTTTTTCATTTTTTCTTTTTTGAAAGATATTGACTGCCTTGCTTAATGATTGATGAACAAACATCTGCTTTTGATTGACATCTCCAACACTTCTTTGATGTGTGCGGATGAACGCTTGTGATTGAAGCCTTTATTGAAAGGTGTACTGAATGATTCTCTTAAAATAGAATGCGCAGCCAAATTAACTGAGAACTACCCTGCCCCAGGTTATGATCAAGGGTTTTAATTAGTACAAGAAAGAAACTTCTACTTCTTAGGCTCAAAGGGGTTGACGAGGGATTAACATCCTTATATCTCCGCTGTTTAGGAATTGAAATAATGCCTGTACATCGTCAGCATAGTCCGTTCAAAAGCATACTGTATGAGGTTGCGACATCATTTTCGTCATCCTCCCTCAAAAGGCTTACAGCTTAGCAGGAGTTGAATAAACACAAGACATATGCAAAGTAAATATATGATTTAAAATGAGTGACAACGAAATAATTTATTCAAGACAAATATATGCAATGCACTGATGATGATTATTAAAATATATAATGTCTATCATAATTTGAATGTTTAAACAAACAAAAATAGAAATTGCAAATGAAAGTAAAGCTAATGATTTAAAAATTTATCTACTTCAGACATTAGTCAGTCTTGTCGTGATTATGCCTGGGAGTAGTGATTACTACAGGAGTCTTGGGATGAGGGAATTCAATTTCACCAGCATCAATCATATCTTGGATCTTAATCTTTAACGGCCAACAATTCTCTGTGTCATGTCCAGGACTATTGGAATGATATGCGCACCTCGCATCGGGCTTATAGCTAGGAGCGGAGGTGTTGGGCTTTACAGGAGGATCCCTCACAGTAATCAAGTTTGCTCTCAACAAATGTTGTAATGCCTGAGCCAACGGCATGTTGATCTTTGTGAACTGACGCTTGGGTGCGGCTACCTTGCGTCTTTGTTGTGGAACTGGTCTAGAGATCAGAATTGTTCCCACAGATTGGTTGTGTTCGTTGCGACCTTTCCGATTGTGCTCAGCATTAGTTAGGTGAGGTTCTTCAGATGAGTTGAAGTCAATGATCTTTTCATCAATCAAGTATTGAATCTTGTGCTTCAATATCCAACAATCCTCTGTATCATGACCAGGGCTATTCGAATGATAAGCACATCTTGCATTAGGGTTATACTGATGAGACAAAGTGTTAGGATTCTGAGGAGGATCCCTCAAAGCAATTAGTCCTTTCTTCAGCATTTGTTGCAATGTTTCAGCCAAAGTCATGTTGATCCTTGTGAATTGTCTTTTAGGTGCGTTATGTTTATGTTGATTCCTCTCCTTCTCGATCAAAAGTGCCTTCAATTCTTCTTGCCCCTTGGCTAAGTTAAAGATCAAAGCTTGGAATTCAGCATTCTGAGCTTGGAGATTCTTGATAGATTGTTCGAGATCCATTTTCTTGCTGAAATAAACAGCATAAAGATGAGGCATTTGTTTTTTATGAAACCTGTGATGCGATGTTTATGAATGATATGATTATGTGTATGCAATGTTCTCAAGGAGTTAAAGGCTTTTTAACACATTTAAAAAAGAAAATAGAAACAAAACAAATTAATTATTTTAATTAGGAACCAATGTATTATATGTTTTTGAAGTTACATCAAAGAAATACTAAAAAATAATAAATAAGATAAAAGAAATCATTCTTCAAGTCGGCGCTTCCTCTTCAATCCTCTGATTTCTTCTTTATGGGCTTTGACCATCTCGTTCTTTTCTTGAATAAGCCTATCAATCTCTCGCTCCCATGATTGTATTTGATCAGGTGAGATAAAGTCTTCAATCTTCCACTTGCGAGAGAAATAGTCAAGCATGCTATCTCGTTCTTTAGCATTAGCTACTAATACTGCTTTTTCTGCCTCAACCTCTTGTAGACGTTTTTCAAGATCAGCCTTTTCTTGTCTTAAATGAGCAACGGTGGCAGCAAGTTCTTTGTTCGGAGCGGGTATATAAGGCTCCACTTCTACGTGAACCTCTGGAGGAGTGATTCTTGGAACAACAGGTGTGTCAGATGGATATGGTATGCCAAACTCGACGACTCGGTCATAAATCCATTTAAAGTAAAGATCTGAAGGAGTATAGACCCTTGTTCCCAAATCTCTTGCACCTACCTTTTTTACTTCGTACCAAGCTTTAATGAAACGCTTCTTCTTCTCGATTGTACCTGAACCATAGTCGAAACTTTCCGCACTAAGATATATGGAGCGAGGCTTATCTTTCAAAGCAAAACCAAACTGATGTCGAGCAAGTATAGGATTATAAGTAATTCCTCCTTGGGTGCCAAGAAGAGGCACATTAGGAAACTCTCCACAGCGATCAAATAACTGAACTCCCTCGAACTCTTTTGGATACCAAATGATGTCATCATATGAAAGTTTCATAATCCTCTGGATCCAAGTTAAACCTTCTTCATTCTTTATTGCTGATCGAGGTAAGTGAGAAATAACCCACTTATGTAGGAGGGGAATGCATCCTAGAACACAACCTCGTCTCTTTGTCACTCTGGCATTGATGGAATGCAATAGATCACCCAGTAGAGTAGGAACAGGATTCTTGCTAAGGAAGATTTTGATAGCAGCTCTATCAACAACTTTGTCGCAACGGTGTAACAGAACTTGTCCATATATCAACAGAGTTAGAACACTTTCCAAGGCATCCATGCTTAGAGCTTCAGCAAAGATCTTGGCTTTCTCGCATAAGAAATCCACGGGTATCCCAGAATAGTCTCTTTTATTGATCCAAACCTCGTTGATTTCTGATCTTGGCAGGTGTAAAGCAGCAGCAATGTCTTCCAACTTAGGACCTCCTTCCTCACCATTGTAAGGGATTTGATCAGGTATGGGGATGTCCATTATATGAGAAAATTCTTCCAACGTAGGTACCAGTTGAAAGTCTCTATAAGTAAAACAATGAAGAAGAGGATCATAGAATTGCATCATAGAATTGAGGAGAGCTTCATCTACTTTGACTCGCACTAGATTTATCAATTTGTTGAGAGGCTCGGAAAGAATGAGAGAACCAGTAATATCATCACATAAGATCTTCAGTGCAGTAGGTACTTTCTTGAAGTGGAGGAAGAAAGGCTTGCGGATTAGAATTCCCATATTTAAACAACCTACAAAACAAATTATGGTTAAAAGACCTTTTTCTCCTTGAGATGGGTTAGCCATGTCATGAATGCATGTATGCATGATGCATCACAGAAAAACAAATCCACACAAATCACACAATTTTTGGCTTAAGGCTTGCATGGAGTATCATCAGGTATCCTTCCCAAGGGCATTTCTATGGATAAGGAGATTTTCTGCAACGGGTTCTAAAAGTTATCCAGAATTGTCAGCCCTTCTAAAGCACCCTCGGACATGATACATTCGCATCATGCAATGATACTTTGAGAAAGAACCTATCTGAATTGTAGCATCGGGTAGCGACTAGTTCTCGACATTTGCCAAGAGTAGTCCCCCCACTACGTTCCTAAAGGCCAGGATGGGTTAAAGGTAACTAAAGGTCCTTGAGCTCCGGCGCACCCACAGACACATACATAGACCTCCCTCATTTGATAAAGGTGTGCATATGAATATGGAGTCCTAACTCAAGTGTGAACTTCATATTGACTCATCTCCCACATATGTGAAAGAGGTCGCCATGACTATGCCACTCCTAATCTTAAGTGTTCTTGAATCCGGGTATAGGATTCGTCCTTCAGTTAATTCCCAAAACGCCCCTGAAAAATAAAACAAACAAAGCAAACAATAGAAAACATTTAAAGTGAATCCTAAACTTTTAAGGTAACCCCTCTTTTAATCGAAAAATCCCCAGCAGAGTCGCCAGTTCTGTAATACGGTGAACTGACTTTTATAATCGAAATGTGCGGTTGAGCAAGAGTCGCCACCGACTTTTATTTTAATCAAATATCGGAAAGGCTAAAAGAAACAGGAAAACACCTTTTAAAAAGATTTGAGTTCGGGGGGTAATTATGCAAAGGGAAGGTGTAAGGCACCCTTTGCATCCATGGTTTTCCATGGGCTCTTAATTGCTTTACTCGTTTTGAAACCAAAAGTTTAGAAATGTATAGAAGATGAAAAAACAAGGACTTTAGCTCGTAAATGAGCGTAGCCTTGAAAGTGTTTAGAAAAAGTTGATAAAAGACATTTTAGCCAGAGCAAGGCAATTAGGGGCAATTACCTTATAATTTGAAAAAGAGGTTCTTTTAGCCTTTCAGGGTAAAAGGATCTATCCATGCCATGGAGGGCAGGAAGCCTTTCATTTGGAGGTAAACGGGTCATCGAAATATCCTTCGCCATAAGACTGACCCATACCATAGAGAGGCAGGTAGTCTAAGGGAAAGACCAGAACAGCCTTATTCGTAGGCAACCAGAGGATACCTCAGCCTTTTCCGTAGGCAACTTCCGAGGGTCGAGATCATGCATATCGAAGGCAGCATCATTAGGGACCATGATCTTAATCGAGGCAACTGGCTAAGGTATCCTCGTATTCGAGGGACTGGCTATTCTGCAAAATAACACAAGGCAACAGGCAACATGCAACAGGCAACAGAGAGGTTACCCCAAGAGTGTGCGTGGGTGCAACAATCACGTGATTAATTCGATTAAATTATCTTGTAATTAGTGAGGCTAATTCAATTCAAGGTTGCACTCCCTAAATTACTAATCACGCAGTTTAATATAAAGTAACAACAATAACAATATGGGGAAGGGGACAATGAAACCAGCGGATCCCTAATAGGGTTTGACATTAGTAATAAACGATAAGAAATATCAGGGTTTAGGGTTACCAGTACTCGTAGCTTTGGCAATTAACAAACCCTGAAAATTGGAAAAGAAAAAAATAAACAAAGAAGGGTGAGTGTATGGCTAATTCAATGAAATTAGGGTTAACCCTAATTTAATACAAAAATGGCAAAGAGAAACTAAACAAATATGAGAAGAGACTTAGCTTTCGAATTTGATCTGGTATGGTTGGCAGGCAGAGGAAGCCTCGGAGGTAACCCTAAAAAATGGCAAAGGCAGACAATAGGTGAATGTATGCATAGTTCAAGAAATATAAGGGCAAACCCTAAAATCAAAGGAAACAAAATAGACTTTGAAATAAATTAATACTTAACTTTCTATTTTGAAGGCGCGTAGTCGGAAGGCGCTTTAAGAGTAAACCTGAAAAGGCATAGAAAATAAAATGTATTCAGTGCAGGGTTAATTCTCGCAAACCCTAATTAGGATTCAAACTGAGTATAATGGTAAGCTGATTTAATTAATTATTGGTCTCGCGACCTTATTAATTAACTCGAGGTAAGAAAATTAAATCGAGTGTAAAAATAATTTTTAGGAATTAATTAGAATAAAAATAAGATAAATGTGAATTGTTGAATATATATAAATAATTAAACATATAAATTAAATAGATATAAGAAAAATCATTTAAATAATATAAATATAATCAAAGAAAAAAATAAATAAAAGTAAATAATTATTGTTAATATAAATAAAACACAAATATTATTATTATTACCAAAATAAGTTTTTAAAAAAAAACTAATTTGTATTAATAAAAAAACAAATGTATTATAATATATATAAACATAAAAAGGGAATTATGCAATTAAAAGTAAAAAAAAATTAGAAACTTAGCTGGTCGATCCTGTGTAGCGCATGCACGATGGTCCTTGATGCACATGCGTGTTCTGGGCATTGGATTAAGTGGTTGATCAAATGGAGGGCCAGGATGATGAGGGCACAGGATAACGCGTGTTTCATATCACGCTGGATCCATTCGTCCATCAGCCAATGCGCGCCAAAAACGAATTCGAACTGGCCAATCTCGTCGTGCCAGCTCTTCGTCTTCCTCCTTTGGATTTCTGCAACTGCCTCTTTTACAGCGCTTTTTAGAAAAAGCGCTATGGATGCATGACCTGAAAATAGCGAATACATGCAAACCGAACCAAAAACGTTTCGCGACCTGTGCATTTGAATCGTCCAGATCCCCTGAACATGAATATGCTAATAGTTCATCCTAATTTTGGCTTGATCTATAAGCCCTAAATCAAGCTCACAAACCCTAACATGGTGGTTTCAGATTCCCACGTTCAAAACTCACCAAAATTTCCAGAAACGATAATTAGATCATAACAAACAATATTATGCACTCAATTTATGTTTATGCCTCATGAATTAATGCAAACGAATCAAAGAAAGTTTCGACATACCTTGGCTTATTGGAGGCAGTTCTGGAGTTGTTGATGTCGAGCAAGGATCCAAACACTTTCAGTGATCCTCAGGGAACGTGTATGAACGATTGGAAGGCCTTGAATTGGCTTTAATCTCAGAATTGAACTTTGAAATTTTCTTTGACTTTTGCACTCGGGTTTGTGATCCTTATGCTGCCAAAAAATCGTCCCCTTGCATCTGAATGTGTTTGGTATTTATATTGGATGGATTAGGGTTGATAGAAACAGAAAAAAATCTTGCTAAATCAATCAATGGAGATTTGATTAAAATGTGATTTTTTAAGTTTCTAAACATGGCCTTGATTGACTTTCTTGAACCTCAAGCTATGGAACGAAATTTGTATGTTTTAATGAGGATATTTGATTGATATTTGGCTTAAAAACCAAGCAAAATCATATCTTTTTTTAATTCATTATTTTATGTAATTAAATCATGATTTAAATGTATAAAAATCATAAAATAATTAATAAAAATAATATAAAACTGAAGGATAAGTTTTTGGTGCGTGGATGGGCTTAGGATAAAGATTGGATGAAAAGAATATAGGCCCATTTGGAAATATTTGAAGTTTTGGACCTTTTCCTTTCACATATACCCTTGAAAATAGGTGAACTTGTGCACCTTGCCATTTCCTCATATTTCAACATTTTTCCAAGTTCTTGGACTTTTTAGAAACCTTAGAGAGTCATCTAACCAATGTTTTTGGTCTCATGTCAAAATGATTTTCCATGCTCCTTGTGTGTCCTTTTGAAGAAAATGACTTTTTGTTGACTCTTGAAAAGGACCTATAATGTTTTGGTCCATATCTCCCAAATGAAGCATTTTTAGACTTGGCATGTGAGAGACAAAGTTGTAGAGAATTCAATTTCCTTCAAATTGAGCTTTGGATGGGAAATTTATGATGTTCCATGTAGGAGTTATGGCTGGTCAAAGTTCAGTTGACTTTTCCTATAAAAACCCTAATTTAGAAACTTCTTGATTTGTTGATTTTTGATCTTTCCTTGATGAACCATGATCAATTCTTGATCAAATGGTGAATGATACTTCAATATGGGGATCTTGACAAAAAATCAGGAGTTTTGACTTTACTTTGACCACAGTTGACTTTTAGGTTAACCTAGTCGACTATTGACTTTCTGAACAATTGAGTGACCAATTCTTTGAGATGAGACTTGATACTTGTCATGGGGATGATGTGATATATATTGAGTAATATGATATGCCTTGGAGCCATTGATTTACTGATTTTCCCTTGAATAAACCAAACCCTAATTCTCTGATCTTTGCTTAGGAGAGTGTGTCTTGAAGCTTTGTGTTTTGATTTGAATTTGAATAGGAGAAAATGTATGGGCAAATTTTGGGGTATGACAGCCACATTTGAAGAGAATTTCAGGGCAATCCCATAACCCTACAAATGCAAACTTGGTATGCATCTAATCACCTCCATGTACTCTTTTCAATGGAACTATAACCACTACATTTGGCTATGTATTGAGCAAATAATGAAGGCTCAAAGTCAAGCCCTTGCAAGGTTATGTGTTAACATGACAATAAGCCAAAATTTATGGGCAGCAGGAAGCATTTGATCAAACAGGTGGCAGGCCACATATAAAGCCCACTTTAAAGAACTACAAGCATCTCCTCAACCCCATTACAATAAAAATGTGTTCTCCTCCATTCCCTCTATCTAATGAGATAAGGATCACTGACTTTGGTTGCGTGGTTGGAAAGATACGAAGCTTCAAACTCATGCCCATGAAACTTGGCAATGTGACTGGCCAACAACAACAACACACGTGCGCGCCATTCAGGGGTGGTACTACAAGTTCGTAGCTTTTTTCTCTTACTTGCAGCCATCATTTTAAGAACTCATTAACACCAAACTTTGTCCCCTCCATTTCCTCTTAATGTTGATCCCAAAATTGAGTCAGTTGGCAACCCATGGTCGAAGATAGGTACATACAAAGTTGGTATTATGAGTATTATGGTTTGGCACAAAGCATCAGGTCATCTACATCAAGGCATGTGTGAGGTAGAAAAGAATCAGGATATTACTACAAACAGCCATGAACCATACTGCACACAAAAAAAAAAGCCAAGGGAAGACTTACCACAAATGCCACCCTTTCTCACTAAGCATGAGAAATGATGCAATGCAACACATACACCATAACTTCCATGTAACCTCATACCCCATATAAAAACAAGACTCCCTTCACAATTTCAACACCGCACTCTCACTTTTTCATTTCTCAAAAATTCTCTCCTCACTCTCTCCTTTCTCTCTCGGTTCTCTCTTTCCACCCTCCTTCAAAAGTTTGTTACAAATTGTAACAAACTGTAACTTCCATAACCAATCTGCACTTTCCTCCATCTTCATCTCCTTCAACAAACCTTCATCTTCATCATCAAACCACAATCACCACCAACTCCATCTCTGATTAGCATCATTACATATCTTCTGAGCTGCATATCACTCCCTTAGCATTGGATTCCTGCAGAAGCATACGACACTGCCATCTTCCACAACTTTGAGTTTATTTCTCAAAGGCTTCTTGTATTTCTTCGAAAGCGCATCCACCATCATCATCATCGAAGAGCCTCAAGATTTGTGGAGTCTCCTTAATCTTTCTTCACTCAAGATACACACAGGTAAGTCACTGGAACTTCTCAACATCGCAGTAGCACGTAATAGGTCCATTTGTGATTGTTGTGTGTTCAAATCTTGCTCGATTGCATTGTGCTCATGCTCTGTAATTTTTAATGTGATGTTTGGATCATATGCATAGACTTGAGTAGGTTGATACTCCTAGCTTGCATTTTTGTTGAGTCTAATGGAGTTATAATTTTAGAAGCATGACTCGGTTTGTATCTTAGAGGCATAATAAAGGAAAACGGATGTTAGATTCGGGATCAGGGAGGAGAGACGAGTTGAAAGGTGGTGCCTTTTGGAATTTCTAGGCAAAGGCGTGTGTTTCCGGCGGCGGGTGACCGGAGAAGACGACCGGAGCCCTAGCTCCAACGTCTCTGTGTATTTGTATATATTCCATATGGTTGCTGACATGGCGACGCGCCACTGGCCTGTTTCACACTTTTTTTCTTTTGTCTTACTCAAATCATTAGAACGTGTGTTGGCTCGCTATGATTGGCTCAATATATTTTTGTCCTTTTGTGATTTAATTTAACTTGGACCGATTGATTGCATGTGTGTATTTGTTCTTGTCACGTTTTATTGAATTAAACACCATAGCATAAAAATAATATCACATGCTGAACAAAACGATAAGTAAAAATGAGATAAAACTTGGAATGGTTTGTGAAGTGATTGGGCCAGGCATGTTTGGGCCCTCACCCATCTTCAGAATCACACCCCTTCATTGATGGTGTACACGTTTGTAACATGGTTTGGGCCTGGAGAGAAATGATTGAGGCGTAGGCCTCAGTGTATTTCTTAACCGCTATTTAGAGAAACGATTGAGGTGTAGGCCTCGGTGTATTTCTTAACCGCCATTTAGAGAAACGATTGAGGTGTAGGCCTTGATGTGTGTTCTCAAAATATTCAAAAACTCTTTTTTTGTATGATCTAAGTCACAAACAAATTCCCACTTAAAAAATAAGGAAGTGATGCAAAGCCTTGTAGTGGGTTTTGTCATCATGGAATTACCCTAAAAGACACAAACCAAATCCTCTCTCTCTCTCTCTCCCTCTCTTCTTTCTTAAGGGCATTGTTATTTCCGCTCGATCGCATCGTAGGTCTTCCCTTATCCAAGAGCGCGAACGTTAACTCCGCCCAACTAAAAAACACAAAAACAAACAGAAACTATTGAGCCAAACTACGGCGCTCTGATTCCTGAAAGGGATACGTAGGCATCAAGTCGCGGGGCTTGAACGAGCACAATTGTAAATAACCTTTCAATTAAAGATTCAAAGGAGATTTGATGTAATTGTGTTGCCCTATTCCACTCACTTATAAGTAGATGATCAGTTCACAACATGAGGGGAGGATTACACACGTTTGCAGCCAAGAACATCAAGGATAGAGCTTGATTTTTTTCATAAAAACTCAAACTCGGTTTCAAAGATTGGTGGGGTTTTAAGGAGATTTGACCGTTGTTACACGATCCTTAGGAATTCCTGGAGCTTTCTGATCATCTTCAGGCCAAGACGCGTCGCAAATCATCAACTGTAAGTCACGGTTTACCTCTCTAATTTTCAATCCGATTGCATCCATTAACGCATCATAAACGTGTTTTGATTACATATTTGTGTTTGTATGAGCGTATGTATTGTTTCTGGACTGTTTAATTGTTGATTAAATACCTGTACGAAGATATGCCATGATTAGGGTTCTTAAGCTTGAAATTAGGGGTTTCAATTGAAAGCGCAATTGGGCTGAATCGATGCCACTATCGTGTTTAAATGATGATTTCCAATCGGTTTACGTCCTCGTATGGAACTTATGCTGCGTATTTTGTGAGATATGAATTTGCAGGGAATAGCTATGGCATGTTTCGTAGACAAATTGCAGGTAATTCATAGCAAAATTCCAAGAAGTCTCCACGAGGAAGACGATGCAGGGCGTGCGAAGTTTGTTTGAATTTTCTTATATGATCTGTTTTTTTTTATATTATTATTGAGTGCGATTTGGTTAACAAAAGCTTGGTAAGTGACCTAATGGTTGGAAGCGTGACTGGTAAGCATATATAGGGTCCCTAGTTCGATCCTCACCCATGCCATCTATTTTTTAGCAATGAGCGTTCATGGATCCGGTGTGCAATCTCCATGCGTGATCACCATGGATCGTTGATCAGTGACTGTCAGATGGTCTCAGCGTCAAATCCAATGTCCCATAGACTGCAGGTTTATCATGGACTTCAGGGAATGTCCACATTGAATCATACACCCAGGTTTTTTAATTGTTTTATTTTGTCTTTTGTTTTTCTCTTTTCTTTTATTTTTAAAACCCAATTTCTTTTCTTTTCAATATCCTTTTTATTAATTTTTCTTTTTTCTTAATTAACTAAATTAGGTTTAATAATAAATTAACTTAGAAAATAAATTAGGATTAGTAATTAAGAAATTTAGGTTAATTAATTTAGGTTAATCAATTTAGGTTGATAATTAATATTTTAATTTAGGATTTAATTAATTAATTTTAATTAGGTTAAATAATTAGAATTAATTAGGATAATTAAATTAGGGTTAATAAAATAATTTAAGCAGGATTAGTCGATTTTTAAAATTAATTAGGTTAAAAACCAATAGTTAATTTTTAGGGTTTGTCTAGCCTCGATTATTTTAGAAACCCTAGTAGCCATAGGGGTCTTAGGTAGATGTTGTCCTTTAACTGTAGGTCTAGGTTTCCTGCCCTTAAACCTTTTTAGCCACTAAGTTATTTTCCAATCGTTTTTGTTTATCTTATCTTCTAACCCTGATTTATTTCTTGCCAATTATTGTTTGCCCTTTTATTATTATTGCTTAAATTGTCTTGCAGGGTTATGATATTATTTTCTTGTGGTTTGCCCACGAGTCTATTTTTGTTATCATTGCAGGGTATCATCTATTTTTGCCTTATTATATATAACTGCTCAGAGGTTGTAATAGTTAATTAGGGTTTTATCTTTCTGCCTTATTTTCTGTATGATTAATTGCGTGGTTAGTAATTTAGGGCGTGAAAACCTTTAGGGATAAATGGTTGCTGCATTCTGTTTTTTGTTATGAAGGTGATCTTTTTTCCTAATAAGAATATGTATGTAGCACATACAAAATGAACTTTAGAGTTCTATTCCTTGTTATATAAAGACAAAAAAAGCTAAAAATATGTTCAAAGTGTGGTCTAATTGTGATGATTGCACATCCACTTGTTTATACAAACTTATTTCTTAGTTTATACAAACTTATAAAACTTTCATCCACTTGTTTATTAAGTTGTATAAACCCACTCAAGCCAAGTCTGCCAAAGTTTGTATTAAGTTTTATTAAGTTTCATTTTGATTATCACTTTTTAAATTACAGCCGAGATTTATTTACCATTATTTTTTAGTTCCATGTTAAGAGAGATGTCATAAAGATGAAAAAATTGAAAAGCCATTTTGGCTATGCATATTTGATATTTATCAGAAAAACTCATGCAATCAAGTTATTTGTAATATTGTCTATCATTCAATTTTTTTGATTTCCTTGATTTCAGAATGAAACTAAAATTTACATTTGTCTGGTCTATGATAATTAGGAAAATTATTGTGTTAAAGCATGTGATGTTTGCAATCATTATCTTTTCAAATCAGAACTTCTTGTAGAAAAATAACAGGGAGTAGATTAAATAGCAAGTTCTTTATGAGTTAAATCTATTATTACATCTAATTGAAGCTTTAGTTTCTAATTCCATGTCAATTGTCCCCAACAAATAATTAGTACAGTAATATCCTATCAAATGAAGAAGGTGGTATTGAATTTCTTCCTGTTATTGTATGAACTAGTGATGCAAAAGTTTAGAGTTTATTGTGAAATATTAGCCTTTATATGTAATGCATGCATTAAGTCTGGAGAAAGCATAAGACTTAAGAAGTTACGTCTAATGTATAATGTCTGTGATTAATATAACCACAATTGACAGTTGACGGACTATTCAAGATAATATTTTAACATAATCAATTGTTGGATTACTTTTAGAAAAGGATGGTAAAGAAATATATAAATTATCATTTTAAAAAATTAAATTGGTTTATTTTTAGAGGCTTAGAGAAAGGGTTATATATTTGTTGAATTCCTTTTCAATTTTTTATAGAATGAGTACTTGTGTGTCATCCATGTTTTGTTTGGTATTCTCTTTCTGAATTTTAAGGAGAATCTGTTCGGCCAACACAAGCATTTCAAAATGATTAAATCTCAAAATGACCCCCTCTTACTTTTATTGCTGTAGGTATAGAACAAATTTGAAGACATTCATTTGTGCTTGATATTGTTCCACTTAAATTTTCAAAAAACTTCTTGAAGTACAATCTCAACCAAGAAAATACAGGTATTGATTCCTATATGGTGGATTTTTCAATATCATTTTCCTAGATTGCTTTTGTAAATACCACGAGGTCCAATAAAAGTTGTAGGACCTCTTGATGAATCAATTGCACTATATTAATTATTGAAGCAAATTCCAGTAAGTGTCTTTTCAAAGAGAAAGTTCATTGTTATTGAATAAAGACATAGGTGGAGCAAATTTTAGATGGGAGTGGAGAGTCAATGTTTATGTTACTTTGTTACTATAGCCAGATGTTTATAGTATTATTTATCACTATAATATTAATTATGTTATTTGGTTTAGTATATAATAGGATATACATACATGTGTGGCTACAATGACCATGTTAATAATATTATTTATATATGGTGTGTTAATGTAAGAGGTAGAGGAGGGTTATATTTACTTCAGGAGTAAGTTATTATAACTTACTCTAAATCTACACTATTGATTCTTTTCAATCTAATGGTTAAAAATAATAAGTTATTAAATGTGGAGAGAGAAAACTAATACTTATTATTTTTAACCATTAGATTGAGAAGAATCAATTGTGTAGATTTGGAGTAAGTTATAATAATTTACTCCTGGAGTAAATATAACCCTCCTCTATATATATATATATATATATATATATATATATATATATATATATATATATATATATATATATATATATATATATATATATATATATATATATATATATATTTATGGTTTATAATGCATAAAATATAACCACGGTTTTAAATCTGTGGTCATAACCAAACCGTGGCTATACCTTGAACCAAAACTATATGCTAAACGTTAAATTGAAACCGTGGTTTTAAAATATGGCCACAGTTCTGTAATCATGGCAAATATAAACCGCGGCCTTAATCAAACTACCTAAACCGTGGCCTATAAAAGCCATGGATGTCAAAAAAATGAGGTATATACCAAAAAACCGTGAAATATACTTTAGGCCGCGCCCGCATATCCCACAGTTGGATTTTTGTGGCCAAACCGTGGCCTCAGCGTTACGCCACAGTTATTTTACATATAGCCTCGGTTTCTTGGCCGTGGCAGGAGACCTTTTTTTTTTGTAGTGGCAGGAGCTGTTACTGTTTATTAAATGTTTTTCTTAATTTATCCCAATTATCAGTTTAGGAAACCTTTTATTGAGTGCTGCATATTTCGTCCAGAAGATCCTGCTGACAGCACATTTTGTAACAGACAAATGGCGTGTGAATTAGGTTAACTTGGTTAACCCTAATGTGTTTCTTAAAAAGCCCAAGGCCCAAGACTGCATATAAAAAGGACTGCAATCCTATTTTGGAACGCAGACAGAAGATTTTGTATTGTGAAGAACTGTTGTTCTGTAACTGTCTCTTGTGATCCAAGCGATTGTCCTTGATGATTGCGTTGGAGTAGTTTATGTTTGTGTAATGTCACTCTAAGCTTTTAAGCACGAGTGTGTCTCTTGATTGAAGCTTTTAAGAAGATCAATATGTGTTTTTGAAGAGTGTCTTCTATCTGTAATTGTTATATTGTTTATGTGTAATTACTGCTGTGATTGAGGGGGAGTGAATGGAGATATTCCATATCTAGGTAGAACCTAGGTAGAAGGGTCATTGGGTAGTGATTAAGTGAGAAGTTGTAAACGGGGGAGTTTAGCTTTGAATTGATACTACTGATAGTGGACTTCATCCCTGGCTTGGTAGCCCCCAGAGTAGGTTGTTTGAACCGAACTGGGTAAATAATTCTGTGTGTTCTTTATTGTTTTGGGATATTCTCAAAACAGCACATGAAGGCACGTCCAAGGTAAAGATGTCGAGACTTCAAATACTTACCACCAAGTTTGAAAATCTCAAAATGAAAGAGTATGAAACCATTTATGAATTCTACATGAATGTCCGCGAGATTTCAAACAACTCAGCAGCCTTAGGTGAAAAAATGGCTGAAGAAAAACTAGTAAAGAAGATCCTCAGATCACTGCCTAAGCGTTTTGATATGAAGGTAACTGCCATAGAGGAAGCTCAAGACATCAGCAACATGAAGTTGGATGAACTTATTGGTTCTTTAAAAACCTTTGAGTCAAGCATCTGTGAGCCTGTTGAAAAGAAGAACAAAAGCATTGCTTTTGTCACCAACACAGGTGATAATTCAAAAGAAGGCAATGGTGGAAGTGATGAGAATTTATCAGACGCCATAGCCATGCTTGGAAAACAATTCAACAGACTTATTAAAATAGTTAATCAAAAGTCCAGACCCAATGTCAAGAACACTTCCAATGACATTAGTCAGACCTATGACTCGAGCCAAAGATTCAAAGCTGAGGAGAAGCCCTATCTAGGGAAACGGATTTAGTGTCATGGATGTGAAGGATTCGGACACATTAGAGCTGAATGTCCTACCTACCACAAGGAGCAAAAGAAAGGATTGACTGTTACTTGGTCTGACGAAGACTCAGATTCAGAAAAAGAAACTGCAAAACATGTCACAATTTCAACAAGAATCTATGAATCTGATGATGATTCCAGTGATGAAGAGCTAACCTTTGATGAACTAGCTGCCTCGTACAAGAAGTTGTGTAGGGAGAATGCTGAAGTCTACAAACAAGTGGAGAAGCAAGAGATAAACATAAAAGAGCTAGAAACTGAGAATAATAAACATCTTGCAACCATAGACTCCCTCAGTAGTGAAGTAAGCATGTTGAACCACAAACTTGATCAAATAACCAAGTCATTCAAAATGGTGAACAATGTATCTGATACTCTAGAAGAAACCCTGGAACTTGGACAAAGAACAAGAGACATGTCTGGAGTGGGATTTATGGCTAAAGGGGAATTAATCTCTGGACTCAGGAGGACAGAACCCAAGAATTGTGTGAATAACCAGATGTCAATCCAAATGTCACAACATCAAGGAAACATAAGAAGGAGGCACTCAAAGAAAAGGTTCCAAAAATGGAGGTGTCATCACTGTGGAAGATTTGGTCATATAAAGCCGTTCTATTTCAGACTATTTGGATACCCAAACCAAACTCAACAAGTCAAACTTGATCATGATACTTGTAACAGGAAGAAATCAGGGATAGCTAAGAATGTTGCTCTAATAGCACACACCTCTCTAAGGATGCCCACCAAAGAAGATTGGTACCTTGACAGTGGTTGTTCAAATCATATGACTGGAAGCAAGAACTCACTAGTAAACCTCAAACTTGAGGGATCCAACTATGTGACTCTTGGTGATGG
Organism: Vicia villosa; assembly: GCF_029867415.1. NCBI lineage: Eukaryota > Viridiplantae > Streptophyta > Magnoliopsida > Fabales > Fabaceae > Vicia > Vicia villosa. The sequence continues at coordinate 973,064 of NW_026705020.1, forward strand.
AGATGTAAGAGAAATCAAATGTGTTGGAAGGATAGAAGGTCAAGGTGTTCCTGACCTACGTAATGTTTTACTTGTACAAGGACTGACCACGAACCTTATAAGCATCTGCCAACTGTGTGATGAAGGAATGTATGTTAGATTCACTAAAGAAGAGTGCATTGTTACCAACAAAGAAAATGAAGAAGTCATGAAAGGAGTCAGATCTGAAAAATAATTGTTATCTATGGGAGCCTAAAAATTCCAAGTCACTGACTACTTATCCCATGACCAAAAGGAAAAATAAAGAAAAAGATCAAGAAAGAACCATCAAATCGGAAGCTCCTGTTCCTAGAACAAGATTCTTGATAGAAGAAACAAATGAGTCTGAAGATGAGATTTACATTGAAGAACTCACCAGCGAAGAACTAGCTATTGGATACTCCGAGATGTATGTACTAAATGGAGAATTGAGCAAGAGATTGACGATGTATGAAAATGCTTATGCACTGTTACAAGAAGAAAGAGTAAAACTCATGATGAACATTGTTGATTTAGAAGGAGATGTGCAAGACACAAAGAAGGGAAAGAAGGCAAAAAAAGAGGGTCAACACACTCCTATCTCAGCCAAAAGGTGCTATCAATGTGGTAAGTTAGGTCACCTGAGGTTCTCTTGCCCTGAAACACAGGAAAACCTAACTAAAGAGAATCCATCACAACAAAAGCCGTGGGTGAAAGCTAATCACTCAAACCATCACATACATGAAGAGAAGGCTGTAAATAAAGCAGTAAACTCTAGAAAAAGGAAATCCAGGAGAAACAAACATCACAAAAAGGATAGGGGCTTCTCAGTTACAAACAAGAGCAAAACAGTCATGAAGGATATTGTAGAAGGAAGTGAGTTGACTCACTCAGCAGATCATGTCAATGTCAACACATATGTCTTAACATCAAAATTTGCTGAGAGTTGAATTATGCAAATTGAGACAAACAAAGCATCCGGGATTGACGAATGTTCTTCTGCAAACATTCAAAGAATCATTCAAAGGGAAATCAATGCTCCAAACAGTGTCCCAAGGAAGGTATCCATCGACAGTCAGGATCCCCTGAGAAAGAAGACACTAGAGATAGACCAAGTCTCAAGATTCTGGATGGAAAAAGAACTAGACTCACAGCCACACTTGAAAGATCAAGAAATCAAGGAGAGCATGATTCTTTTAATCACAACTGAAGATGCTAAGCTGATGACATGTATGATTCCTACAAATCTGTTGAACTGGTTTAAATCAAGCTGGACACATCTTGGTGTATCTCACTAGAATATAGAGTGGAATGTCGTAACTATGCCTTACTACATCAAAAAAAAGGTGGAGGACAAATGGAACCTTGTGCAAAAGTCAACTACTGATCTAGATATTGCCAACAAGTTAGATATCCAGGAGGACTTTCAGCCGACATCCCACCACAATAGCCCTAGTGTGGTCACAAAGTGCAATTTTCTCTCAGAAACAGGTTTAGAACTAACTCACATTGTTGATATGCTTTAACAAACTCGGTTCATTTCACTTGAAACAATAACTTGTCCACACACACATACAGAAGTGACTAACCCTGTAAGAACCCTGAATGATGCAAGTATGTGAATGATACATATGATGCATATTAAAGATGATCCTAAAAAGAGTGACGAGAATGCTTCTAACAAGATCATTGACATCTTCACAAAAACTTTTGATGCTACACAGGTTGAGAACTTGCGAAGCAAGTTGGGACTCTGCATCCTTGAAGAACCATAGAGTCAACAACAACAAAAAACAAAAAACAAAAAAATACAGGTAGAGAAGACATTTCTGTTGGCTTTGGCAACTTTTGTGGCCAAATAGGGGGAGAAGTAAGTAATACATGTCACCCCAGAACAACAAGAATGGTGGTTGTGTGTGATCAATAATACTAATTTTCTTATTTTTGTGTTGATCTGTTTGTGCTTGTGCTACTCTTGTGGCTGTCTGTCTGGTTTTGTCTAAGCACTGTGTGCATACTGGTGATGTATGCTGTCTGTTTTGTATTAGCTTGATTTATTGTGTTTTGGTTATCTTGTGTCCGCTGCAAGTTTTTCTCTAATATGGTGTGACAGGTTGTTTTAGCCAAAAATTTGCCAAAGGGGGAGATTGAAGGTGTTTTCATGTTGGCTGCATTAATGGTAAAACATACCTGGTTGATATTGTATTATGCAGGTTGCTTATGTGTGAAGCTAATACAGGTTTTGTAGTAAATGTCATGATCGATGTCATGACATCCGTGTGTGACAGCAGGAGCTGTTATTGTTTATTAAATGTGTTTCCTGATTTATCCCATTTATCAGTTTAGGAAACCTTTTATTGAGTGCTGCATATTTCGTCCAGAAGATCCTGCTGACAACACATTATGTAAAAGACAGATGACGTGTGAATTAGGTTAACTTGGTTAACCCTAATGTGTTTCTTAAAAACCCAAGGCCCAATACTGCATATAAAAAGGACTGCAATCCTATATTTGAACGCAGACAGAAGATTTTGTATTGTAAAGAACTGTTGTTCTGTAACTGTCTCTTGTGATCCAAGCGATTGTCCCTGATGATTGCGTTGGAGTTGTTTATGTTTGTGTAATGTCACTATAAGCTTTTAAGCACAAGTGTGTGTCTCTTGATTGAAGCTTTTAAGAAGATCAAGGTGTGTTTTTGAAGAGTGTCTTCTATCTGTAATTGTTATATTGTTTATGTGTAATCACTACTATGATTGGGGGGGAGTGGAATGAAGATATTCCATATCTAGGTAGAACCTAGGTAGAAGGGTCATTGGGTAGTGATTAAGTGAGAAGTTGTAAACGGGGGAGTTTAGCTTTGAATTGATACTATTGATAGTGGACTTCATCCCTGGCTTGGTAGCCCCCAGAGTAGGTTGTTTGAACCAAATTGGGTAAACAATTATGTGTGTGCTTTATTGTTTTTATGTTATTTTGTTATTACTGTCTGTGCTGCGTAATTGTGGATGTCATAACATCCAGTTTGAGATCGAGCGTGTGTTACTAGAATTTTCACCTTGTAATAATCTGTAGGTTTTATTTTCGCGCTCAATTCTTCACTATCATGTAACTGCCCCAAAGCCATGTAATAGTTGTAGGTTTTATTTTCTGCCTTTATTTTCTACATTCCCCCCGTTTTTGGTTTGTAATTCCCCTCCCCGAAGCCTTGTAATAGCATAGGAACTTTTAATTTCTGCCTTTATTTTATATTAACTACGTGGTTAGTAAATAGGGAGTGGCAAGATTAAAATTGAACATAGATCACCTCTAAAACATAAAATATCTGAATTCAATTCACGTGATTGTTGCACCTACATACCTTTAGGGTAATCCTCTCTTATGCTACCTTTCGACGAATAATAGTCAAGTCCCTCGAGCGTAGGGATACCTTAGCCTGCTGCCTACGATTCTAAATCATCATAGTCCCTCCGATTTAAAATCATGGTCCCTTCGATGTTGCCTATGATATAAATGATCTCGTCCCTCGAAGAAATGATGATAGTTCCTTCGAATTCTAAGGTATCCTTACTGGTTGCCTACAAATGACTATTCCATCCTTTCCTAAAGACTTCCTGCCTTTCTTATGGTATGGATAGACTTATGGCAAACGATGACCCTCGATGACCCGATACATCCAATGAAAAGACTACCTACCCTCCTTATGGTATGGATATCCCTTTCAAATCAAAGACTTAAAGAACAAGAAAGATCCAATCTTAGGGTAGGCGCCCTTAATTGCTTGCTCAAAATTCAAAAACTTCAAAATTACATTTCACACCTCTTTTCAAATTACTCTAAAAAAGGCTACACTTACTTACAAGTTAAAATCCTTATTCAAATCTTTTACTATACACACACTACGCTTTTCAAACAAACAAAAATAAAGTGCGCTAAGCAATTAAGAGCCCATGGATAACCATGGATACAAAGGGTGCTTATACCTTCCCTTTGTATAACCTACCCCCCGAACTCAAAATCTTTCAAAGGTTTTTCGTGTTCTTTTTGCCTTTCCAATTGGATAAAATAAAAGTCGGTGGCGACTCTTTCTGTCTGCAACATTTTAAAAGTCCGTTATCCCACCGTGTTACACTATTCCTGGTCAATATGTTCCTCAAGCATATGCTGCTGCACTTCCGCAACCTTGGGTGGCTCATCAACAGCATTTCATACCGCAACAACAGTTTGCTCCTCCTCAAGGCTATCCGCAGAATCCGAGACCTCAATGTCAGTGAGCTCCCCAGAGATAGAGGTATCCAGAAAGGCAGGTAGACCCGAATCATATGCCCTATGTTCAGCTTCTTCCCCAATTGCTCGCTAATCAATTGGTTCAGCTTCGTGAACTTGGTCCCCTTCCCAATTCTCTTCCTAGGGGATATGGTGCTAATGCTCGTTGAGAATTCCATTCAAGGGCTCCAGGCCACTCGATTGAGAAGTGTAAAGCACTGGAACACAAAGTTCAAGAGCTTATTGATGATAAGATTATTTCATTCGCTCTTACTGGTCCTAACGTGTAGAACAATCCTATGCCTCCCCACACGGGTGCGATCAATGCCATTGAATTATGCGATGAACAAGTCTTGATAACTGATGTTAATGAGATTAAGATGCCACTTGCAAGTGTCAGAGAACGTCTTTTGCAACAAGGGGTCTTGCGTGAACTCCATGACTTTTGTCTACAATGTTCTTCTAATCCCAAGGAGTGTGCTAAATTGAGAAATGAAATTCAGAAGTTGATGGAAAAGGGTATTCTCAGAGTGGAAAAAGTAGTTTCTAATGAAGATGTGGCTACTTTGGAAATCCCTTATTGTCCTGCGAATGTGTCGAGAGCTCAAGGTACTCCTTTGTTGATTCAGGCACCAACTACTCCTTTAGTAATTCATGCTCAGGTTCCACCAGCTTCATCTCCAGTTTCTCCTTCAGTTGGTAATTCAAAAGCAGTTCCTAGGAGTTATAATGCGGTGTATATTCGAGGGAAGAAACATGATTGTCCTCCAGTGGGTAACACGAATATCACTAATATTGCTGGAACCAGTGGTATTACTCGTAGTGGCAGAATCTTTGCTGCTCCACTGCCATTTCCCAAAGAGACCAACAAGGATGTTAATGCTCAAACTAAGGGCAAGCAAGTTGTTGTCGATCCGCCTAAATCTCGTACTGCACAAGACGTTGAGCAGCTTCTACAAATTATTAAGAAAAGTGATTATAAAGTGGTCGATCAGCTCGACCAAACTCAGGCTAAGATTTCCATTCTATCTCTTCTGGTGCATTCAGAGGCTCACCGCGACGCTTTGATAAAGATCTTGTTCTATCATAATCTCTAAAGTTAGAATTTCACAAAATCAACATACATACACCAAATCATATGCTATTTTCATACACATTCATAGAATCACACATAGAATTATTATAACAAGTTAGATTTCACATAATTCATGGATTAACATACCAATTCCAAGACAACACTCATGAAATAGTAAACTACCAATCCTAAATCATGCATTTTCTAGCCCCACATACATTACCCAATTATATCGATCCATAATCACTTGGATTCACACCCTTACCTTAGCTTACATGGAATCTCTAGTCCTTCTTTTTCAAGAATCTCCTCTTTTTCTCTTCTCTTCTCTTCTAGCCTCTTTTCTTTCTATTTCTCTAATTTAGGGTTTTCTAACATAACAACTTTACTAACTCTATTTTGTTATTTGGGCTTAACCCACTCAACCCCACATTCTAACTAATTAGGCCCATTAACTAATTACTAATCTTAACACATCTACTCAATTATTCAAATACCATATATATTCTTTATCACATAAATAATAATTAATAAAAATAAACACCTAATAAATAAATACGGAAATAAAATCGGGTTGTTACATTGAGATATTCTTTAGCACAAAATGTATATTAACTCTTGAATTGTAACTTGTACCATTTTATGAAGATCAAAGATAATCTTGATGATATATCTTATGAGATAAGTCTTAATCCATAGCTCGTTATACATTGATCTTTTGCTCATCCTTTCTTGATACATTCACATGGTAGTTGTCTTCATCAAAATATAGAATTTGGAGAAGCTTGACTTCACACGTATAACTGGTTCCCAATCGAAGGATGTATGTTGGTTTTATTTCACGATGGTGTGAGATCAGAATGAACGATCAATTAGAGTATGATCATAATTAGGCGGACTCCCCTATCGTAGAATTGAGACCTTGACTCTGAAGAACCTCAATTTCTTCACCTGATACACTTTTGAATTCAAATCTAATAATTGAACTTGACCTCGTGATAATAGCACGAATCACAAGTCGTTTCCCATAGATGGTGCCACTGTTCCTTTATGGAACTAGAAATGGAGAGGATTGCAGAAACTCTGACTGAAGAAGCTTCTTAAGTGATTTTATGATGCGACATAGGAGATTGCAAACATAATGCTTCTTGAACCGGAGAAGTCGATCTTGAATCCATGTTGTTAATCATTGTTGATATAGAATCAACGTTGTTAATCTGCGATGCGACATATCAAGGGTTGGGGGTACTTGTATGGTTAGCACTCCAACATCCAAGTCAGTCTAGGGTTCAAGATAATCATAGTGAAAGTGTATATTAGATATTGTGTCCCTGAAAACCCTTTATAGAGGTATTTATACCTTGAGTTCAATGAAGCGGTTGGGTAACTGTACCTCATGCTATTAGACCTTTGACCGGCACAAAACAATGACGATTCAAACTTATCCTCAAACATGAAATGTCCAACTTGTGAAGCAGTCAAGCCAAAATAGAAGATCGAGGCAACTGCATATACAAGTTAATATTAGTGAGAACATATTATTAAAATGTAAATACATGATGAACAAATAAATAAAACTCTAATAGAACTTACAAAGGGATATTGCAGAAACATATTTCAAGAGCAATCAAATCCAAAAATTCACTTACACATATGACAAAGAGTGCACAAGCTCTTTTAGATCATTTGTTGAAAAGCCAATCTCATTCATCATAACCTGATAATTTGTTGGCCTACTTGTCTTATAAGAATAGATTTTGAAAAACTCTATTTTGAAAAACTAAAACAAAGGTTGAATCAATGCCACATCCAAAAAGTTTTTTTCTTTACTGTTGTTGATGATGATGACATAGTTAAAATGAGAGGAAAAGTCGAGGTTTGTTGTTGTTGGAATGTATTGTTTGTTGGATATAAGCAAATGTATGTTTTGTAATCTCAAGCTTCTCCATATTTACAAGAAGCATTCTATTTTGATGAAGTCAACATATATCAAAAAGATATGCAAAATAACTACGATGGCATTTGGATCATTTGCAATTTTTATGAAGAATTAGCCTTGTGATTGATCTTCAAATATTTGGTAAAAGCTAAAACTTAAACATTGACATTTTAGTGCTAAAAAATATCTCTTTTATCATATATATGCATTACCTTATCAAGATATATCATTCCCTTGGTTTTCAAGCTTTTTCTACATGTTTTTTTCCTTTTAGCTTCAGAGTAACCGGTTACCAGAAACCAAGTAACCGGTTACCTCAACTCTTCAGTGCCTCTGTTTTCTTGTTTTTGGCTGTTTTTAGGTGAAGTACCATACAACTCTTCAGTAACCGGTTACCTCAACTCTATAAATACCATACATTTCAGATTTTATTTTTTACCTCTTACATAAAATTTTCACAACCTTTATCTCACAAATATTTTCAAACCAAGTGTTACATATCCTTCAAATTTCATTGAAAAATTTTCTGCATTGCTACATATCATTTCAGAAAAATATTCTCATACATTCATATACATTGAGCACTAATATATCCATGTGAATTGTTTTACTTGAAAGGGAAGATCAATCAAGTGATTGATATATTATTCATCTTCAAAAATCTTGTAAAAATTCATACATATTGTTGCTTACTTGTTTTCCAGGATTCACTACAAAAAAAAGGTCTCCTGCCACGCCCAAGAAACCGAGTGTAGCGGTAAAAATGTGACTCGACGCGTTTTCACGCGCTCGAAGTACAACAGAGTCGCCACCGAACTTTATTTATTCCAAAAGAAAAGGGAAAATATCGATAAAACCCACGGATTAAAAAAAGAATAGGATAAGATGGTCATCGCAACCAAATTTAGGTTCGGGAGTCGGTTAAGCAAGGGGAAGGTGTTAGCACCCCTCACCTCCATCGTACTCGATGGGACCCATTTAGTTAATCTTGTGATTGTTAGCTTATTATCTACTTGCGTTATTTATTAGGTTGGAAAAAAGAAAGGGACAAAAAAAAGGTTTTTTATTATTGTGCTCGCCAAGACGTTTGTATCTTGTGCCTACGTATTCCCTAGTGCAATGGGAAAGTCAGAGCAATCGTAGTTCGGGCTAAAACTACGAAATGTTTTGTTGGTTGATTTTAGCGAGAGGTACTCGATCGCTTTCAAATGGAAATACTACACGCACATGGATATGATATCACTACAAGAATGGATAACTAAATCAAGATAAGACATGATTTTGGCCATCATCGCATTCGAGTGGAAGATGTTAGATCTTCACATGTGGAAGTATGTTCGTATTGAAATTGAATAAGTGTCTCGTCTTATGAAAAAAGTGTTTTAGAATGTAAAAGGGTGTGAATGAATTGAAAGTTTGTTTGTTAAGAGAAATCAAACATTTAAACAAAAGCTTAACGGCCCTCGTCTAAATGTTTGAAAGAGAAAATTGTACAAGTACGTACAACCTCCTCGTAGGTGATGAAGATGATTTGATGAGTTGAAAGACATTTAATTGGATCCAAGTATTTAAACAAAAGCTTAACGGCCATCGCTTAAGATACTTGAAAGAGTGTTTGTTAAATTGATTTTTATAAAGTCTTTAATGGAGTTTAAACATTCGAACAATGGCTTAACGGCCATCGCCTAAATGTTTAAAGAACAAATTGTACAAGTACGTACAAACTCTTCTTTCCATTATAGATAAAATGATTTGAATGTTAAAAGAAAGCATTTTTGTTAGAAAGGTGAACTAAATCGAGTTTGAATGAGTCTTTAATGGAGTCTAAACATCCAAACAAAGGCTTAACGGCCATCGTCTAAATGTTTAAGAACAATTTGTATAGGTACGTACAAACCCTTCTTCTCCAATTAAAACTCAAGACTCAATTCGATTGTTTAAATTGTTTTGGAGTTTTTATTTCATTTGAAAAAGAAAATCTTTTTTTTGTTATTTTTCATTAAAAAAACTTAATTTCTATTAGAAAGTATATTCTTTTTTAAAAAAATACTTACTCTCTCTTTTTATTTAAAAGCTAAAATAAATAAACAAATAAAACTACATGATGATGCACCTAGAATCAAAATAATAACAAAACAATTCCTATAAAAAATGGAAGAGAAACGTATCTCATCCTTAAAATATTTTTAATTAAAATTTGATTTTTTAAATATAAGAAAAAGGAGTTCACTAAGTCATTTAGAATTTATTTATTAAACAATTATTAAAACTTAATAACAAAAATCAAATTGGATTATTAATAACTAAAAAAAGAAGAAAACTAAATGTCCTAAAAGAAAGGGAAAAAAAATGTGCGCATGCTTTAAACAAACACAAACTATTTTAATTGATTCTTTCAAATTAAATTAAAAATAAATAAAAATAAAACAAGAGGTTAATATTAAGAAAGAGAAACATTAAAAGAGGAAACGAGATTCTGAGGACTCAATCCTCTTCCTCATCTCGCCATCTCTCGCTGTTTTAAAAGAAACGAAACACCATGGAAGGAGCTTCGAAGCTCAATTTTCTCGTCTCTTTCTCGCACACATATACCAACAACATAGCCCGCAAACACTTACGCAAAACAAACATAGAAGACAGATCGGTACCCTTTGCCCCTTTCAAAACCCTAACTTCCCCGATTTCATTATCTTTCAATCAGGGATTACAAATTACATCAATATTTGAAGATTAAAGCAAAATAGGAAACAAGAAATAAATCAGGTATGATCTTTACTCTGTTGTCGTTCTTCACTTCCTTCCTCTTCTCCGATGCGAGTTTGCGCTATGATTCCGCTTCTGTGTGAATGTGCTGCATTTGTTGTGTTGTACGTTGCTGAACTGATGCTCGTGGTTCCGTTTATAGCGAGGGATGTGTGGTGCGATGTGGTTGGGTTGAATGTTTCGGTTACAGTGAGTTTGAGGGAGAGTTTTGGTTATTGGGTTGATGAGCGCGGGGAGTTATTCTGGGCAGAGTTTGGATTGTGTGTGTGTTTTTGTGGCTTTTTTTCTGAATATTCTGGCCGTCCCCTGGTGAATGAAAGATGAGAGGTTTAAATAGGGAGGTGATTAGGGTTTGGATGACAATTTGAGATGTAAATTGGGGGGAAAATTGAAGAGTTTTTGAACAATTGTGGTATCCTGATTTTGTTGCTTTTTGATGCAGGATTTGTATGGCTATTTTGGTGAAATATTTGGACAAATTGGAGGCTTGGAGCAGCTTTGTTTGTTGTGGTTTTGGACTGTTTTGTAGGCTGGTGAAGCAGAATTTTGGAGTGTAATGGCATGGTTTTGGAGCAGGACAGAGCAAGAGCAGAGGCGTGGGATAGCAGCAAATTTTTTTGTTTCAAAGTGTATTTTTGTTTGACTTTGTGTGAATTGGACTCTACAAAAAAACTAATTGGGCCAACATACAAAAGCCCTCTTCTTTTTAATTCTCACTATTTTTTCTTTTGTTATATACAACCATAAAAAAAACAATAATAATAATAAACTAATAATATAATAATAATAGTTACAATAATAATGGTTAAAAGATAAAAAATAAAGATGCAAAAGAAAAAAGAAATTAAAGTTAAAATATAATCAAATTACTATAATAAATTTAAAAATAAACCAAACCTTTTTTTTGTTAATATTTTTTATTTAATTAAAAAAAATTGTAAAATGCCTAAATCTAAATAGGACCAAATAAATTTTTATTTTTCTGGTAGTAAAAGAAAGAAAGGATGAATAAAAATTAGGAAATATACAAGAAATGCGATGATTTGCATGTAAATGAAATGCGAATGCGATATGACTATATGAAAAAAGACTAGGTCAAAAATTGGGGTACGACACCGAGACAATATGCAAAATAACCGTGGCGTAACGCTGAGGCCACGGTTTGGCCACGAAAATCCAACTGTGGGATATGCGGCCGTGGCCTAAAGTATAGTCCACTGTTTATTGGTATATACCACATTTTTTTGACAATTGTGGCTTTTATAGGCCACGATTTAGGTAGTTTGATTAAGGCCGCGGTTTATATTTGCCATGATTACAGAACTGTGGCCATATGGTAAAGCCATGGTTTCAATTTAACGTTTAACATACAATTTTGGTTCAAGATATAGCTACGGTTTGGTTATGACCACAAATTTAAAACCGTGATTATATGTTATGCTTTCTAAACCATTTATCTTGCCACGGTTTATTTCTGTATCATTACATAAATATGTCATTTAGTATAAATTTATACTAAAAGATTGATCGAATTTAAAATCCATTATTCTTTTTAGTAATGAAAAACCAAAGAGACCAATGCTTTGTTAGCTTGCAAGAGTAAGAACTGAGAAGGAATGACATTCATGAGTAATAGCAAGGATGGCCACTGCGAAATCACTTTCACCCATGACTTTAGGAATTCTTTTATTATAAGAAATGGTCATGGAGTAAGGATATCCAATTTGATGATGTACCTCATGGTGCTTTAAATATATTACCAAGATGCTTACAGTGACATATGCCTATGGCTATGACGGAAAAGCTATCTATATATTCAATGCTCTAAAGCTTAGCTCTACTAAATCAACAATTTAATTAAGGGCGATAAAGAAAATTCCTTACTTTGATGTGTAACATAGCATCACGTTAATACCAATCCCCTTACCAAAAATCACCCACGTTAATACCAAACAACTTCCCATTAAGGGAAGCTAGCTTACTTGCTTGGTGCTTATAAATAGTAACCTAGAAACAAATATGAAAAATAAACCAACTGAAGCATCCGTCTCTAAATGAACAATCGCAATAGAAAATGAAGAAAGGAATGAATGTATACTTCAAAATTACACACAACATTACCCCTATATGAAGTGGTTATAAATCATACTTCATATATGATAATTTTCTTCTGGATAGTAAATAACAGTCACAATATTACCCCTAAATTTCCGACCATTTAGAGCATTTTTCGCAGCTAAAGAAGCAGTGCAATCAGAGTATTCCAAGAACACCTACACGATAAAAAAACATGTTCAAACAACTTAGTTTGGATTAAGAATAACCTCAAACACAACCTTAAAGATAAACACAACCTTAAAATTCAGTCTGGGCTTCACATCCGCATCAATTCCTGTAGAAAATCAAGAAAGCGAACATTACTAATGACTCAAACGCATTGATTAAACACTTTAAGGACACAAACTTGTACCTTTAACTACTTCATAGGCAATAGTAGGCACATAAACTCCGGCATATGACTCTCCAGCAATGAAGAAAGGATTGGAAAGGAACTCGGGATATAGTTCAAACCACTAGTTTGTCATAAGAAAAAAACGATGAGAATATAGATTTTCCGATTCAAATAATACATTGAAATCTCCAGAAATTTTTTTAACTAACTTAAGGAGAAAGTCATGCGAATCTAACGCATTCTTTATGTCTCCGATTACATAATCAGTTTCATTATTAGAATAAGAAAAGCCAACGCGAGCCGGAGATTCCAAATATATAATACTAGAAACCTATAATGCAAAATCAAAATCATAAATAACACAGATAATCAGAATCACAAAACAACATATATACAAAGTTTCCATTTCCTTTAATCATGAAAAAAAAAGGCAGAAATCTTCATTTAAGCAATACTTGATGGAAATAAAGAAGGATGCTAAAAAGAAAAGCTGTATAGTATGAATAGCCAATTCCCAAACAAAACTATAAAACATGTGACTCAATGAATGTCTCTAGCGAGGGCTTGTAAGAAGAGGCTTATAATATACATTCAGCAAAAAATATTGAAATGAAGTAAACATGGAATTTGAAAATGCACCTCTTTCTAATTTCAGATGAAATGAACTCTTCTTCCTGTTGCGCTTCTCTTAACTTTTGGAGCATTACCTATGTATCTGGACTTTTTGAATATAGAGATTCCATAAGAGTTCTCCTTCTCTATTCCAAGTGTCTTCTTATAACATCCCTGCGACACATTAAAATCCAGCCAAGATAACAATATTTTCAAGTTCATTCTCTTATAGGAAAAGAAAGATAATAATCATGTGCACATGATATATCAGTCTTGTCTTACAAATATATGCACTCATTTATGTGTGAACGTGCATGTATATGAGCTCATAGTAGATTAAATTTAAAAGGGTGTTATTTGTTTTGGTTTGTAATTAAGGTTTGGTCTATCTTCCATGTTTGCTTATGTGAAGGGAGGTAGCATTTATACTCCATTCTAAATGAAGGGATTGAAAACTATTGTTGACTTAGTGCTATCTACATTTACATTTTGTACAACATTGAGTCTTAAAGAACTAGTGACTACAAACTGTAAATTTCTCATTTGTTGAAGGAGTACAATGATACTAGGATGGGGATAAACATTAATACCATTTCATTAATCACATATCCCAAAATCTAGTTGTTGGGTGATGATATTTAATTGGTTTTTATATTATGAGATATTTTGTACATACTCGTGCATGCCCGTAGCTTTTACTATTCTAACGTGTCTGGACAAACTCATGTATTCTAACTTCTAAGACTCTTCTCAAGCCAGAGAATAGGTGTTGATCATTTTTAACTAGGTAATATAGTCATCTGGTTTATGAGTGAGACTTTAAAAAAATTTAACAGTGGCTTTCCATTCTTCATGAACAGGTAGAATGACTCAATGCTGCTTTCATCAGTTTTTAAACATCCATCTAGTTTTCTCTGTTCTACACATTTTATATGTTTGAAGATATTGAGTGTAAAAAGGAAAGAGCTGAATATAAGCATAATTTTTTGACAAGGTATCAACTTAAGAACAGAATATCACAAGAGTTTCATGAAAGGTACCTTTTGTTTTGAGACTAGCAAATGTCCATCACCAATAGGAGCAAAATTTTCTTCATTTCCAAATGACCCCATTCCTGCATCAACCTCTTCTACGGCCAATTTGTTTTCATTTAGTACAGAGTTTAATTCATCATTAACAGAGTTGGATCCATCTATATGCTGGCCTGAGAGATAGAGGTGTCATCTCTGGTATTTTCTGTTCCGGGAGTTAGAGTCTCCATTTTGAAATCATTTAGTTTGCATTAAACTATAGAAAACAATTAGAAAATGATTCTTGTCAACAATGTTCCCTTAACAGCCAGTCAACAAATAATCACAAATGATTCCTGTTAAAACTTGGGAAATTGAATACCTGTGATTAATAAACCGGGTTGTATTTCCATGTGATGTTGCATATAAGAAAGAATACACTATCAAAACCAAATCCAAAAACCCCAAAAATGGTACTGAAAAAACCCATCTCAAAACACACACTCTTTAATCGATCTAGCGAATCTCACATCGGGATTTGTTTTCAGTTCAACATTACTACTGAAACAGAAAGTGTGAAGAACGGAAAATGATTAGGGTTTAAGAAGACAAACCTGTTCATATTCGTGGTGGTGGTTGCTTTGACGGCAGCGTGAGATGAGAGAGATCCCAAGTGCGGTTAAGGATTTGTACCACAGCTGAGAGAGATTCATGGTGGATTTGTATTAAGAAGAGAGATCTTAGAGAAGCAGAGAGATCTTTGACAACGGCGTGAGGTGAGAGAGATTTGCAGTTAGGGATTTCAAGCAACACACCCGAAAATACAGGCATCTAATTTAGTGATGTATAAAGAAAAAGGATTAAAATAATTCGACAATCAAGACTTTTGACTAAACCAAAAGTATGGCATCTAACTTGGTAGCACGACGTCTCTTCTTCACAGCCTCTTGTGCAATGTCCTGAACATCACATTCATAAAATTAAATAAGATGCATGAAATAAGTTGTGAAACTACTGGACAAGATGATTTAACACTTGGGTAATAACTTTGCACATGGTAAAATCATGTCAATCTCAACACAAGTGTAACTACAAAATCTCCACAATGTAAATACGTTGGTCAATTGAAATTTTATATTCAGAAGCTTAAGTTATTATATTGGTTTTGTTCAATTTATATTACAAACATATCAATAAAAAGTTAAGCAATCAATGACCTTCTTGTGTTACTTTCTGTACATGGCAGTCCATGTGAGCTTTGAAGGCTTCAAACGCTTGTGGAAATACCTCTTACATTTCGAGTTCACAAATGAAAAACCTACAAAATCAACAAAAAGTTTGTATATCAGTTAATCTAAAGTTGAACACACCATAGCAAACACATCACTAATATTTAGATAAAGAAATGGATCATATTAAAGCTTGGAACATTTTTAGATCACCTGTGAATCACTACGAATAAATCTGATGCCTCTTCTTGGGTAGATCTTTGCACCACTGAATCGACAGAGTTCGGTCCTAATATGGAAATATCATGCATTAAATTAAAAACACAACCACTAATTCAATCAAAATACAATGACACTGAATGGTCTAATTAAAAATCATTCAATCAAAATACAATGACACTGAATGGTCAAATTAAAAATCACGTGACTGATAAATTTCTAATAATCTAACTTTCCGTAACAACATTTTCACAGGTAATTTAAAAGTATTGTTGGAATTAAGTGTGTGCATTGAAGATGATTGTTCTTCTTGCACTTAGTGTTGAAGATCTTAAATGTTTTAAGAGCCTTTGATCTTTCTATAGGTTAGAGAGTAAAGCATCATATTTGTTGTGGATAGGCTTGTACAATCATTCTAACTATAGTGAAATCTCTTTCGTGTTGAAAGGGACTGAAGTACTCTCGGATTGTAAGGGGAACCAGTATATATAGTTGTGTCGTTTATCTTTCCGCATTTATTGCTTTATCCTCACTTAACCATACCACAAAAATAAGAACATACATATCTCTAAAACCAGAAAAATTTTAAGAACCTAATTCACCCCCTTTTAAGCGCATTTCATACTTACATGTTTTTAAACAAATCTCACATCGATTTTCTATAAAATATGATTAGTGTTTATATAGATGCGTAATTCATTGTTATTTTGTGTGATTGGTTCATGTTGAAGCTTAATGGGTCTTGGACTAAAAAAATTATTAAAAATTTTTTAATTAATTAATTTCTAAAAAGATTTAATTTATTTTATAAAAATTAAAAATAATAATAATTATTAAATCATTTTAGTTGTCAATATCATGTCACTAAAAATAAATTTTTTATCCTAATATGTGTAAAATTGAAGAGGGACCAACTAAATTTTAAAAAATATAAAATTGAGAGACTAAAAATTAATTTTTAAATGAAATTAAAAGTTTAAAACTATCAAATTAGAGAACTCAAAAATACATTTAAGTTTTTTTTTAGGTTAAAGATAGTGGACTGACCGTGTAAAATAATTTTACACTATCAGTGTATGTCTTTTTTCTCTTTTTCTTTTATAAAATAAAATTTGTATTTTTAGATATTTCTAATTTGTGACTAAATATTAACTCTTATGTTATTTGAGCTCTATGCGACAAACTCTCGATTTTAACATTAACAGTAACAGTAACAGTGTCAAAGTAATTTTTAAAAATTTTACATGTCATTACAAGTCGTAGGGACATCGTGTGGGGCTGAATATCTACATTGGCCATACCATAGTTGTCGTTCTAGATTTACGAATTATGTGTTTCTGATACATCAATCACAGTTGATATGTAAAGAAAGACGCGTGGGTTCTAAATGGTAGGCCACAGAAGATTAAACATAGTACTACTCAAACACAATCCTACAGTTTCTATCACTCGACCGTTCTGATAGTATCATCATTTGTAACGTCATAACGGCGGTTCTACACAGTAACTAATGATTAACGGCGGTTGTTCGCTAATTTAACGGCGATTCTCGCAAAATAATTTCTTTCTTATTTAGAGCTTGTCGGATCTTTCATGCATTTGACTATAGTCTATAGTTTTTCATGGGTCCATTCCTTCACAAATTTAAATACCCTTGTTTCGTTTTGAATTTCTATATGTAACTAGTGGAAAACTTTTGCGTCCGCACGTTTCTGCTGTCGGTCGGATTGAGGTTTTCTTATACATATAAATTAGTTGGAAAAAAAAATAAATGTTTTAAAAAATATACGGTTTAAAAGATATGTACACAAAATGTAATTTCATATGAAAGTGAAAAAAAATGGTATCGAAATCCAGATGTAAACTTCCATTGTAATGAGTGATATTAAATAATAGTTATTTGTTGGTCAAGAAAATACAATAATATAAATACAAATTTATAAATATAATCCATATAAGTTAAGTTGAATAGTGTCATACCCCAAAATTTGTCTACACTTTTCAAAAATTCAAAGCTATTTTAAAAATTGGGTGTTATAAAAATTTAGGGTTCATTTACATTGATATCCTATTTTTATAAATATTCGATTTAAAGTCTATTTTAAAATAACCGTTTACCCTTAAATTGTTATATTTTAATAGATAGAAAGATGTATGCCTACGCTTCAAATACTTTCCATTGGCTTTTTATTTCAAATAAATAACATAGCCCAAGTGGTAAGAAGGAAAGACTTGCAAACAAAAGGTCACGGGTTCAATTTTCGCTTGCTGCATTTCTATGTTTTTTAACTATTGTTTTTATCTTTTTTTGCACCTGGACGCATCTGGACACAAGTACGTCCAGGTTCTTAATCTTGGTCATCAAGAAAGATCCATGAGGCTCTGGGTTGGATCATTTCCTTATTTAGGACTAATGTTGTCCTAATTTCAGTCTATAAATAAGGGACTGTCTAACCTCTTTTTTCACCAACAACTTTCTAAATCCCCTTAATGAACAATTTCCTACAACAATCAATAATTCTCTAACTTTCTCATTTTTTACATATACTCTCACCACTTTCTTATCTATATTTTTTATGCTTCACCGCTAACATTTTTATTCTTGCGAGGTACGATATGTGAGGCCTTGAGATATTTCTTGTGGATATTTGCAAGTCACTAATTCTTGTACATTTAATAGTTTAATTTTCCTCGTGTTTCTTTTTTCTAAATATTGTAATTGCGCATGGGATGTAATAGTTTAATTAGGACTTTTAATTTCCGCACTTTATTTTCTCGCAAGGTTTAACCTTGTAATCTCCCATTCCGAAGCCCTGTAATAGCTAGGACTTTATGTTTTTCTACTTTTACTTTCCTGCAATATATCTGCGTGTGTTAGTAAAGTAGGGAGTGAAAAGATTTAAAAACTAAATCGTTAGCCCACTAATTAAAGATAAAAAAATATTCTAATCTAAATCAATTGCACACACTCACCCCTAGGATACGCCCCTCTGGGTTGCCTTACGAATAAAGGTCGTGTCCCTCGAATATAGAGGTATCTAAAGCGAGTGTCCCTCGATAAACAAAAAATCATCAAAGGTCACAGTCCCTCGAGTTGCTGTCTATAAAAATATGATCTCGTCCCTCGAATGGTTGCCTAACGAAAGATGATTTGTCCCTTCGATAACGCTAAAGATACCTCTATCAAGTTGCCTTCAAAACGACCTTCGATGTCCCGAACACGTCCAATAGATAGGACTACCTACCTACAAATGGTATGGTTAGCCCTATCCCTATGAAAAGCATAAAATTATAGGAAAGACTAAACGTTAGGATAAGTAGCCCTTAGCTTGCTTGCTCAACAAATAAACTTTCTTTTTTCACTACTTACTTTTTCAAACAAATTTCAAAAACACTTCGCATACATCCTTGAGGACCGATACAAGGATCATTGCGAAGTCTCGACGCCTCTTTTCAAACACACACACACACACACTTTGACTTTCAAACAAAACAAACGAGCTAAGCAAACTAAGAGCCCGTAGATAACTACGGATGAAAAGTGTGCTAATACCTTCCCTTTTCATAACTTACCCCCCAAACTCAAGTCTTTTCTTAAAAAGGATTTTCCTGTACTTTTATGCCTTTCCATAAATTGGACAAAATAAAAGTCGGCGGCGACTCATGCTCACCGCAACATTTTGCTTGCGAAAATAATAAAGTCAGTTCTCCCACCGAGTTACAAATAGTTCTATAAAGAGCTAGACCATATATCATAGATATTTATTTATTTAGTCTTAATAAGTAAGAGGAAATAACAATATACAAACCTAAACCATTCTGCATTTTCCCAATAAAATTAAAATAAAGATTTGTAAATAATAGAAACCATTTATTATTGGCAAAAAACAAAGGTGAAGAGGAAACGGTTTATTGTGGGAACATATTGCACATACATTTGTTTCCTAGTTTAATTGTAAAAATATTTCAGCCAATCAAAACACGTTAGTGATATATGGTACTTACTACAAACATACACTTCCAAAAAACCAAAGTCAGAGTTGGAAATGCTTATCCGAAGAGGAAACGGCTCTCAACACTCTTCTTATCCATTTAATGTCAACTCTGTCCATCTGTTTTCTTGTTACCGAAGGAAGGTCCCTCATCGAACCAACCGACATTTACGATGAACACGTCCGCTTCAAGATAAAGTTTTGCTACATTTTTCGTATAATCCACAACATGCATCCTTCGGTATTGTGAATTGATTGTTGACTCCAAATAGTGTTTCTGGGCCGCCGTCATTTAATGATACACACGGCCACCTCTATCGAGTCATACTAATAATCTTCCTTCGTTGAAGATTTAGGGTTTTCCATTTTGATGAATGTCGTGATATTCAGGAAAAATAAGATTTTTCGCGCTTTGTCGTCTCCTGTAATTTCACTCAGTTGATCATAGATGCATGTAAACTTCCTTTGTTAAGGATTTAGGGTTTTCCATATATGTTTTTTAGATTATAATCAGATAACATGGTTTCATATGTTTTTATGTCTAATGACCAAAGATTAGTATAGTAAAATGAGTTTTAATTTGGTTCTTTATGCAGATGTGAAGAACCCTCCCATGATATGAAGTACCCTCCCAAACGCACACGTAGTTTTGTTCTGAACCAGATGTTGGAGGAGCTACATTCTGTGAAGAGAGAAAGTAAAGCTGCAATGAACGAAATAGCCGCAGCAATTGTGAAATGTAACACCCCTCTAAAACCCCGCGAAAAATATAATAATGATCAGAGTAACTATACAACAAGGATGCTACAATTAATAAAATAAACAAAATACCAAGTCATTTGTCATGCTTTATTAGGAATAATCCAAAATTATCTAAACATATGTTCAGCACAGCGGAAATTTATTCAACAACATTATAAAACATCTCCAATAAAATCTACAATACATAATCCAATAATCGGCAAAACAGTGTATCACAAGTAACTCTAAGACTATCGATCCCAATGTTACAAATCAGAGCATGACCGACACGACCCGACATAACCGGATAAACTCTATGAGTCATCCTCACCGATCTCTTAAGCCGCTACTTCAATCTGAAATCATCAAAGTAAGGGTGAGACTACATCATAATTAAATAGCATTATAAGTTATCAGATATAGAATTTCATAAGCAATTATCCACCCTACATAGCATATTCAGATTATCAATTCATACCAATCACAAGCACAAGTCAAAAGTATGCATCAATAACACCACACAATCATAACACCGGATTTCATCCTGACATGTCACAATTTATACAAAGACCATGCAGACTCTTATGCATGTGGTACCAAAATTCGTGAATCACATTCACAGGAATTCTCTCTTTGATACTGCCCTTTAGTCGCTCACACCCCACATGGGCACACGACTACTGCCTCATCGCTCACACCCCACATGGGCACACGATGACTGCCTGCTAATCTCCGCACAATGGGAATCAGCCTTCCAATGCAAATGATTTATGAATGAATGCACACATGTCACATACTTATATCATCATCAATCCGATGCTTAACATCGCTTTATCACATCTTACCAATAACGTCACAACAAGTATGTACATGTATCATGCATCATTCAAAACAAATCAATCATCATCATTCATCAAAACACATGATAACAACATTTACCATGAATAACATCCATCTGCATCATCATTCATCAAAACACATGATAACCATATTTACCAAGAACAACATCCATTTGCATAACAAGCAAAAGCAATCACATTATAACAACACGCATCATTGCACATATTCAATTATGCAAACAACAATTCATTGCACCTCATCAACTATGCAAAACAAGAATAAACCACATTTGAAGAAAACGATGCTTTTCAAAATAAAATCAAGTTATTATTGTTTTCTTTATTTCATATGGTAAAGCATTCAATTTAAGGAACAACGTCCAAAACGGCATATAAAACGGACTTACGGTTTGAAAATTAGAAGCTTTTAAAGTTAGAACAGTTTTCAAAACGTGCTGCTGGAATTTGTACTGGAACCCGGTTCGTCCCACATGGGAACCGGTTCCTGGACCCAAAAATGCCGTTTTTAACGTTCTAACATAGTGGAACCCGGTTCCTCCCACATGGGAACCGGTTCCCACGAACTTAGTAGCTGAAAAACATGATTTTTAAGACTTTTATGCATCCCAAACACATACCAACTCATACCATTACGGAATTGATCATCGATAACATCAAAATACTCCAATTACATGATTCTAATACACAAACAACAAACCATAACACCATGTAACAATACTACATCATCAATTGCAAGCAATTCAGCAAATCATACATGTCAGTGTTGGTATTTCACAAAACCTAACATCCCAAATAGAGATTCTAATTCCTTAATTCAATCCTATCATCATCAAAATCATAATACCATATAATTAGAGCAATCACCCCTTACCTTAGCCAAATTCTTGATTGGTCTTCTCCCTCTTTGTTCCTCTTCACGTATCAGCTTCCCAATCTCTCGTCTCTTCTGCTCTACATTTCACGTTCCTTTTTCCTTTCTTCCAATTCCTTATTATTTTATAAAAATAACATTAAATTAGTAATGGGCTTTACTAACTTAACACCTCCTTCTTACTAACATCACACATGGCCCAATAACTATTTTCCAATATTTCTCAATGTTCCTCATAAAATCAATTATTCCAATTAAATAATTTTCCTACTTAAATTAAATAATTAGAAATAATTTTCAGGGTGTTACAACTCTCCCCCACTAAAAGAGTTTTCGTCCTCGAAAACATACCTCAAGCGAAAAGTTCCGGATAGGAGTCCTTCATCTGACTCTTCCGTTCTCAGTTAACACTTTCTTAGTCGAACTTCAAAATTCATCTGACATAACCAACATAAGCATGCCTCATGCATTCAATCTCAACTCATACGTCGCATTTGACCATCCCAAGGTGTACCACTCGCCATATCTCCCAAGGTTAACGACAATGGAGCATCAAGGTGCGACTCATACAATACGCCCAATAACTAAGTAATATAATTACACAACCATGGTATGACCATACCCGATCAACACTGCAGTAAAGCATTCCATCTACCGAATGTACCAACTTTAGACACACTTTTCCATCTGAGCGATGAAATAACACTTACACTTTTCACCAACTGCTTCCTTCAAGAGCTCGATAATAACATTCCTATACCATTGAATTTCAACTATCTGACTCCTCTCAAGTCATACCAGCAATTATCCAACATGTTACATTCCGCTTTTTCTGCATTATTTGATTACCCATTACAATCATCATTACTAATTAGATTTCTCAGTTTTATCCAATTCCAACTCTCTTTACTCATTCATTCCAGAATCCTTCTTCATCATACATGGTACTAATCTACAATTTAGCAACACTTACTCGCACTCAAAAAAAAGTCCAGATTTACTTCCTCTATTTAAACATTCTACCATCATAACGAGTACACACAAGTAATTATAATCACACTCATCAGCCTTAATATACCATTGCTTACAAAATAGCTCAAACCGAGTCTCGATCTTCTCTAAGAATTAAATCAACTTCGTTCTTCATAGAGTATAATTCCTCATTATATCTGGAAATCTACAATAATACCTTACAACAGTACAAAATTATTATAGCATCATATAGTATACACTCATCGCCTTAACTTCACTGAATACATACTCGTTAACTAAGTACATCCACAATAACATACTCATCATCTCGGCAATTATAAAAAAGAGTTCTAATTCTCTAGCACGACATCCTTGCATCCACTAGATTCTAAATCTATCATATAGATCAATTCATGTTCTCTACGTAGGCTCCCGGCATATTAATTCTTCGCTGCCCACGAGTAGTTCTCGCACACTACTCTGCATCACACTTCCGCTGCGCGACTCTGATTACCCGTCTTAAATCACCATCCCATATGTTGCACTCTTTCATATTCACTTCTTCATAAATTCACACAACATGGTGAGTGATTATTCTCACGGCTTAGTATCCATCATATCCTAAACCATTAAGGTAACAAACAAGTTCATCCTATCTATATGATTCCGTCTACTATCAACAAGAGATTAAGGGTGATCAAGTCCTCAATTTGTCAATAGATAGCCGACAACCATATTTAAGCATAAACCGTCGTTACTACATAATAGTGTCCTTTTCCGAGTTTGCACTCAAACTCATTAACATCGTCATAGTCCAATAGTTCACTCTGAGTCATTACAACTCGCACACTTCCCTCTCAGTGGATCTTGCCAGTGAGATACTAACATCCAAACATTTTACATAATCTGCTTTATGGTCACTTAGCATCACACACCTGTTAAGTACTTCCAACTTCATAATCACTAACATACTCGTACCTTTCTATTTATCTCGTTCCAAATCGAAATCCTCATCTTAGCAAAAGACCGCGACAACATTCATACTCCTGGTTTCACTATAAATCCCATGACATTTTTCGCGTCCAAGTATCATTCCACTCGGAATCTCTACAATTCTTCCTCACACCAATAGGTGTAAGAAATCCTCTACAATTCTTCTTCTATACATGTCGTTGCTTTGGCATCATAAATACGACTTCAACCGTACTAAAACTTATTTCACCTTTTCTACTAATTCACTCCTCTCTAGAATCCATCGGTACTCAAATCATCTTTATTACCGAACATCTCATTAACTTATTCCTCAACAACATATTCTACTCAATTTTGTTTTAAACAATCACGATAGTAGGCATTCCTATTCAACAAGTTTTGCGCTTCCTTAACCGACTTCAGAATATCTTCTCATAGGATCAAAAGTTATGGGTTTTTAAAGTAAAACAATTTTCCAAAAACACACAGTGGAACCCGGTTCCTCCCACACAGGAACCGGTTCCTGGCTGCTTCCCATAACTCGTCTCTGATTTTTACTATGGGGAACGGGTTGTCTCTATCTGGGAACCGGTTCCCAACAACCCAAAATTCCCACGCCTCTGTTTTTATAATGGGAACACATTTCAAACAAGTTTTAAACATCAAATAACAACATATATCATGGTTATTAAGTCAGCTTCGCAATGCCCCAAACGGCACTTAAATCAGACACTCGGATCTCAAGATATGAATTTTCCAATCGTTGTCCGAAATTACAACACTGACGCCATGCAGCGACACCTTAAATGATATTTCCAAAACTCCTCAAATGGTACACTTAATTCTTAAAATTGCTTCTCAACAAACCTTTTAATTATTCCTTCAATCCGTTCAACTCTGACACTGACATCCCGTGCCGTATCAACAAACAAGTCTAGTTCTAAGAGCACGCGTAACCGTAACTTCACCTCTTTCCAACATCATCCTGTCACAATTAAAAATGTTACAACTACTGCAACCATTTTTATAACGAAGTTCATCTCTTTAGCTTTCGGACGCTTCAAACGGAACTTAAATTGGATGTCCAGAACTCCAGTTATGAATTTTCGAAGTTCTGCAGCTATTCAGCAATTTTCCTGCGTTTTGCTTACGAAAATTTCACTCCAAAACTCATTCTCTTCAACTCGATCATATTCCAAACGGCCCCTTATCATATCTCTTCACTTCCAAACATTCTTATAACTCGAGCAACACATCCCATCGCCGAAGTGCGATTTCTGAAACATTACGACAACAATCCTCTTTGCAAACTTGCAACTGAACCTCTTCCGAGACGCACGGCTACTCAACTGACAACTTCGCAGCCCATCAGCAGAGCTGATACATTACAACTTCTTAATTTCCCTCTCCTACAAATAATCATCAATTACCTCTAATCATTTTCCTTCTAGATGTTCCAACTTAACTACCAGTCAAGTCCTAATTCTAAGTCACCTTCAATTCATAAAACAACAAACTCCAACAACGCTTGCACTGTTGCCAACAACAGCCGACTGAACCAATCATCTTACAACTGAACATAACCGAGAAGCAAAGCTTCTCCTCCACTTCGCTCAAACCAACCCCTGCAACAAATCAAACAAGTACCGACAGTGATCCACTCACATGTCGCGTACCAAGGGCTAATACGCCGACAATATTCAACTGTCGTGCAACTCAACAGACTCAACAATTGGCCGGACGGACCGACCTGCTCTGATACCACTATTGTAACACCCTTCTAAAACCCCGTGAAAAATATAATAATGATCAGAGTAACTATACAACAAGGATGCTACAATTAATAAAATAAACAAAATACCAAGTCATTTGTCATGCTTTATTAGGAATAATCCAAAATTATCTAAACATATGTTCAGCACAGCGGAAATTTATTCAACAACATTATAAAACATCTCCAATAAAATCTACAATACATAATCCAATAATCGGCAAAACAGTGTATCACAAGTAACTCTAAGACTATCGATCCCAATGTTACAAATCAGAGCATGACCGACACGACCCGACATAACCGGATAAACTCTATGAGTCATCCTCACCGATCTCTTAAGCCGCTACTTCAATCTGAAATCATCAAAGTAAGGGTGAGACTACATCATAATTAAATAGCATTATAAGTTATCAGATATAGAATTTCATAAGCAATTATCCACCCTACATAGCATATTCAGATTATCAATTCATACCAATCACAAGCACAAGTCAAAAGTATGCATCAATAACACCACACAATCATAACACCGGATTTCATCCTGACATGTCACAATTTATACAAAGACCATGCAGACTCTTATGCATGTGGTACCAAAATTCGTGAATCACATTCATAGGACTTCTCTCTTTCATACTGCCCTTTAGTCGCTCACACCCCACATGGGCACACGACTACTGCCTCATCGCTCACACCCCACATGGGCACACGATGACTGCCTGCTAATCTCCGCACAATGGGAATCAGCCTTCCAATGCAAATGATTTATGAATGAATGCACACATGTCACATACTTATATCATCATCAATCCGATGCTTAACATCGCTTTATCACATCTTACCAATAACGTCACAACAAGTATGTACATGTATCATGCATCATTCAAAACAAATCAATCATCATCATTCATCAAAACACATGATAACAACATTTACCATGAATAACATCCATCTGCATCATCATTCATCAAAACACATGATAACCATATTTACCAAGAACAACATCCATTTGCATAACAAGCAAAAGCAATCACATTATAACAACACACATCATTGCACATATTCAATTATGCAAACAACAATTCATTGCACCTCATCAACTATGCAAAACAAGAATAAACCACATTTGAAGAAAACGATGCTTTTCAAAATAAAATCAAGTTATTATTGTTTTCTTTATTTCATATGGTAAAGCATTCAATTTAAGGAACAACGTCCAAAACGGCATATAAAACGGACTTACGGTTTGAAAATTAGAAGCTTTTAAAGTTAGAACAGTTTTCAAAACGTGCTGCTGGAATTTGTACTGGAACCCGGTTCGTCCCACATGGGAACCGGTTCCTGGACCCAAAAATGCCATTTTTAACTTTCTAACACAGTGGAACCCGGTTCCTCCCACATGGGAACCGGTTCCCACGAACCTAGTAGCTGAAAAACATGATTTTTAAGACTTTTATGCATCCCAAACACATACCAACTCATACCATTACGGAATTGATCATCGATAACATCAAAATACTCCAATTACATGATTCTAATACACAAACAACAAACCATAACACCATGTAACAATACTACATCATCAATTGCAAGCAATTCATCAAATCATACATGTCAGTGTTGGTATTTCACAAAACCTAACATCCCAAATAGAGATTCTAATTCCTTAATTCAATCCTATCATCATCAAAATCATAATACCATATAATTAGAGCAATCACCCCTTACCTTAGCCAAATTCTTGATTGGTCTTCTCCCTCTTTGTTCCTCTTCACGTATCAGCTTCCCAATCTCTCGTCTCTTCTGCTCTACTTTTCACGTTCCTTTTTCCTTTCTTCCAATTCCTTATTATTTTATAAAAATAACATTAAATTAGTAATGGGCTTTACTAACTTAACACCTCCTTCTTACTAACATCACACATGGCCCAATAACTATTTTCCAATATTTCTCAATGTTCCTCATAAAATCAATTATTCCAATTAAATAATTTTCCTACTTAAATTAAATAATTAGAAATAATTTTCAGGGTGTTACAACTCTCCCCCACTAAAAGAGTTTTCGTCCTCGAAAACATACCTCAAGCGAAAAGTTCCGGATAGGAGTCCTTCATCTGACTCTTCCGTTCTCAGTTAACACTTTCTTAGTCGAACTTCAAAATTCATCTGACATAACCAACATAAGCATGCCTCATGCATTCAATCTCAACTCATACGTCGCATTTGACCATCCCAAGGTGTACCACTCGCCATATCTCCCAAGGTTAACGACAATGGAGCATCAAGGTGCGACTCATACAATACGCCCAATAACTGAGTAATATAATTACACAACCATGGTATGACCATACCCGATCAACACTGCAGTAAAGCATTCCATCTACCGAATGTACCAACTTTAGACACACTTTTCCATCTGAGCGATGAAATAACACTTACACTTTTCACCAACTGCTTCCTTCAAGAGCTCGATAATAACATTCCTATACCATTGAATTTCAACTATCTGACTCCTCTCAAGTCATACCAGCAATTATCCAACATGTTACATTCCGCTTTTTCTGCATTATTTGATTACCCATTACAATCATCATTACTAATTAGATTTCTCAGTTTTATCCAATTCCAACTCTCTTTACTCATTCATTCCAGAATCCTTCTTCATCATACATGGTACTAATCTACCATTTAGCAACACTTACTCGCACTCAAAAAAAAAGTCCTGATTTACTTCCTCTATTTAAACATTCTACCATCATAACGAGTACACACAAGTAATTATAATCACACTCATCAGCCTTAATATACCATTGCTTACAAAATAGCTCAAACCGAGTCTCGCTCTTCTCTAAGAATTAAATCAACTTCGTTCTTCATAGAGTATAATTCCTCATTATATCTGGAAATCTACAATAATACCTTACAACAGTACAAAATTATTATAGCATCATATAGTATACACTCATCGCCTTAACTTCGCTGAATACATACTCGTTAACTAAGTACATCCACAATAACATACTCATCATCTCGGCAATTATAAAAAAGAGTTCTAATTCTCTAGCACGACATCCTTGCATCCACTAGATTCTAAATCTATCATATAGATCAATTCATGTTCTCTACGTAGGCTCCCGGCATATTAATTCCTCGCTGCCCACGAGTAGTTCTCGCACACTACTCTGCATCACACTTCCGCTGCGCGACTCTGATAACCCGTCTTAAATCACCATCCCATATGTTGCACTCTTTCATATTCACTTCTTCATAAATTCACACAACATGGTGAGTGATTATTCTCACGGCTTAGTATCCATCATATCCTAAACCATTAAGGTAACAAACAAGTTCATCCTATCTATATGATTCCGTCTACTATTAACAAGAGATTAAGGGTGATCAAGTCCTCAATTTGTCAATAGATAGCCGACAACCATATTTAAGCATAAACCGTCGTTACTACATAATAGTGTCCTTTTCCGAGTTTGCACTCAAACTCATTAACATCGTCATAGTCCAATAGTTCACTCTGAGTCGTTACAACTCGCACACTTCCCTCTCAGTGGATCTTGCCAGTGAGATACTAACATCCAAACATTTTACATAATCTGCTTTATGGTCACTTAGCATCACACACCTGTTAAGTACTTCCAACTTCATAATCACTAACATACTCGTACCTTTCTATTTATCTCGTTCCAAATCAAAATCCTCATCTTAGCAAAAGACCGCGACAACATTCATACTCCTGGTTTCACTATAAATCACATGACATTTTTCGCGTCCAAGTATCATTCCACTCGGAATCTCTACAATTCTTCCTCACGCCAATAGGTGTAAGAAATCCTCTACAATTCTTCTTCTATACATGTCGTTGCTTTGGCATCATAAATACGACTTCAACCGTACTAAAACTTATTTCACCTTTTCTACTAATTCACTCCTCTCTAGAATCCATCGGCACTCAAATCATCTTTATTACCGAACATCTCATTAACTTATTCCTCAACAACATATTCTACTCAATTTTGTTTTAAACAATCACGGTAGTAGGCATTCCTATTCAACAAGTTTTGCGCTTCCTTAACCGACTTCAGAATATCTTCTCATAGGATCAAAAGTTATGGGTTTTTAAAGTAAAACAATTTTCCAAAAACACACAGTGGAACCTGGTTCCTCCATCACAGGAACCGGTTCCTGGCTGCTTCCCATAACTCGTTTTCGATTTTTACTATGGGGAACGGGTTGTCTCTATCTGGGAACCGGTTCCCAACAACCCAAAATTCCCACGCCTCTGTTTTTATAATGGGAACACATTTCAAACAAGTTTTAAACATCAAATAACAACATACATCATGGTTATTAAGTCAGCTTCGCAATGCCCCAAACGGCACTTAAATCAGACACTCGGATCTCAAGATATGAATTTTCCAATCGTTGTCCGAAATTACAACACTGACGCCATGCAGCGACACCTTAAATGATATTTCCAAAACTCCTCAAATGGTACACTTAATTCTTAAAATTGCTTCTCAACAAACCTTTTAATTATTCCTTCAATCCGTTCAACTCTGACACTGACATCCCGTGCCGTATCAACAAACAAGTCTAGTTCTAAGAGCACGCGTAACCGTAACTTCACCTCTTTCCAACATCATCCTGTCACAATTAAAAATGTTACAACTACTGCAACCATTTTTATAACGAAGTTCATCTCTTTAGCTTTCGGACGCTTCAAACGGAACTTAAATTGGATGTCCAGAACTCCAGTTATGAATTTTCGAAGTTCTGCAGCTATTCAGCAATTTTCCTGCGTTTTGCTTACGAAAATTTCACTCCAAAACTCATTCTCTTCAACTCGATCATATTCCAAACGGCCCCTTATCATATCTCTTCACTTCCAAACATTCTTATAACTCGAGCAACACATCCCATCGCCGAAGTGCGATTTCTGAAACATTACGACAACAATCCTCTTTGCAAACTTGCAACTGAACCTCTTCCGAGACGCACGGCTACTCAACTGACAACTTCGCAGCCCATCAGCAGAGCTGATACATTACAACTTCTTAATTTCCCTCTCCTACAAATAATCATCAATTACCTCTAATCATTTTCCTTCTAGATGTTCCAACTTAACTACCAGTCAAGTCCTAATTCTAAGTCACCTTCAATTCATAAAACAACAAACTCCAACAACGCTTGCACTGTTGCCAACAACAGCCGACTGAACCAATCATCTTACAACTGAACATAACCGAGAAGCAAAGCTTCTCCTCCACTTCGCTCAAACCAACCCCTGCAACAAATCAAACAAGTACCGACAGTGATCCACTCACATGTCGCGTACCAAGGGCTAATACGCCGACAATATTCAACTGTCGTGCAACTCAACAGACTCAACAATTGGCCGGACGGACCGACCTGCTCTGATACCACTATTGTAACACCCTTCTAAAACCCCGTGAAAAATATAATAATGATCAGAGTAACTATACAACAAGGATGCTACAATTAATAAAATAAACAAAATACCAAGTCATTTGTCATGCTTTATTAGGAATAATCCAAAATTATCTAAACATATGTTCAGCACAGCGGAAATTTATTCAACAACATTATAAAACATCTCCAATAAAATCTACAATACATAATCCAATAATCGGCAAAACAGTGTATCACAAGTAACTCTAAGACTATCGATCCCAATGTTACAAATCAGAGCATGACCGACACGACCCGACATAACCGGATAAACTCTATGAGTCATCCTCACCGATCTCTTAAGCCGCTACTTCAATCTGAAATCATCAAAGTAAGGGTGAGACTACATCATAATTAAATAGCATTATAAGTTATCAGATATAGAATTTCATAAGCAATTATCCACCCTACATAGCATATTCAGATTATCAATTCATACCAATCACAAGCACAAGTCAAAAGTATGCATCAATAACACCACACAATCATAACACCGGATTTCATCCTGACATGTCACAATTTACACAAAGACCATGCAGACTCTTATGCATGTGGTACCAAAATTCGTGAATCACATTCATAGGACTTCTCTCTTTCATACTGCCCTTTAGTCGCTCACACCCCACATGGGCACACGACTACTGCCTCATCGCTCACACCCCACATGGGCACACGATGACTGCCTGCTAATCTCCGCACAATGGGAATCAGCCTTCCAATGCAAATGATTTATGAATGAATGCACACATGTCACATACTTATATCATCATCAATCCGATGCTTAACATCGCTTTATCACATCTTACCAATAACGTCACAACAAGTATGTACATGTATCATGCATCATTCAAAACAAATCAATCATCATCATTCATCAAAACACATGATAACAACATTTACCATGAATAACATCCATCTGCATCATCATTCATCAAAACACATGATAACCATATTTACCAAGAACAACATCCATTTGCATAACAAGC
Source organism: Vicia villosa (assembly GCF_029867415.1). Classification (NCBI taxonomy): domain Eukaryota; kingdom Viridiplantae; phylum Streptophyta; class Magnoliopsida; order Fabales; family Fabaceae; genus Vicia; species Vicia villosa. The sequence goes on from NW_026705020.1 coordinate 1,005,274, forward strand.
AAAAGCAATCACATTATAACAACACACATCATTGCACATATTCAATTATGCAAACAACAATTCATTGCACCTCATCAACTATGCAAAACAAGAATAAACCACATTTGAAGAAAACGATGCTTTTCAAAATAAAATCAAGTTATTATTGTTTTCTTTATTTCATATGGTAAAGCATTCAATTTAAGGAACAACGTCCAAAACGGCATATAAAACGGACTTACGGTTTGAAAATTAGAAGCTTTTAAAGTTAGAACAGTTTTCAAAACGTGCTGCTGGAATTTGTACTGGAACCCGGTTCGTCCCACATGGGAACCGGTTCCTGGACCCAAAAATGCCATTTTTAACTTTCTAACACAGTGGAACCCGGTTCCTCCCACATGGGAACCGGTTCCCACGAACCTAGTAGCTGAAAAACATGATTTTTAAGACTTTTATGCATCCCAAACACATACCAACTCATACCATTACGGAATTGATCATCGATAACATCAAAATACTCCAATTACATGATTCTAATACACAAACAACAAACCATAACACCATGTAACAATACTACATCATCAATTGCAAGCAATTCATCAAATCATACATGTCAGTGTTGGTATTTCACAAAACCTAACATCCCAAATAGAGATTCTAATTCCTTAATTCAATCCTATCATCATCAAAATCATAATACCATATAATTAGAGCAATCACCCCTTACCTTAGCCAAATTCTTGATTGGTCTTCTCCCTCTTTGTTCCTCTTCACGTATCAGCTTCCCAATCTCTCGTCTCTTCTGCTCTACTTTTCACGTTCCTTTTTCCTTTCTTCCAATTCCTTATTATTTTATAAAAATAACATTAAATTAGTAATGGGCTTTACTAACTTAACACCTCCTTCTTACTAACATCACACATGGCCCAATAACTATTTTCCAATATTTCTCAATGTTCCTCATAAAATCAATTATTCCAATTAAATAATTTTCCTACTTAAATTAAATAATTAGAAATAATTTTCAGGGTGTTACAACTCTCCCCCACTAAAAGAGTTTTCGTCCTCGAAAACATACCTCAAGCGAAAAGTTCCGGATAGGAGTCCTTCATCTGACTCTTCCGTTCTCAGTTAACACTTTCTTAGTCGAACTTCAAAATTCATCTGACATAACCAACATAAGCATGCCTCATGCATTCAATCTCAACTCATACGTCGCATTTGACCATCCCAAGGTGTACCACTCGCCATATCTCCCAAGGTTAACGACAATGGAGCATCAAGGTGCGACTCATACAATACGCCCAATAACTGAGTAATATAATTACACAACCATGGTATGACCATACCCGATCAACACTGCAGTAAAGCATTCCATCTACCGAATGTACCAACTTTAGACACACTTTTCCATCTGAGCGATGAAATAACACTTACACTTTTCACCAACTGCTTCCTTCAAGAGCTCGATAATAACATTCCTATACCATTGAATTTCAACTATCTGACTCCTCTCAAGTCATACCAGCAATTATCCAACATGTTACATTCCGCTTTTTCTGCATTATTTGATTACCCATTACAATCATCATTACTAATTAGATTTCTCAGTTTTATCCAATTCCAACTCTCTTTACTCATTCATTCCAGAATCCTTCTTCATCATACATGGTACTAATCTACCATTTAGCAACACTTACTCGCACTCAAAAAAAAAGTCCTGATTTACTTCCTCTATTTAAACATTCTACCATCATAACGAGTACACACAAGTAATTATAATCACACTCATCAGCCTTAATATACCATTGCTTACAAAATAGCTCAAACCGAGTCTCGCTCTTCTCTAAGAATTAAATCAACTTCGTTCTTCATAGAGTATAATTCCTCATTATATCTGGAAATCTACAATAATACCTTACAACAGTACAAAATTATTATAGCATCATATAGTATACACTCATCGCCTTAACTTCGCTGAATACATACTCGTTAACTAAGTACATCCACAATAACATACTCATCATCTCGGCAATTATAAAAAAGAGTTCTAATTCTCTAGCACGACATCCTTGCATCCACTAGATTCTAAATCTATCATATAGATCAATTCATGTTCTCTACGTAGGCTCCCGGCATATTAATTCCTCGCTGCCCACGAGTAGTTCTCGCACACTACTCTGCATCACACTTCCGCTGCGTGACTCTGATTACCCGTCTTAAATCACCATCCCATATGTTGCACTCTTTCATATTCACTTCTTCATAAATTCACACAACATGGTGAGTGATTATTCTCACGGCTTAGTATCCATCATATCCTAAACCATTAAGGTAACAAACAAGTTCATCCTATCTATATGATTCCGTCTACTATCAACAAGAGATTAAGGGTGATCAAGTCCTCAATTTGTCAATAGATAGCCGACAACCATATTTAAGCATAAACCGTCGTTACTACATAATAGTGTCCTTTTCCGAGTTTGCACTCAAACTCATTAACATCGTCATAGTCCAATAGTTCACTCTGAGTCGTTACAACTCGCACACTTCCCTCTCAGTGGATCTTGCCAGTGAGATACTAACATCCAAACATTTTACATAATCTGCTTTATGGTCACTTAGCATCACACACCTGTTAAGTACTTCCAACTTCATAATCACTAACATACTCGTACCTTTCTATTTATCTCGTTCCAAATCAAAATCCTCATCTTAGCAAAAGACCGCGACAACATTCATACTCCTGGTTTCACTATAAATCCCCTGACATTTTTCGCGTCCAAGTATCATTCCACTCGGAATCTCTAAAATTCTTCCTCACACCAATAGGTGTAAGAAATCCTCTACAATTCTTCTTCTATACATGTCGTTGCTTTGGCATCATAAATACGACTTCAACCGTACTAAAACTTATTTCACCTTTTCTACTAATTCACTCCTCTCTAGAATCCATCGGTACTCAAATCATCTTTATTACCGAACATCTCATTAACTTATTCCTCAACAACATATTCTACTCAATTTTGTTTTAAACAATCACGGTAGTAGGCATTCCTATTCAACAAGTTTTGCGCTTCCTTAACCGACTTCAAAATATCTTCTCATAGGATCAAAAGTTATGGGTTTTTAAAGTAAAACAATTTTCCAAAAACACACAGTGGAACCCGGTTCCTCCCACACAGGAACCGGTTCCTGGCTGCTTCCCATAACTCGTTTTCGATTTTTACTATGGGGAACGGGTTGTCTCTATCTGGGAACCGGTTCCCAACAACCCAAAATTCCCACGCCTCTGTTTTTATAATGGGAACACATTTCAAACAAGTTTTAAACATCAAATAACAACATATATCATGGTTATTAAGTCAGCTTCGCAATGCCCCAAACGGCACTTAAATCAGACACTCGGATCTCAAGATATGAATTTTCCAATCGTTGTCCGAAATTACAACACTGACGCCATGCAGCGACACCTTAAATGATATTTCCAAAACTCCTCAAATGGTACACTTAATTCTAAAAATTGCTTCTCAACAAACCTTTTAATTATTCCTTCAATCCGTTCAACTCTGACACTGACATCCCGTGCCGTATCAACAAACAAGTCTAGTTCTAAGAGCACGCGTAACCGTAACTTCACCTCTTTCCAACATCATCCTGTCACAATTAAAAATGTTTCAACTACTGCAACCATTTTTATAACGAAGTTCATCTCTTTAGCTTTCCGACGCTTCAAACGGAACTTAAATCGGATGTCCAGAACTCCAGTTATGAATTTTCGAAGTTCTGCAGCTATTCAGCAATTTTCCTGCGTTTTGCTTACGAAAATTTCACTCCAAAACTCATTCTCTTCAACTCGATCATATTCCAAACGGCCCCTTATCATATCTCTTCACTTCCAAACATTCTTATAACTCGAGCAACACATCCCATCGCCGAAGTGCGATTTCTGAAACATTACGACAACAATCCTCTTTGCAAACTTGCAACTGAACCTCTTCCGAGACGCACGGCTACTCAACTGACAACTTCGCAGCCCATCAGCAGAGCTGATACATTACAACTTCTTAATTTCCCTCTCCTACAAATAATCATCAATTACCTCTAATCATTTTCCTTCTAGATGTTCCAACTTAACTACCAGTCAAGCCCTAATTCTAAATCACCTTCAATTCAGAAAACAACAAACTCCAACAACGCTTGCACTGTTGCCAACAACAGCCGACTGAACCAATCATCTTACAACTGAACATAACCGAGAAGCAAAGCTTCTCCTCCACTTCGCTCAAACCAACCCCTGCAACAAAACAAACAAGTACCGACAGTGATCCACTCACATGTCGCGTACCAAGGGCTAATACGCCGACAATATTCAACTGTCGTGCAACTCAACAGACTCAACAATTGGCCGAACGGACCGACCTGCTCTGATACCACTATTGTAACACCCTTCTAAAACCCCGTGAAAAATATAATAATGATCAGAGTAACTATACAACAAGGATGCTACAATTAATAAAATAAACAAAATACCAAGTCATTTGTCATGCTTTATTAGGAATAATCCAAAATTATCTAAACATATGTTCAGCACAGCGGAAATTTATTCAACAACATTATAAAACATCTCCAATAAAATCTACAATACATAATCCAATAATCGGCAAAACAGTGTATCACAAGTAACTCTAAGACTATCGATCCCAATGTTACAAATCAGAGCATGACCGAGACGACTCGACATAACCGGATAAACTCTATGAGTCATCCTCACCGATCTCTTAAGCCGCTACTTCAATCTGAAATCATCAAAGTAAGGGTGAGACTACATCATAATTAAATAGCATTATAAGTTATCAGATATAGAATTTCATAAGCAATTATCCACCCTACATAGCATATTCAGATCATCAATTCATACCAATCACAAGCACAAGTCAAAAGTATGCATCAATAACACCACACAATCATAACACCGGATTTCATCTTGACATGTCACAATTTATACAAAGACCATGCAGACTCTTATGCATGTGGTACCAAAATTCGTGAATCACATTCACAGGACTTCTCTCTTTGATACTGCCCTTTAGTCGCTCACACCCCACATGGGCACACGACTACTGCCTCATCGCTCACACCCCACATGGGCACACGATGACTGCCTGCTAATCTCCGCACAATGGGAATCAGCCTTCCAATGCAAATGATTTATGAATGAATGCACACATGTCACATACTTATATCATCATCAATCCGATGCTTAACATCGCTTTATCACATCTTACCAATAACGTCACAACAAGTATGTACATGTATCATACATCATTCAAAACAAATCAATCATCATCATTCATCAAAACACATGATAACAACATTTACCATGAATAACATCCATCTGCATCATCATTCATCAAAACACATGATAACCATATTTACCAAGAACAACATCCATTTGCATAACAAGCAAAAGCAATCAAATTATAACAACACACATCATTGCACATATTCAATTATGCAAACAACAATTCATTGCACCTCATCAACTATGCAAAACAAGAATAAACCACATTTGAAGAAAACGATGCTTTTCAAAATAAAATCAAGTTATTATTGTTTTCTTTATTTCATATGGTAAAGCATTCAATTTAAGGAACAACGCCAAAAACGGCATATAAAACGGACTTACGGTTTGAAAATTAGAAGCTTTTAAAGTTAGAACAGTTTTCAAAACGTGCTGCTGGAATTTGTACTGGAACCCGGTTCGTCCCACATGGGAACCGGTTCCTGGAACCAAAAATGCCATTTTTAACGTTCTAACACAGTGGAACCCGGTTCCTCCCACATGGGAACCGGTTCCCACGAACCTAGTAGCTGAAAAACATGATTTTTAAGACTTTTATGCATCCCAAACACATACCAATTCGTACCATTACGGAATTGATCATCGATAACATCAAAATACTCCAATTACATGATTCTAATACACAAACAACAAACCATAACACCATGTAACAATACTACATCATCAATTGCAAGCAATTCATCAAATCATACATGTCAGTGTTGGTATTTCACAAAACCTAACATCCCAAATAGAGATTCTAATTCCTTAATTCAATCCTATCATCATCAAAATCATAATACCATATAATTAGAGCAATCACCCCTTACCTTAGCCAAATTCTTGATTGGTCTTCTCCCTCTTTGTTCCTCTTCACGTATCAGCTTCCCAATCTCTCGTCTCTTCTGCTATACTTTTCACGTTCCTTTTTCCTTTCTTCCAATTCCTTATTATTTTATAAAAATAACATTAAATTAGTAATGGGCTTTACTAACTTAACACCTCCTTCTTACTAACATCACACATGGCCCAATAACTATTTTCCAATATTTCTCAATGTTCCTCATAAAATCAATTATTCCAATTAAATAATTTTCCTACTTAAATTAAATAATTAGAAATAATTTTCAGGGTGTTACATGAAATCAGAACCCGTATTGGAGAATGAAGATAATGCGGGAAACGACAAAGGAGGTTTGATCGGTGACAAGTCTGTAGAAGGGACTACAAAAGGGAACGTGAAACAGACCAGTCGAGGTGTTGCTGGTGGTGCTGGCCACAAAAGTTATCATGCGTCGGTGTATCGATCATCTTACCGTCCTCGTGAATCAAGAAGGTATTTATGTTGTGGTTTATACCAATAAGAACATGTATTTTACCTTAAAAGATACGGTAGAATATTTACCCAATAGGATTAACGTACTATGTTATTGATTGGACTATATGTAGGTGTAATCAACGTAACACAGATGCGGCAAAACAGAAGTCAAAGGCAGTAGGAGTGGATCACAATGATGATGCGGGAAGAAGGCGTGATGCCAGAAAAGGCCCCACTCGTGGAAAGGCTGTAGGGGTTGTCATGGGTGAATACATGGGACAAAGGCGCGAGAACCACAAGGGGAAACAAAAGGTCGCTGTACTGGAAGTTGGTGCTGCCTGGCGTAATCGTCGGGACCATGTTTACTTCCCAAAATATCCCGCAAGGTAATTGACATTCATGTTCTTGCATATGTGGTAATGTATTTCAACTTTGCGTAAAGGTTGGTGGATTTCTGTCATACCCCAAAATTTGCCCTCCTCTTTTCATCTTCAATGACTCAAGGTTCAAGGGTATTCTCAAGTCACTCTCTCCTATCCTAAATTAGGGTTTTTTATAGGAGAAAGTCAACCCATCTTTGACCGGTCATAACTCTCGCATGGTTTGTCAGAAATTCTCCAACCAAAGCCTATTCTCAAGGAAATTTCATCCTCTACAACTTTTATAATGGGCCCAAGATCAAGAAATACACCATTTGGGAGATATGGACAAAAACATTACAGGTCCTTTTAAAAGTCAATAAAAACACCATTAGAGTCAAAGAGCATAACTTGAGTATGGAAGCTTCAATTGAGATGAAACAAAAAGGGTCATTTAGAGGACACTCTGGGCTTTCTAAAATGATAAAGAACATCTTCATAGGACCAAAATTGAGAGAGATACACATGGTTGAAGTTGAGCAATTTTCAAGGGATGCATGAAATTCTAATTGACTAAAACTTGGTTTTTGGGCTAATGGGCCTAGAATTTTGATTCCAAACACACCCATGGCCCAATAAGAAACTATAACTCCATTCATTTATTTTTGTAACCTTTATTCATATTTATTTGGATTTTATCCAAATAAAAGCTAAATAAATTAATTAAAATTACAAAGCATATGAATTAATTTTCATGGCTTGGTTACTAATCCTATAAAGGCCCATATAATATCAAAAAATAGTCACAATTTCGTTTGCATGGTCCATGAGGTAGATTTTCCAAATTTGGAAAGGATTAAGTTGATTTTTCAATCAAATTTCACTCTCTCTAGAAACTTAATATCCAAGCCCAAAGAAACCCTAATGAGCCCATATATATTCTAAAAATATTCATTAAAGAGGGGGAGGACGAAAATAGGAGGCACAAGGGCTAAGGTTCAACAAGAGAAAAATCAAGAATACTAGTAATTCCATGCTTGAATTCTAGTCACTTGCAAGGCCAAATATCCATCCCACGTTGTCCCTGAGGTAAGAACAGGTGAGTTTGGTTCAATCTTGAGCTTCTATAACGCCCATAACGCGCATAATAAATTTCACATAAACATGTTGGTTTTTGATTTTCGATTTCGTTCATTCATGATGTCTACATGCGATTTAGCGATTGGGATAAGCTTGTGTGTTGATTTAGAACAGGTTTAACGTGCTAGACTGAAGCTTTGAGCCCTAAACAAGGATCCACCATTGTTAGGGCAAGTAGACTATCAAGCTTCGAAACCATGCTTACCGACTGTACCAGACCGTGAGAGCATTACCAGTGGACTCAGAATGTTATAATAAAGTGATCTGGGTTGTTAGTGTTTTGGTTTCGTTGTTGTTTGCAGGTGTAAGATCATGGCCATGGCTGGTTGCGAATTCAAGGAAAATCCGCAGGTATATGTGCAACAAAAATCGTGGTTGATTCCGCAGGTGCATGGGGTGGAAAAAGATGAATAGTGCCCATGGACGAGGGCTACGCGTGGAGCTTTCTATTTGGGTGGTCCACTTTTCCAATTATCTCTCTCCACTGCCATCACGCGTATCACGAATCTATTGGGGAGTCAACAATTAAACCCCTTCTCTCCCATTGCTATTGGTTCGTGCGTAAATTAATGGGTCCCACGTCTGTAATTCTTTGACTAATCCAACAATCCACCCAGGTTCCTTTTTTATTTTATTCAATGCATTGTTATAATGACTTAAATGTGCAGCCTGGTTGGTAAAAGGGATCTTCATGTCACTATTAAGACCTGGGTTCGATCCCTGGGTCCATATTATATTTTGGTCATTATTCCCTTCATGTTCCAGCGTGTTGCTTCAACACAAGACTGTGATACATCCTCAGCTATGCACCATTGGATCTCCTATGGTCCAAATCTAACGTACGCCAGCATGCATGTCCACCATGCACCTTCCAAAGCTCCCACACAGGATTGAAGCCAGGTTCTTCTATATTAGTTATCTATTTTATTTTTATATTTAGATTAAATATTAAATGTTAGTTTTTTTTAATTAATTTGCTTAAATTAGGATTAAGATAATAAAATAGGATTAGGCTAATGACTAGGGTTGAGGGTTTCTCCCGATTATTCAATTATTTCGACTATTCGATTTAATTGATTTAATTATTTTAATTACAAAAATCACAAAAAACCTAGAAAGGTTATATGCATTAGGGTTTGCCCAATCCACTGCCCATTTGGCGAAAACATTAACATTAATTCTCTCCTCGACCCGACTAAATCTATTAGTCGCAATGACGAGAGATAAAATAATAAAACGTAAATAATTGAATTCGTTGTCATGTACTAACCAAATCTATTGGTTACGAGAGGCAATGATGAACTCATAATTTAATTAACATTAAAACACTCTATTTGCTGCCCGCGGCGATCGAATCTATCGGTCAGAGTAACCAGCAATACATTACTTAATCCGTTAACTATAATGATCAAATTTATTGATCATCGCACCTAACGGTAACATATCCAAATCACGGTTGTACGCCATCTAAAACACACTAAACCACGGAACTACAAAGTTCATCTCTTCAACACTGCGATGTTCAAAACTACGATAAGGTAATTCAAAATACCTTCGAACTTCGCATTTCAAAAACTACGATAAGGCCATTCAAAAAGCCTTCAAACCATATCATATCAAATTCAAAGGCGTACAACCCTGTGCCCGAACTACGTTGACTCTGATTCTCCCTAAGGAGATACGTAGGCACTTGGTAACAAGGCGAGTCCCCTTCCCTAAAACCTCAATTCATCCAAATCTCACTTTTCGCCCTATTCATTTCCTTAGCTATTAAACCTGAATATTTTAGCCATAAACCGTTACCATAGAACAAACCTTAGGAAAGGGTTAAGGGTGCCTAACACCTTCCCTCGACCTGATTATAATAACTCACCCTGAATCTCTTAACTGCGTAAGGTTTCCTATTCACCTTGGTAGAATAGGTGGCGACTCTAAATTTAATTTTTAGGGCAGGTTGCTACAGCTGGCGACTCTGCTGGGGATAAGTGATAACAAAATTGTAAATTATTATGCTCCTATAGGTTTAGGCAAGGTTTAGGATTTTGGCAAACTTTTAGGTTTTTGGCGAACTTTTTTAGGGTTTGGCTAATTCGCCATTTTTGGGGTTTATTTATTTTTATAAATATTTAAATTTTTATTTTATTTATTTATTTATATTTTCATCTATTTACGTCAGTTTAAATAAATATCTATTTATTTGAATATTTGCTGTTAATGCATCTTCTGAATCATAAGCAGCCGGATTTTGAGGTTAGTTTTTTTAAATATTTAAATTTAATTTAATTTATTTATTTGCAGCCTTAAATTACCGCAACGTTTTTCCAGTAATTTAAATATTTATTTAATTGCTGTTTTACTGTATATTTGGGATATATAATTTGCTGTTAAGCCTAAGCGTGGGAATTATATTTAAGACCAGAGGGGAATTACATCGCCTACGAGTCTTATTATAATTCCACCCAGAGTGGGTTGAATATCCGGAAATGTCTGATACGAGGCTTGACCTTGTTGAGGGCAAGACTTGGTATTTGGCTGATCTCTCTGAGAATCTACCCCTAAAATTCAAACCTCATGGATAAAATGAGATGTTCTAAAAACCAAAGAGACAAAAAGTCTCGGCGGCTATGAACGACCCCATGAGACCTTCTAGAACTTACCAATGGGAAGGGTAGGCACCCTAAGCCGTTACGTCGAACCTATGAACCTAGGACTTATATGCTTATTGTAGCGGGGAAAATCTGAGATCTAAGCCATAGGATTGACTCGACTCAGTATTTCGTTTGAAATCGCCACCGTGCTTTATTGTTTCCAAAGGAAAAGGGAAAAGAACGTAAAACCCAAAGTTTGTTTTTTAAAACAAAAGAGAACTCAGGTTCGGGTGTTCATTATACAAGGGGAAGGTTTTAAGCACCCCTCATATCTGTGGTACTCCACAGGAACCGTTTTGAAAATCTGTGTCGTGTGTGCTAAAAAGGGTTTGTTTTATTTTTTAAAATAAACTCGGCAAGACATTAAACCTTGTGCCTACATACCTCCTCGGTGCAATGGAGAAGTCAGAGCTAATGTAGTTCCGCTTAAAGGGAAACATTTTAAAAAAACGAATAAACACTGTATCGTCGTCGGAGAGAAATACTCAGCCATTGATCTTGAGCATGAGAACAAATGAGTTCTTTGCATCGCAAATGAAAGAAGGGCTCCAACTCAGATAAAATCAACAAGTATGCCACTAGCTCTCTCACGCGGAAAAGATCTCATTATATCAATCAATTTCAAAATCGTGGGGTATAACCACTCGTTTCGACAATTAACAGTGTCTAAACTTTTGAAGAAAAGCCACTAAGGGCAAAAGATGTTTTAAAAGAAAAGGTTTTGAAAAGGTTGCAAACATAAGAAGGTTTTTGAAAAAGGAAGAAGATTTTGAAAATTTAAGAATGGGAGGAGATGAAGAGGCTATCCTATTGCGTAAAATAAAAGCTAAGGAAAGAAACGGTCTAACCGAAGAAGAAGCCAGCACTTGACATTATGAGTCAAGGTAGATTTCCCATCCTTTGGACTATTAATACCAACACATTACCACTTGGGGATCCAGATGAACTTATTATCTTAGCACCACTTTGCATTAAGCACATTAAAATTCTGACGAAAATCGGGCAGAGTAACGGCTGTTTTCGGGTAAAATCCTTATATCAATGCCTTGGAATTAACCATCAAGGACTTTCAAGGAAATACCTGCATACACAAACAGACAGCAGCCCAATGCCAGACAGACAGAATAACAACAGGGTAACAACAGAATAAGGGTCCAGAGGCACTAAGTCTATAAGTCCGAATCTCCAAAATGCTCGGGATAGTAACCAACAGTCCGAAAGAGAGCCTTAAGTGTTTTTTAGATTTTTTGTTGATTATTAGTGTTTTAGCATAAAAGTAAAGTATGGTCCAAGTGGACAAAAAGAAACCAGCGGAAACATAAACATAGCATCCAAATGGACAAAGAGAAAATAGCGAAATGTAAACGTCCAAATGGACAAAGAGAAAATGGCGGAAACATAAACATAATGAAATGATAAAAAAAGCAATAAAGCGAAAAATAAAGAGCGATATAATAAAATGCGGAAATTAAAGTCAATTGTTAGATGTTAAAGATAACCATCTTGAAACTTGTCAAGTATGTTATCAAAGTTAGTAATAAAGATCGATGGTGAGTGAAGGATGTTGTCGGATTTAAATTCAATGGACATTTATCAGAAGCTTGATAAAATCATAGCGACTACATGATAAACTTCCATAAGTCTTAAATCAACCGCATACAATTCTCTTCCATATTTGATCTTTTTGATTCGCGACACGAAATATTGCGCTATGTTAAGGAGATCGCCAAGTGATTTATGAAGAAATCACCCTACAACGAGGCCGGTCAAAACTTTATGTGCTAATGCATGCGAGAGAAGCGATATGTAGATCACTCTCCGAAAGCAATACCGCACGAAAAGAAAATAGGTAACGATCTAGTCTTTACCAAGAATCCATGAGAATTTTCAAGGTGTTAAGACTTTCATCGATCAAAAGAAAAAAGGAGAAGAAGAATAAAATCATAAAAGATAATCAACTCACACTATCATTAATATCATTCATCTAATATTATGGATTTGGTCATTTCAAACCTATCAACATCCTAGATCCAATGATATTAATGAAGTGGAGGAAGAAGGAAGCCAAAACAAGCATAAAAAGGCAAAAAAAAGTATTCTGCCTCACTGGAAATCGATTTACCTCTGTAGAAAATCGATTTCCTGAGTGCAGAGTTAAATTCTGGCGCAAAAAAAAGAGTGGAAATCGATTTCCCTCTGTAGGAAATCGATTTCCTACGCACAGTTTTAAAAAAAACAGCATTATGAACCATAAAACTTGATTTAGACAAACATACAAACACCTTATGATCACATATCCATTGGAGCACGAATTTTCTACCAAATCACCATCAAATAGGACCAATATAGCATCAAAGATGCATTGAACACAAGCAACAAAGATCGACATCTTAGAATTTAGGAATTTACCAATTCTTGAATCAAAATGTTGAAGTAGCTTCAAGAACAAGCACAAAGTGTGTAGATCTTTCACAATTGGAGATGAACAACCAAAGAAAAGAGAGAAATGTAGGTGGCTTAGTTCAAAATTAGTAAGATTCAATGTGAATCTCACTAATTCTATGAAAATGAACTTTGGGTGAGGGTTTTGGAAAGGGTGAGAAATGAATTGGCAAGCAATTTTTTGGCTCTCCAAGCTTGAGAAATGAGAGAGTAGAGACCTCTATTTATAGGATGAGAGAAAGAGTAGTGGAAATTTGGTCATTTTCCCTTGGTTAATTAACTTGTGTTTAATTGGTACTTAAATGGCATTTAAATGGTAAAAATGGTAAAATGAGGTTTAAGTGGTTTTAATGAAGGGATTAATTTTGGTGAGGTGGAAAATTGGTAAAGTGATCAAATAAAAAAGGTGCCAAAGTGATGTCAAGCTTCCTTCCTTATATTTTTTGAATTTTGCGCACAGGAAATCGATTTCCCATAGGGGTAAATCGATTTCTACCTTCAATTTTCAAAAAATTTTCTTCTTGCACTGTTTTGATTTTTGCCCGATCTTTTACCTGTAAAACATAAACAAGAGAAACAAAACACATATTTTTTTGTATTTTGGTTAGTATTAAATAAATAAAAGCTAAAAGTGCTTGATGATTCCCCTCAGAGACAATTACAGTATCAAAGATAGAGCCTCACAATGGTGCTCTTGATTAATGATTAATATGCAATTGATGTATGATTTTAGGGTCAAAAATTGGGGTATGACACTTATGTGCTTATTATGTGGTTGCAATTTATATGCTGCGAACGTCTTGCATTTTAATTTTGCAGGTATTCTCACGCGTTCCCTGGCCTGCAGGGACTCTATTTCCAAGACCATGTCCTTCCCACGAAGGACACCTCTATTTATGCACGTTGATTGGCCTCTCGATGGCCATGAGACTTGGTGACTGTCATGAACAGTCACCCCGCGCCTGCATTTACGCACTCCCTAGCCTGTAGGGATTTCCTTCTATATCTTCGTATTTTACAACTACGCGTCCTTCCCACGAAGGACATCCTCGTTTATACACGTCGATTGGCCTCTCGATGGCCATGAGATCTAGTGACTGTCTTGAACGGTCACCCCGTGCTTACATCTACGCATTCCCTAGCCTATAGGGATTCTATTTCTAAAAAAATTGCATCCTTCGCACGAAGGACATCTTCGGTAGCATACGTCAATTGGCCTCTCGATGGCCATGAGATATAGTGATTGTCTCGAACGGTCACTCTATGCTTGCTCGTACGAACTCCCTAGCCTGTAGGGATTTTCTTTTACGTCTTTGTAATTTTACAACTACGTGTCCTTCCCACAAAGGACATCCTCATCAACGCATGTCGATTGGCCTCTCGATGGCCATGAGATTTAGTGACTATCTCGAACGGTCACCCCATGCTTATTCCCGCGCACCCTCTAACTTGTAGGGTTCTGGATTCCCATCTATACATCTTTCATCCCTAGCCTCTAGGGATTTCACTTCATCCGATATCATCCTTAGATAGGTTGTGTTCCGCATAGAGAACCTTCCCACAAGGGACAACTTCATTGGCATACATCGAATGGCCTCTCGATGGCCATGAGATTTGGTGACTGTCTTGAACGGTCACCAGCCGCTACCTTCTGCATACTCCTTAATCTAAGGGATTTCCAATGGCGTGTCATAACATCTATCTTGCAAGGATTTTGCTAGGGTCTAATGTCACCTCTAAAGCTATCCCTTGTGTTATATGTCACACGTCTGCATTGCATATAAGCAGTCATAGCGTACAAAAAAAAGGGAGTCTTTTGCATACGCATGCATTCGCATCTTCATGCATTCATACATTTACATTTGCATCTTCACCCGCATCCACACTTACCGTGCTAGCCGATTTCCTAAGACTCACGAAGATAATCAAAGGATCGCAAACTATGGAGAAAGGAAGATAAACTATTGGGGATGAGCTTGGTCATACAAATGGAAAAAAGGAATGCTTTTCACCACGCCCTCCGCATGTCCATGCCTTTCCGTAACAGGTTTATAAATACAACGAAGGTTATTATCGAGCAAGGATTAGTTCAACAAAAGAGTTCCCTCATAGATACACTCAAGGGGTAACTAGTTATAAAGGGGTTCGTCTTAGAACATATCAAATTTATAAGGACGCTTTACGATAACCTAGGGGCAAGGATTTAGTCCAACTGGGGCAAGATCCTAAACGAAGATGCGTAACTACAATGGAGGGAAGGCGGCATATGTTAACTCCACACCAAGGGGCAAAAGGGCCTTGGGTCTTCTTTATCAACCTACAAACTCTGAAGGTTGCGAATGGTGTAGCACTATCCTTAGAAAAAGCAAAAGAGGTTCAGTCAAAGGAAACTCATGAAGTTCCGATACGACGAAAACCCACCGCTGACAATTTATCCCCTACAGGTTTGACGTGCCCAAGGAGAATTCGATGTTGCCCTTTTCTTCTACAAGTATTAGAACTAAGGAGTAAAACAAGGTCAACAGATCCGCAAAAGAGATTGTCCCTAGGATCAATAGGTTTTGTTATGCTCATAATCTCAACCCCTATTATCGCTAAGTGTTATTCAGGATAGAAGTTGTGCTTTCGGATTAGCAATTCTAAGGGGATGACCATGCAGGTTTTGGAATCAATTTATTCACTTCATTCGCTCACTACTACGATTTTCCACTCGCACACTTCTATGCTATTTTCAATATCAGATTTAGGATTATCAACAAACTTAAGGGAGAATGACGAATACAAATAACTAAGTCCCGCTAAACGTATGCTTTCGAGGTAAGACCGAACCGACGATGTACAGGCATTGTTTCAATTCCCAAACAGTGGAGATAAAAGGATGTTAATCCCTCGTTACCCCCTCGAGCCAGGAGTTGGAGTTTGTTTCTACTTTTCAACTAAACCTTGATTTCAACCAAGGGCATGGTAGATTTCGACTAATGCAATGGTGTATTTTAGTTGTCAAGAGAATCAGTCAATCCAAGCAAGGATTCAGGAAAAGGGTCAAGCAAAGGGTCAAGCAAAGGATCAAGCAAAGGTTCAAGCATATCTTCTCCCTCGCGTTCATCCAAGATTGAGGAAGCAATGGAGATAACATTCACAACATCTTCTTCCTCAACACATCATTCAAGATCGAGGACGTATCAAAGTCGAAACTTACAAATCAAAGTCAACATGGCAGTCACAACAGTCAATATCCAAGGATCAATATTTCAAAAGGAGCATGCAAAAAAAAGGAGGAAAGCACTCGCTAAGTCAAAACGGAAACTTCCATAAAAGGAAATAAATATGACTTAGGAAAAAATTGGGGCATCCCGATGGGTCAAATTCAAAGGAATTGGCTCACGCAAAAATAAGGGATAGAAAAAACAAAGGCGAAATACAAAGGATAATCTTGTGACTGCTAAATCATCAAAGCTTCTCATCAATGCTTGGATCTCTACAACGCTTTTCATCGGTGCTTGGATCTCTGCTAAGGCTTCTGCTCAACATCAAAACTGAAACGATTCTCTTACATACAAAACACGCTCATTGGATTAGGCGAATTTTTAGGATTTGGAGAACATCCAGGAGAAAGGGGTGGGTTAAATAAATTTTGAGCCTTATATCCATTGTTTCTTAAAACCGTGAACCAGGCCAAGTTACAACATGCAAAAGTCCTAATTGAGGCAAGGTTAACTACGAAAGCATATTAAGCAAGATTTTGTTATACTGACTCCTAGGTTTATTAAAACTATTTCTAACCAATACGCTTCTTCAAGCATTCATTTCTAATCATCCAGTCCTAATTCATAACGGACTTCGATTTCAAAACTTGCATACGCATCGCATTGGAGTTACTTCTCAAAGGGTACAACATCATCTACGAATATACACTTAGCATCAAGGAAATCTCGAAATTGGTTAACCAAGGGAGACCACTTCTAATAAAGACCTGTGCATGGGGGAACCACATCTAGAGGGTTTTCCTAAATAGGGGCAAAAATTTCAAGGATCACAGGTGCATGCAATCAAACATCCTATTCACTAGGGGCTTTTCTTCCTAAGGTTCAATCGACTTGGGGGCACATCTCGAAGCAGTAGCAAACAGGGGCATGTCAAACATGGGAAGAATTCAAACTCAAAAGGATAGAACACTATGGATAGCCCTCCATATCTTGGAGATCAAGGGAATACCCTTCAATCTAAACGCTGGAGTACATTGGTACGACAAGGTTATTTCTCGGGGCACTTCCTTCGTGGCTTGAAGATCATAGGCATATTTTCCACTAAGCATTGGGGCATTGGATATCAAATCCATAAGGTAAACAACTCAAAGGGTTAAAGGCGTGGAGAACCTCAAAAGGTTAAAGGTGTGGAGTATTTCAAAAAGCCAAACTGGGGCAAGGCGCACAGCAAAAAGAAAAGACATCTTCATACTTTACAACATCGAACAAATCTTCCTCCTAACTACGATCTTCAAAATAAGGGATTAGGAAGTCGCGCTAGCATCACATCCCACCTTATCAAACAAACCTATAACTCCAGCGAGCTATATACGCTTTTTTTATCAACAACCTATCATTGGAGCATCATGCAAATACATATAAGTCATGCATTACATACATTGGTTGATACATTACACCATACCTTTTAGGTAGTCTTCTTTAAGATAAATCTTACGATCCTCTCTAGGAACCTTTTCAGGTAGTCTTCTTTAAGACGAATTGTCATCCTTTCTAGGAACCTCTTCAGGTAGTCTTATTTAAGACATTATTTTTCTAAGAACCTTTCTAGGTAGTCTTCTTTAAGACAATCATCGTCATTCCCAATAACCTTTTTAGGTAGTCTTTTGTAAGACATTCTTTTTCTAAGAACCTTTTTAGGTAGTCCTTTCAGACATCTTTCAGCCTTTCCAGGCAGTCTTCTTTAAGACATCCCTTATCCTCTGCTAAAAAAAAACCTTTTCAAGTAGTCTTCTTTAAGACAAATTTTATCCTTTCTATGAACCTCTTCAGGTAGTCTTCTTTAAGACAAATTTTCATATCCATTCCAGAAACTTTTTCAGGTAGTCTTATAGAAGACATTATTTCGTTCCACTCATTACATCAATCAACATATACAGGAGCATAAGCATTATCCACATACATAAACATTACCAAGTCGGCATAAGCATAGCCGTGGTGTAGGTGCAAATACGATTTAAATAGGTTCAATAAGGAGATAAAATCTTAGGATTGACATCAGCATCAGCATACATACATACACATTAGCATATGCATGTCATCTAGTGCATTCACATACTACAAAAGCCCAGTTTCCAACCCTCGTGTTGTGATAGGTGTGTTTTCCGACCCTCGAGTCGTGAGTTTCCAACCCTCGTGTTGCGATAGGTGTGTTTTCCGACCCTCGAGTCGTGAGTTTCCAACCCTCGTGTTGTGATTGATCTGTTTTCCGACCCACGTGTCGTGAGTTTCCAACCCTCGTGTTGTGTTTGAGGTGTTTTCCGACCCTCGAGTCGTGAATGTCCGACCCTCGAGTCGTGAGTTTCTAAATATATCGTTTCCTTTCCGACCCTCGAGTCGTGAATATTTGACATGCTATTTTCTCCGAACCTCGAGTCGTGAGTCTCCAAACAGGTGAATCTTTTTCATGCAGGTACGCTTGTCAGAACCATGGCAGGCAATTCCTTTGATACAGGTAAGTTTGCTAGAACTATAGCAAATGATCTCTTCTTATGCAGGTACGCTTGTCAGAACCATGGTAGGTAATTCCTGTGGTGCAGGTAAACTTGTCCGAACCAGGGCAAGTGACTCCTAATGGTGTAGGTGAAATTTGTCCGAACCAGGGCAAATGATCCAAATGGTGTAGGTGAAATTTGTCCGAACCAGGGCAAATGATCCAAATGGTGTAGGTGAAATTTGTCCGAATCAGGGCAAATGATCCAAATGGTGCAGATGAAATTTGTTCGAACCAGGGCAAATGATCCAAATGGTACAGGTTAAATTTGTCCGAACCAGGGCAAATGATCCAAATGGTGCAGGTGAAATTTGTCCGAACCAGGGCAAATGATCCAAATGGTGTAGGTGAAATTTATCCGAACCAGGGCAAATGATCCAAATGGTGCAGGTGAAATTTGTCTCAGCCAGGGCAAATGATCCAAATGGTGCAGGTGAAATTTGTCCGAACCAGGGCAAATGATCCAAATGGTGTAGCTGAAATTTGTCCGAACCAGGGCAAATAATCCAAATGGTGTAGGTGAAATTTGTCCGAACCAGGGCAAATGATCCAAATGGTGCAGGTGAAATTTGTCCGGACCAGGGCAAATGATCCAAATGGTGTAGGTGAAATTTGTCCGAGCCAGGGCAAATGATCCAAATGGTGCAGGTGAAATTTGTCCGAACAAGGGCAGATGATCCAAATGGTGCAGGTGAGCTTGTTAGAACTATGACAAGTAATCCTATTGGTGCAGGTGAACTTGCTAGTACTATAGCAAGTGATCCTTTTGGGGGTTCACAAACTACGGAAACTTACTAGAACCATAGTAAGTGGGGTTCACAAACTACGGAAACTTACTAGAACTATAGTAAGTGGGGTTCACAAATTGTGAAAGTTTGCTAGCAATATAGCAAGCTAATCAAGTCCTCGCTATGTAAGACTCAGGCTTTAGCAAGACGATTCTTTTCTCTCACACTCGAGCACAAGGTTTTACAAAGGGTTCCTCAATTGGGTTTATCACGTTAGTCCCTCGGCAGTGATCTTCTCCAAAACATCATCAATAACAAACAAGGGTTTTATTTTTCTTTTTCAAAATTACTAACATACTTCAACTAACATAACTAACAGTCATGCATCATTCAATTACACACCTCATTCATACATACTGCACATACATACATTGCTTTCATTTATTTTGAGAAGCTCACTGCATCATGCATCGCATGCATCATAACATTGCATAAAATTCAGGTCGCCTTTTTAGGCCATACTACAATCAAAGCAAGTGGTTCCTTTCGAAAGCATCTGCTTCGCATTAAAAAAAAAAAAGAAGAGGGGGGTATTTACCTTGGGTGGCATCTGCAAGCCCATCTCCCACGGAGTTTCTTCCTGACTAGTGCAAATTTCAGGGCATTTCAGTGTTCAATCATCTTCTACCTTTAGATCACGATAAGCAGACGTGTCTATCTGACTCTTCAGGTTTAAGAAGATTGAACAGGGGCAGCTGTCATACCCCAAAATTTTCCCTCCTCTTTTCATCTTCGATGACTCAAGGTTCAAGGGTATTCTCAAGTCACTCTCTCCTATCCTAAATTAGGGTTTTTTATAGGAGAAAGTCAACTCAACTTTGACCGGTCATAAATCTCGCATGGTTTGTCACAAATTCTCCAACCAAAGCCTATTCTCAAGGAAATTTCATCCTCTACAACTTTTATGTTGGGCCCAAGATCAAGAAATACACCATTTGGGAGATATGGACAAAAACATTACAGGTCCTTCTAAAAGTCAATAAAAATACCTTTTGAGTCAAAGCACATAACTTGAGCATGGAAGCTTCAATTGAGATGAAACAAAAAGGGTCATTTAGAGGACACTCTAGGCTTTCTAAAATGATAAAGAACATCTTCATAGGACCAAAATTGAGAGAGATACGCATGGTTGAAGTTGAGCAATTTTCAAGGGATGCATGAAATTCTAATTGACCAAAACTTGGTTTTTGGGCTAATGGGCCTAGAATTTTGATTCCAAACACACCCATGGCCCTAATAAGAACCTATAAATTCATTCATTTATTTTTGTAACCTTTATTCATATTTATTTGGATTTTATGCAAATAAAAGCTAAATAAATTAATTAAAATTACAAAGCATATGAATTAATTTTCATGGCTTGGTTACTAATCCTATAAAGGCCCATATAATATCAAAAAATAGTCACAATTTCGTTTGCATGGTCCATGAGGTAGATTTTCCAAATTTGGAAAGGATTAAGTTGATTTTTCAATCAAATTTCACTCTCTCTATAAACTTAATATCCAAGCCCAAAGAAACCCTAATGAGCCCTCATATATTCTAAAAATATTCATTAAAGAGGGGGAGGACGAAAATAGGAGGCACCAGGGCTAAGGTTCAACAAGAGAAAAATCAAGAATAGGAATAATTAGATGCTTGAATTCTAGTTACTTGCAAGGCCAAATATCCATCCCACGTTGTCCCTGAGGTAAGAACAGGTGAGTTTGGTTCGATGTTGAGCTTCTATAACGCCCATAACGCGCATAATAAATTTCACATAAACATGTTGGTTTTTGATTTTCGATTTCGTTCATACATGATGTCTACATGCGATTTAGCGATTGGGATAAGCTTGTGTGTTGATCTAGAACAGGTTTGACGTGTTAGACTGAAGCTTTGAGCCCTAAATAGGATCCACCATTGATAGGGCAAGTAAACTATCAAGCTTCGAAACCATGCTTACTGACTGTACCAGACCGTGAGAGTATTACCAATGGACTCAGAATGTTATAATAAAGTGATATGGGTTGTTAATGTTTTGGTTTCGTCGTTGTTTGCAGGTGTAAGATCATGGGCATGGCTGGTTGCGAATTCAAGGAAAATCCGCAGGTATATGTGCAACAAAAATCGTGGCTGATTCCGCAGGTGCATGGGGTGGAAGAAGATGAATAGTACCCATGGATGAGGGGTACGCGTGGAGCTTTCTATTTGCGTGGTCCACTTTTCCAATTATCTCTCTCCACTGCCATCACGCGTGTCACGAATCTATTGGGGAGTCAACAATTCAACCCCTTCTCTCCCATTGCTATTGGTTCGTGCGTAAATTAATGGGTCCCACGTCTGTAATTCTTTGACTAATCCAGCAATCCACCCAGGTTCCTTTTTTATTTTATTCAATGCATTGTTATAATGACTTAAATGCGCAGCCTGGTTGGTAAAAGGGATCTTCATGTCACTATTAAGACCTGGGTTCGATCCCTTGGTCCATATTATATTTTGGTCATTATTCCCTTCATGTTCCAGCGTGTTGCTTCAACACAAGACTGTGATACATCCTCAACTATGCACCATTTGATCTCCTATGGTCCAAATCTAACGTACGCCAGCATGCATGTCCACCATGCACCTTCCAAAGCTCCCACACAGGATTGAAGCCAGGTTCTTCTATATTATTTATCTATTTTATTTTTATATTTAGATTAAATAATAAATGTTAGTTTTTTTTAATTAATTTGCTTAAATTAGGATTAAGATGATAAAATAGGATTAGGCTAATGACTAGGGTTGAGGGTTTCTCCCGATTATTCGATTATTTCGACTATTTGATTTAATTGATTTAATTATTTTAATTACAAAAATCACAAAAAACCAAAGTTATATGCATTAGGTTTTGCCCAATCCACTGCCCATTTGGCGAAAACATTAACATTAATTCTCTCTTCGACCCGACTAAATCTATTAGTCGCAATGACGAGAGATAAAACGTAAATAATTGAATTCGTTGTCATGTACTAACCAAATCTATTGGTTACGAGAGGCAATGATGAAGGTAATTCAAAACTACGATAAGGTAATTCAAAATACCTTCGAACTTCGCATTTCAAAAACTACGATAAGGCCATTCAAAAAGTCTTCAAACCATATCATATCCAATTCAAAGGCGTACAACCCTGTGCCCGAACTACGTTGACTCTGATTCTCCCTAAGGAGATACGTAGGCACTTGGTAACAAGGCGAGTCCCCTTCCCTAAAACCTCAATTCATCCAAATCTCACTTTTCGCCCTATTCATTGCTTTAGCTATTAAACCCGAATGTTTTGGCCATAAACCTTTACCTTAGAACAAACCTTAGGAAAGGGTTAAGGGTGCCTAACACCTTCCCTCGACCTGATTATAATAACTTACCCCGAATCTCTTAACTGCGTAAGGTTTCCTATTCGCCTTGGTAGAATAGGTGGCGACTCTAAATTTAATTTTTAGGGCAGGTTGCTACAATTACCAATGACTATTTCACTCTTAATATTTTTTGTGTTGCATCTATGTAGCAATCGAGCAGGTATGTCGAAGTCAGCTAAATTGAATGGCAAGGGAAAAGTCGTTGAAGTCACTAATGATACTGCAAGATTGCGTAAGAAAGGCAACGGCAAAGGCCAGCATTCTGGAAGTGTACTCCACAAAAAGCGAGAAGAAATTTGGTACAAGGTTGTGGAGAACCCGAAAAAATTGAGAGACAACGTGCTGGTAAGTCATTACTCAACCGTGTTGTATTTCCCATTTGGTTTGCAATTTTTACTTTGTGCCATTTATTTAGAAGGGTTGTATCATTTTTGCAGCAAATTCCTGCAGCTGTTATACATGCATGCATGACTGGTGGATCTCGACCAATACGTTTGCTTGACTACGAAAAGGGTGTCCCCTATTACTGTGAGCTCAGAAAGAGGAAAGACAACATCGAGAGGTTTCTTTGTGGAGCATGGAGTGATTTCTGCAAGGACAGAGACCTTAAGAAGGGTGACGCGTTGCATTTCTGTATTAAATATTCACCAGTGGATGAAATTATGGTGCTGGTGGAGCGTGCAAGCGCGAAGTGACGTAGCACTCGATGTGGTTCTGGTGTCCTGTGTGGCTTTCTGATTATTTTTGTTTTGTGTAGTTGACTAGGTCATCCTTGATGTTTCTGTAATGTTAGCAGCAGATTTGTGGTTGTAATATTTTGTGTACTCCCTTAGACAAATGTTGGTTTAAGTTTGCTGTGGTTTTTTTAACTATTATGTACATTGTTTGTAATGAATGTTTGGACAACGTTATTAAGTTTGGTATTTTGATTATAATATATGGGGTTGTATGGTGTAGGTCTGATATATACATTTGGTGGAAAGCTCATAGTTTACGTACACTTATAAACTACACGCACAAAACTGTGTAGCTAGATTAATAACAATATCAAGTGGGGTCCGCTTGTTGTAAAATACTCCACAACTTGTGTTTTTCGGCAGGTGGGTTACTAAATGGAATCATGTTCTACTGTTAACATGTGACTCTTTTTTTTAAATAATATTCTTCACAAACCCAATACTCTTTGTCAACACCTACTTTCACCACTACCACCATTAGAACAATAGTGAACTTGGGAGAACCAGTCATCTCAAACATAGATCTCCTAGGCAGTAACTTCTCCTCCATGGTAGGAAGCGTTGTAAAGCCAATGTTAGAGCTGGTAGATACTCTGGTCATTGCTAAGGTATCATTCCAAGTAAGTATGGTTTCAAGTTATACATCCTAGTACAATAATTAAAGTATAGTGTGTTTGTTCGTAAATTGTAAGGTAACTCTTGCTAAAGGTCATAGTACATCCATTGCAGCCATATGCAGAGGTTGAGCCATTGTTTGTAAGAACAAACTTTATAGATTTGAGTTTAACATGGAGGGTATTGGACAAAGACGGTACCGAAAACCACATAGAGGTGAACAAAAATGAGGATTTTCCGGTAGTTGTCGGAGGTTGGGCAGAGTTGGAGTCACAATACAAACTTTCGGCCGATGTGGTCATTTATCTTGGATATTACGGGAACAACATATTTGAGATTGCGGGTGTTCTGGATCTCCAAGCGCACGAAGACTTACCAACCTTTCACAGCAGGTTCACGAACCGACCAGGAATACAAGTGTTTGATGTGATACTGTCATCTAATATGGTGTCAACCCGCAAGCTAGTTGAGTAATGATAATGTTAAGTTCCACAACGTACGATCATTTATTTAACGATTTTTGATCTTAAACTGAGCAAGCTATATAATATGTCAATTGTAGAAATTGGTTCCCGCGTTTGGCCGCATACTGCGAGAGCATAACTATGAGGTGCTGACATTGTGTGGCGACAGCGGAAGCACAACCATTTTGCTAATTCTCAACGTAGACGACAGCAACCGCACAAAATTAGGATATGAATGGGGTGATTTTTGCGCTTCCAACGATCTGAGAGCTGGTGACACGATCAGGATGAGGCTTGACATACACGACGCAAACAAAACTTGGCACCTATACAAGGTTTTTATGTTTCCATATTACATGATCTATAAAAGGTTTGAATGGAAATGGTAAGATGTTGCTGCTCAAAATATGAATATAGATTCACATAACAGGCATGTATACTTAAGTTATTCATTTAAGTAGTATGCAAAAGCTCAAAATATTATAACTATTATTATGAATCTAGATTCACATAACAAGCCTGTTAGAAGACTCTATCATAATTCTTCACTTGATGCAACTGCCCAAAACGGTCTGTACTAAGCACAAAAATTTAATAACATCAATGTTGGTAATAGAGTCATAATGTAACGCGAATCAGCAGTATAACATATAGTTTCACTAATCCTGTTGCAGCCTTTCCACCATAAAGAACACAGGTCACGACATTGGCCATGGTTTAACAAAGGAAACAACACAAAAAAAACAATAGCAAGGAATGTAAGCACTGCCTTGAGTTTGAATTAGTAATCGAAAAACAGAAATATGACCTCAAACATTGTTGAAAACCTCCTTGTATACAACATTTGTTGTAGTCTCTTTCGCAATGTTTTTGTCATCGTGTATAAACACCTTTATTCCTTTCTTGCTCGTAACCCTTGAAAGTGCGACATATATTTGTCCATGAGTAAAAACGTCTCGGGGTATATAAAGCCCAACCAATCCAAGGATTGTCCTTGCGACTTGTTTATAATCATCGCGTAGGAGACAATGATGGGAAATTGTCGACGACTTAGCTTGAAAGGCCAGGGCGACTGCGAAGGGGACATATTCATCCTGGGGATATAGACGATGTTCCCATGTTTTTCCCGCCCATTATATGAGCCTCAAGAACGTGCGTAGCCAGCTTTGTAACAATTAGACATGTACCGTTACACAAACCTTTGGACTGGTCGATGTTCCTCATTAACATAATCAGAGTCCTGGCCTTAAGTTTGATGTGATGGTTAGGCAATACGGAAGTTTTCAAAGAGCTTAGAAACTCAGGACTGAGGACATCAAGAATATCCCTGTCATGTATCTCAGGCCGATCAATAGAGTTATAGCTAAACTAATCCTTCAAGTCACCTACAATAGAAAAATTAGAGTCATTAAACACAAGACATAGAAACCTGGAAGAAGTGCTGCACGATGTTTGGGATAGCATAATTACCAGGCATCATACCCGAAACATGGTCATTAATTTTGTCTACCATTTCAATGGTTGACGCCAAAATAGCCCTACTTTTAAGGTAGTTGTAGTCCTGATAACGGAGAAGAAAATCTAGATAGATACTCGTCACTATTGCTACAAGGGGATCTTCGAATTCAGTAATCAGCATCTCTTTGGGGAATGAAATTTTGGCAGTACCGTCATTTGGTTCTCCAATTCTACCTTCTCCAATTTTGAGGAGCCAATCAGAGAATTCAAAAATTTCTGCACGGTCTTGTTTGTTTGGTCCAGAGGTCAGTCTCATGTTCTTGGGTAAGGTCAACACCTCGACGGAATGCTAGAGATACGACGCATTGATGGTTGCATGCATAATGTCCGAACGACTTCCTCTTGGTACTACTGGCAAAATTTGTCTAAAATCCCCACCAAATACGACAACTTTTCCACCAAAAACCTTATCGGAGTTCCCATGGACACTCATAAGGTCCCTTAAAGTTTTGTCAAGTGCTTCAAAACACCACTTGTTTGCCATAGGGGCCTCATCCCAAAAGATTAACTCCGCCTCCCACAGTAGATTTGCAGACTCTTCAAGGTAAGTAATGTTGCAAGTTGAGTTATCTAGAGTAGGAACGGGTATTTTAAACCTCGAGTGAGATGTTCTCCCACCAGGAAACAATAGGGATGCAATGCCACTTGTTGCAACGGTTAGACAGATGTTGTATTTGGACCTGATAGCACTTGCGAGTGTCCTCCACATGTATGTTTTACTGGTTCCGCCATAACCATGGAGGAAAAAAATGCCGCCATTCTGAGTTGTAAAAACCTTCATTATCTTGTGATATATCCCCCGTTGTTCATCTTTATGGAAAAAACACATAAAAATATAGCAACAACACATAGAATCGGATACTAAGACGTATGACCTGACTTTTGTTACATACCTGTTAGTGCAGCATGCAGTGCAACAAAGTCATCTTTCATTGTGTGAATGTCGTAACTGCGTTCTTCGTAAATAAGCCTATTTCCAAGTTGCTCTAACACGTAACTGTCAGGATATGGAATAGGATAAAAGTCTCTAAGGCTTCTTCTATTGGACTGCAGCAGAATCTCAATTTCAATCAAAGTGAGATTTTGAAGTTGTTCCTCATTTAATACCAGTTCTGCATAACACATAAGAATTTGATCATGAAACATGTAATTATATAAGGTCTTACAGTATACCTCAAGTTCACAATGTATAAGTACGGTGCAGTTAAAGTGAAAATCCCTCTTAACCTTTGTCTTTGACCAAAATCCGTTAATTGTGCAAGATACCATCCGACAGTAGAACCCATGACTCAGACCACACATGGGAAGACCTGTTTCCATCTCCAGAAAAAAGCATAACAACAAAATTTTTTCGTAGGTAATGACTCGAACCCCATTCACTCGCCTCTTTAATGGCTCCGATATAATCTCTATCATATTCGAGGAAACCCATAGCGAAACACGCATCCCTAAATGTCTCGCATTGTGCATCCCCGGCCTTTCTAATATCCTCATAAGACATTGGACCCTTTGCAATAGTAAGCATCATGCGAAGATAAAACAACTCTCTGGTAGTAGGCGGGACCCAAATAAGTCGTCTAATGGTGTAACCCTTCTTCCTTGGCTTCCACATACGCGTTCGTTTGTGGTACACAAACTTTGTGACAAATTGCCCATAAGTTAATTGTCTTGCCCCTTCATAAGTCTCATTTGCAACTAACCAAGAAGAAAACATAGATTCCGTTACACTCGCTTTCTCTAAAACGTTTTCCATATGGGCACGATCGGGGTAGTAAACAGACTTTTTGCCAATTAGATGAAAAAACATGCGTTCAACTGCGGGTTTCTGTCCATGAATGTTGTAAGAGAATATTCTCTAGCTTGCTTCGCAAGGAGAGGCGTACCTACAGTCAAGATACTGTTTAATCTCATCAACTGGTTCGTTACAATTTGATTGTTGTCTCGAGTTATGAACGAACGATGCGGTAATTCTGTCATGTCCTTTGTGTATGTATTTGAAAAGATACTTGATTGATGTACTTTGATTACACCACTCCACATTGATGTGAGCCTGGTACTTCATAAGCAATTTTTTGTTGTAGGGACGACATGCATGTTGTCCAAAGGGATGTCATAGAGGATCTTCATCTGTAAAGAGGGTACCCATCGGAATCTACGACACTGACCTCCATGTAATTTTCCAGAAAGAACTTAGTGCACTTGCTGTTCTGCATACATGGAGATCTTGGTCTAGCTAAGCCACATGGACCATGGATCATATGTGACCTAACCAAGTTGTACAAAGTAGGATGCCGCTTGGGGTTCGATATTTCTGCGCAAATGATTTGATAGATGTCAGTAGGGGTAGGATATTTACTTTGAGGATGTATAAAAATCAAAATGTGAGCGTGTGGGAGGCCTCTTTTTTGAAATTCGATGGTGTACATGTCTGCAAACACAAAAAGGTGAATCAGTCATAATTGTCGGTAATATAAAAAACGGCAAAGTGTTGACAAAAATTAGGTAAGATAGAAAGTCTGGCATGCCAAAACGCGACCCAGAAAATGTTTCCTTGTCAAATCACGAAGAATTTCATTGAATTTAATTTTGAATACTTTTGCTACAATATCGGGACGGTCCTGTGGGTTTAGGTTTACTAGAGAAAGCTGACGTTTGATCTCAGGACAATTCGGGTTGCAGGTGAAGGTTATGAAAAGGTCAGGGAACCCCAACTTACTTGAAATAGCCATTCCGTCAAAATACAGCTGGTCCATATAGAGTTTGCTCCCAACAAACGTAGAAGGCAACACCACTCGTTTTCCCTGTTTTGTACTTTGGTTGGAAGGACCTGCATCAACTTGTTGTTGTAAGTTGTTGTATTTACCAACCCTTAACTTTGTCTGGTTTTTCCTCAACCAGTTTAGTCGTTCCGACTCCATCATAACGTAACCGTCTACCAGGAACTGTTGGAACAACCGTCGAGAATGAAGTAACGTTTTGGGTTCATACTTGCGCTCTTGTAGCCTGAAACATAGCCAATCTTTTATACTTTGACGGTTTTTTTTTGGTTTGTTGTGTTTCATGTTTGTATTTGTGGAGAATATCGTCTCGGTAACCATCTTCGCCATACACAAATATCAAGGGGTATTGATAGGCAAGGTAGGTTGGATGGAACTCATCTATCCGTTGCAATCCACCACCCCGTTCATGGATAATGATGTCCCGACTTTCCGCAGAGTCAATATCACCGACAATAAATGCAGGAACTTCAGAAACATTGGGCATGTTATACGTGCGACCGTCGCTAGGACGGCTTGATATCAGCTTCAACTTCAAGTCTTGGAATGGATTAGCCTTCAAGACATCCCTTGCACTTTTGAATGCTCTAGCATGGACGTTGTTTTCATCCAACATATGCTTCAAATTACTGACTATATCCCTCTCAATCTTTGTATTGTCATTGCATTACGAATTAAAAAAACAATAATGATAATGCGATATCAAGTTATAGTGCAGGCAGAAAGTCGGTTAAATGTAAAGCACGAAAATGGATGTGCAGTAACTTGAAACATTTCATTCTATTTTAACCTTATTATCGGTGTCGAAAATGTATAGCTGAGCATATTGAGGCCGTTGTCCAACTTCAGGAAGCATGATTCCTATCCGGTGACATGTTTGACCATGTAGTCGTAAAGTAGGAGGACCGTGGCCATCGGTAATTGTCGTGTCTAACTTCATACCGGGAGAAGTGAAGGAGAACATGGCATTGTAGGTCAGAATGCTCTCCTGGAAATTTTTACTATGTTGAGATGTTCTATTGAAAAGTAGTTTTTGTAATAACGGCGGTGGCTGCTTCATGAGAGGGAGCACTACTTTGCCACTTTGGCAACAGATATGAAACTTAGCGTGGGTAGTGTGTTTGTTCTTGGCCTTACGCTCCTGGTACCACATACTCGAATTGCAACGCTCACATTTCCAAACAGGATTTCTGATATCAGAGTATTCTGGGTAAATAATACGTATTAGAAAACACTTAAGTTAAAAGATATGGCCTAATATAATTGAGTAAGTGAGAGTAACCTTGTAGGTGATCATCTTCTGCCTCGTAAAAGGGTTCAATATCGGAGTTGGACAAATCATCCAGGCCACTATCAGAATCAGAATCATCATTTCCATCTGTTGAAGAACTGTTAGAGCCAACATGTGAGGCAACGTTCGAGACCTGAACGTTTGTAAATGGAGTCTGATAATTACTCTTGACATCCCTACGAACGCGGCGTCCATAGTTCGGTCTTGACGTAGTTGCGGTTGTGTGAGGAGTTGGCCGTATATTTCTTGAAGTAGACGACACCGCCTATGGAGTAGTAGATGTAGGTATCTCATTAGTTCCAGTGCTTCCACTAGCAAACTCATCCAAAGGTGTTGGAAGAAAGTTGGGTTGTTGGTTATCACCAATAACTGGAGTACGTAGTTGACTGCTCACTGGCCAACATCTTGTTAGACCTTGATTCCCTGTTGTAACCATTGTTGGGGTATGCGTGGAAGTTGACGCAAAATGGCTCTGTGGCGACGAAACCTCATGGGAATTGAAAGAAGTAAACAAATTAATCCCAGGAGTCGTTTCGAATCGCCTCTTCTTGATATGTGTTGGTGTCTGCAAATGTGGAGCAGTACATCGTAGCGACACCGTGTTTAGCATATCCGTCAAGGGGCTTGTGGGATGTAAATGGTTGAATGCATTCAGTTGCATAGCCGGTGTGGACGGGCCTCCAACCATGTTTTCCTTGTTGCCTGTGTTAATGTGTTGTTTCTTGTCCTTCAATAGTAATCTTCTTCTCTTTCTTGCAATTGAACTTGGTGTGTTGTTGTTATCTTCCATATTATGTTGGACAAATATTTTGAGTGTCACTGCTCAAATAACATTAGATGAGTTTATTGATTCATAAGGACTGGTTCCATTAAACATGTGTTGGAGAAAGAGGAAGTATAAACATCCAGAATGGATAGGAATGATTCCAAGGGTTTGTATACTATTATTTCTGGAATTTGGAGTTGACTTTTTGCTGTTAGATAGGAAGCATTTGTTGATACAGAGTGTGGAGAGATTTCAGACCACAAAGACAACTGTATTAATTTTTTTTGTCACTCCATAAACAAATAAATTTGTAGCAGTATCTTGTAAAAGGTTGAAAAGGTACTTTTAGAAATCATTTCAATAATAAAACACTGTGCCCCTTTATACTGCAGGTACGCAACATAGGAAGCAGTTCCCAACATAGTGTGTAAGGCATGAACCGTAGCCTGGAAAATGCAATTAGTAATGGATAGGTTATGTAAGAGATGTATTCACGCAACCATTTGTGACTGATGGACAAAGTAAGTAGACTTTGTAGACTTTATTTTTTTAACAAGCCTTAACTATATTACATTTAAGATATGTTATATGGAGGTAAAATCTTTCCGTAACATCCATATTGTTTGATTGTTGTTCATATATATTAACGTGAGCCTGGAATTATGGTTTTATATTATAGTTTTATTTTATGTAAGTCATATGCTTACGTTTCAACCAAGAGTGGTAGTGGATGGTAAGGATGTCGATAGCAATTTAAGATGTTACTATGTCATAACATTTCCAATTATCTTATACGATTGCATTGGAACGGTTCAAATAAGCAACTTTATAAAGATCCAAAAAGACCGAACGACGAATTCATAATATTAAAACACAATTTGTCTAGTAGCGACGTGGTTGTTCTAATTTTGATAACAGAAAAATTAAAACACGTTAGGTTTCATACATTAGTTGGCATACAAAAAATTGATCCGGTAACTCTTCGGATTCTTAAACACGATAGGTACAACAAAGCGGTCTTTGTGACTGACATCAATATCTGTTTCCTGCATGAAACTTGAGTTGTAGAATGATGGTAGTCCAAATGACCCAAAAAATATGCATTGGTTGTTCCTAACAACCGACGCTTTTCTTCCCACGTTTGGCCGTTTTCTTAACCTTGGTGCTGGAAATATCACCTTCCAGTTGAGGCTGGATGATAATCTCTATGGGCCCTGTGATACCCCAAAATTTTCCCAACATATTTATTCATATTTCAGTCCATCTGACTTTCAAATGCTCAAAGATATACAAGAAGAAAGCATGCAGTCTCTCTCCTAAACAACAGCCTCTAAATAAGGGTTTCTGATTTAATCAAGAAATTTGAACTTCTGATATCCCAAAGTGGTTCCATGATCTCTCATATGATTCAAAGTGCCCTCATGCCAAGTTTCAAGACCTGATTCAAAAGATTGCTCACTCAATGGCCCAAACGACCAATAATCGACTAGTTGACCTAAAAGTCAAACTATGGTCAAACCACAGTCAAAACTCCTGATTTTTTTGTCAAAATCCTCATATTAAAGTACCATTCACCATTTGATCAATAATTGATCATGGTTCATCAAGGGAAGATCAGAAATCAACCATTCCAAAAGTTTCTAAATTAGGGTTTTTAGACTAAAAGTCAACTGAACTTTGACCAGCCATAACTTTCACATGGAATATCAGAAATTTTCCATCCAAAGCTCATGTTGAAGGAAATTAAATTCTCTACAACTTTGTCTCTCACATGCCAAGGATAAAAATGCTTCATTTGAGAGATATAAGTCAAAACATTATAGGTCCTTTCCAAAAGACAACAAAAAGACATCTTTTTCAAAAGCGCACACAAGGAGTATGGAAAATTATTTTGACATGAGACCAAAAAAAGCTGCTTAGAGGACTCTTCAAGGTTTCTAAAAAGTCCTAGAACTCCTCCATACCTCAAAAATTGAGGGAGATATGCCTTGTCAAAGTTGACTAATTTTGAAGGGAAAAATGTGAAAAAAGGTGGTTCAAAATGGATTTTATTTCAAACAAGTCCAATCTCTATTGCCAATCTTGATCCACAAGGCATCCAAGATATCAAATTCAATTGCCAAGAATTTATGAGATTTATTTGATTTTTTATGAATTTTTTATTCATTTAAAATTAACATAATTCAAGTAATTCAAACAAAAATCAAAAGATTTGATTGGAGAGATTTTTTTAACCAAATAAAATCACCAACTGGACATTATATATGATCAATTTTCGTGGAGATTGAGATTGGAGAGAGAAGATCAAAATTAGGCTAAATTTAGAAAGCTTTTAACAAAATTCTCCAATCAAATTTCCAAGATTGAAAGCTTTGGATTCAATGGGATTCTATTAGAATTTGTAACCCTAATACTTGCTAATATATATAGACAACAAGAGCAAAGGTTTTGGGGACGAAAAATCAAGAGGGAGCAGCCAAGCAATTAGGGTTCTCCATCAAAAAATTTCTAAGAAGCTTGCACCATCGAATTTCAAGTCCCAGACCTTCATGGTCGATTCTAAGCATTCCATCATCCTACTGGATCACTCAGGACCTCATAACAATTGTTATTGAAGCTCGAGACTGTCTGGATCGTCCCTCATCGTCCTCACCGGTTGGTGTACTTTTGAATTTTTGAAATCTTTAATTCGTACGTTCTTGATTGATTCTACGTGCATACATGCCTTCATGATAATGTTTAGGGTGGTTTTGAATCATTTTTTGGAAGTTCTAACGCAGGATTGAGGATATGCCATTGTTAGGGCATAAACCTTAAACCTGTTCGTATCGCTGTTTACAGGATGTTTCAGGCTAAACGGTTACCTCCATCGGATTCGCAACTACCGATTTAGGGGGGGTAGGTTGAATCTTTTGTTTCGATTCACGTTATTTCGCAGGTTCAGTATGCATGGAGATCGGAGGAGATGACCGGGAGAGCGTTTCCGGCGGCTCTGTGACTTGGTGACCGGCAGATGCATGCGTGGCGGCGTACGGTTGGACATTCAAGTTCTTCTTGGACTCAGTCAAAAGGCTGAACAATTTCCCTGCATGCGTGGCTTCTCTCTCCCACCTGACTGGCTACACTCGCGCTATCTGGGACCCACAATAGTCTGGTGTTTGACTTAACCCATTAATCTTGTTGCTTGTTTTTATTATATTTCAGGTATTATTTAATTGGCAAACAACGAACATCACAGTGGTAAAGACTAGAAGCATGTGAGAAACAAAGCGTGGGTTCGATTCCCACCAGGGGCACCTATTTTTAATGTTTCGTTTGTAATGTATATATTCTTGATTCAGCGCAGCATCTGCACACTAGACCATCGTACGCCCTCAATCATCAACCGTCAGATCACAACTCTATCAGATCCAACACTCAAGAAAATGCTGATGTACCATGATCCTTCAGAGTCCAACCACACAGAATCCCAGCTAAGTTTCTCTAAATTTTATTTTATTTTTAATTACATAAATACCTTTTATTTTTTATTTTTTATTTTTTTATTTTTTATTATCATTCTTTTATTATTTATTTGTTTTACTATAAATTATTTATATAAATAATAGTTTTATAATTATCTATTTTTAATCGAAAACTAGATTTTCTTTACAATCCTTTAATTTTAATTTTTATTTATACGCTTAATTAATTAAAATATTAGGTTTAACCTTATAATTATTATATTCTATTCTGGTTCATCTAGCTATCTCATCGAACTTTCGATTCCATTAGCCTTTTAGGGTTTGTTCAATCCCATTTATTTATTTTATTTGCCTTTTGGGGATAAAATAGGGTTTATACCCATAGTTAACGAATCTTAAATGCACTAACACTTTTCTTCTTCGCGCCTACTTTTCAGGGTTAGCCAAGATCTTCCGACTACGCGCCATGGCAATCAAAAAGCTGAGTTCTGATCCCTCTTTTTTATTATTTAAATTATTTTACCTTTTATTTTAATTTTTGCCTTATGGCTTAAATTATGATTGGTTTCAACTGTCAATGAATTACTCCTACACTCACCACTATCATTTTCCGTCTAAATTCTCAGATGATCAGAGTCAATCAAGGGTTCAAGGAAGATCAAGGCAAGGCATTCAGGATGTGGAAATCAATTTTTGCCTTTATTTTTCTGCTACCCTATAAGGGTTTTCGCTTTTTAATTTCCCCCATCCCCGCAGGTGTTTATTGTAATAGTGTAGGTTTTAATTTCTGCCTTTAATTTCTGCCATTTTAAAACTACGTGGTTAGTAAAATAGGGAGTGCAAGATTATTAACTGAACTTAGATCACTAACTTATAAGATAAATGTCATTGAAGTTAACCACATGATTGTTGTACCCACACACCTTTAGGGTAATCCCTCTGGTTGCCTTTGTTGCCTTATTACTGTTGCCTTGTTGCCTCTAAATATACTAAATAGTCAAGTCCCTCGATTCCAAGGATACCTAAAGCAATGTTGCCTTAAAGTTATTGAAACTCCCTCGAAGTTGCCTCGGTAAAAGATGATTGTCTCAATTGCTAAGGTATCCTCGCATGATGCCTAAAAAGATAAAATGACTATTATATCCTTCCCTTAGACTACCTGCCCTCTTTATGGCATGGGACAGTCTTATGGCGAACGATAATTTTGATGACCCGTCCATCCAATTGAAAGACTTCCTGCCCTCTCATGGTATGGATAGACTCTTTCGCTCGAAAAGCTAAAAGAACGATCTTTCAAACTTAGGGTAGTTGCTACTAATTGCTTGCTCTGAATTCAAAACCTTTTTCCATTCTTTTCAAAATCAAATTCAAAAAGACTACGCTTATTTACAAGCTAAAGTTCTTCTTCAAAATCTTTTCTTATTCACACACGACATTTCAAACAATTCAAACAAACAAGTGAGCTAAGCAATTAAGAGCCCATGGAAAACCATGGATGCAAAGGGTGCCTTACACTTTCCCTTTGTATAACTTACCTCCCGAACTCAAAATCTTTTCAAAAGGTCTTTCCTGTTCTTTTAGCCTTTCCAATTGGATAAAATAAAAGTCGGTGGCGACTCTTGCTATCCGCACATTTCTTTAAAAGTCAGTTCACCGTATTACAGAACTGGCGACTCTACTGGGGATGCTTTCGAATAAAATAGGGGTTACCTTAGAGCTAGGATCACTTTAAATTTGTTTGACTTGTTTGCTTTATCTTTAAAGGCTGTCTTGGGTATTCTGCTGTGTGAAAGATCCTACACCCGGATCTAGTGTACTTTAGGTATGTAGAATTAGACCAGGGAGGTTGTACGACATGTATCGTTATGGTTGAACTGGTGGCCGCCGTTAGTGCGACGCTTTGGTTTGTCCTGATGGCCCTTGAATATGATCGAGGAGACATTTGGCTACCGTGTGGTGTCATAAGCACTAATTCGCCCTTAGAACCCTAGTTGAACTTGACTTTGGCCTATAGGAAGTAGCGAGATAGCTGGCTTTGGATTCCTGACTGAAGCCGGTTGATACTCGATGCTACACTCATTGAGATTGGACTCTAGGGATGCTTTTGGCTGGCCGATCGAGTGCCATGTTGAGACAATGCCCGCGAGAAAGATTAGTGATATGAGCACCATAGAACCTGGTTACTATTCTAGGACAGGTTGAACCAACTAAACTTCAGTGGGGAGGGTACTTACCTATGAACTTCATGCAAGCCCCTAAACCTAAGGACACTTGTGTGACTTGCTTGTGTGTGTTATCTAACCCTCCGATTTCCTTGCAGGTTTTGCTTGTAGGACA
This sequence comes from Vicia villosa, assembly GCF_029867415.1. NCBI lineage: Eukaryota > Viridiplantae > Streptophyta > Magnoliopsida > Fabales > Fabaceae > Vicia > Vicia villosa. Next base: position 1,042,396 of record NW_026705020.1, read on the forward strand.
TTTCGTCCTTATTACCTTATGCTTTACTTAATGCATTACATGTGCATGACATCATGACATCATAACACATCGTGTTAACTAACCCTTACGAGGATCTTAGGAATTTAGGGCGCACAGTTTCAGGTGCTCTTATTAAAGACATCATACCTATCAAGGGGCAAGAGGATTTATTTTCCTCTAGCCATGTACCTTCAAATTCAGAGATATCCCGAATCAGAGGTGATGACCCACTCGATATGGTGAGCATGATTCTCAAAAAAGGATGTTCCAAGACGAAAGTCAGAGTTCTTCAGACAGGGCTGCGACCAATTTAACTTCTATATGTCGTGAAATAAATTTCCTAAAGAACCTTGAAAGCATTGCATTTGCATTCATAACATCGCATAACAGGTTTCTCGCAAAAGGTATCTCATCCTCTCTTGCTGTTTACTTCAGCACAAATGGATTTCGAGCAATCAGTTAAACACCTTCGAGCTCAGAACATTCGATCCCAAACTTTGATTCTGAACTCAGCCAAGGGGCAAGAAGAATTGAAGGCACTCCTATTCCTGGGTACAATTACAATGCGAGATGTGCTTATTGTTCGAACAATCTTGGTCATGACACTAAGGATTATGGACCATTGAAGCATAAGATTCAAGACTTAATCGATGACAAGATCATTGATTTCATTTCACCTGAGGAACCTCATATAGCTGATGTTGTGTACAACCAGAAAGGCCGTAATGAACGCAACCAATCTGTTGGGCAGTTCTGATCTCTACACCAGCTCCACAACAACGACGCAAGCCAGATGCACATAAGCGTCAATTCACCAAAATTAATATGACATTGGCTCAAGCATTACAACATCTGTTGAAGATAGAATTGATTACTCTGAGGGACCCTCCTAAGAATCCTAACACCTTCACTCCTGGCTATAAACTCAATGCGAAGTGCGCGTACCATTCCAACAGTCCCGGACATTACATAAACAATTGTCGGACGTTGAAGGATAAGACTCAAGATCTGATTGATGACGGGGAAATCAAATTCAACCTTCCTGAAAACTCCTATGGTGATCACCGCTCCTATGCCTAGTCATGACAAGACTGATTGACGTCTAGACGGATGAACTTTTGGATCATTATATCTACTTTCATTTGCAAGTTTCTTTTCTGTTTGTTTAAACATTTAACTCATGATAGACATTATCTGTTTTAATAATCATCATCAGTGCATTGCATATGTTTGTCTTGAATAAATTATTTCGCTATCACTCATTTTAAGTTATGTCTTTACCTTGCATATGTTTTGTGATATTCAACTCCTGCTAAGCCGTAAGCCTTTAAAGGGAGGATGACGAAAATGATTCCGCAACCCCATACAAGTATGCTTTTGAGCGGACTATGCTGACGATGTACAGGCATTGTTTCAATTCCTAAACAGTGGAGATATAAGGATGTTAATCCCTCGTCAACCCCTTTGAGCCTAAGAAGTAGAAGTCTCTTTCTTGTACTAATTAAAACCCTTGATCATAACCTGGGGCAGGGTAGTTCTCAGTTAATTTGGCTGTGCATTCTATTTTAAGAGAATCGTTCAGTACACCTTTCAACAAAGGTTTCAATCACAAGCGTTCATCCGCACACATCAAAGAAGTGTTGGAGATGTCAATCAAAAGCCAATGATGGTTCATCAATCATTAAGCAAGGCAGTCAATATCTTTCAAAAAATAAAAAAAAAATAAAAAAAAAAAATAAAAAAAATAAAAAAAAATGAAAAAACATATATACAAAGAAAAGCCTGCTAAGTCAAAAATCCCAAAGAAGACTTAGGCAAAAATCAAGGCATCCCGCTGACTGTAAGCTCAAAATAGACAGTTCAGGCAAAAGTTAGGGATATCAAAAGATGAAAAAAGAGAAGTCAATAAATTCCTGAACAACACAATGTTGTGACTACCAAAAGAAAGAAGTGACTGCCATCTCAAAAATTCTCCCTGCTTGTGAACCATCATCATTATCAAAGGTGCAAATCCAAAAGTCTATTAGAACCTGAATGCATAAGTTGAATTAACTGTGCTTAGGACTGAAGATCATCACGAAGAGGGGTGGGTACAACCAAAATTTGAGCCTTTATCCTTTTGTTTCTTAAACAGTGAACCAAGCCACGTTACAACCCTTGAAAGTCCTAACTGAAGCATGGTTAGTTCGAAAACATATTGTCACAACAAAGGTATCCCGACTCCTTAAGGTTTACCACAAATTCTAAGTTGATATCTCGTTTTTACAAACGTCACGTTTTTATAAACATCATGCTTTTACATCTCCAGTTTTAATGTTTTTCAAAAAAACTCAAGACAGACGTATGCATTGCATCTCATGAATTCATTATTAAACATATTCTGCTACATAATTTCAAATGTTAGCATCAGAAAGAATTTGCACATGGTACAACTAATGACTGAAAGTTATCCCGACAGACAAAACCACTCCAGAAGCAATGTCTCTTAGGTATACAAGGGGCATGACATGGTTTATCCAATCAATCCGGGCAATCAAGTCAAGATTCGAAGAATCTCTCAAATGCCAAAAAGTCAAAGGCATACATTCCAAGTGGATTTCAAATTATTTCCCGATCAATCTGGGGCAATCAAGTCAAGATTCTGAGAATCTCTCAAGGGTGCGAAAACAATCAGGGGCATGCATCCAAGTAGATCTGAAGCTACTTTTCAACCAACATAGGAAATTGTCTTGAGCCTATGATTACTAGGGGGCATGTCGCCCATAATGCACATCTCATAAAGTCCTCGCAAGGCGAATCTTTTCAAAATTCCTACTAACAGGGGCAAATCTATGCAAGTCCAGTTTGACATCTAGATCAAAACTCAGTGGTATGTCCTAAATCAAATCCAGGAATGGTAGTTACTGTAATACTGGGGGCAACTTTCAAGACACTCATGTCTCCCCACAGAGCCGGGTTCACAAGATCATATCCCCACAGAGTAATCATTAACAAGATATCTTCAAATGGCTCCCTAACAGAGTTTACATCTTCAGCACTACTGGTTCTCCAACACGTTGCTCTTCTCCAACATGGTTTACTAATATCATTTATCCCCAGTCAGGGTACATCAATTTATTTTTCATCCCCAAGCAAAAATCATAAATCTCCAGCTGAGCATCTTCAAGACAAGATCAGACAATAAAATCACAAGGATATAGAGATTTATCTTCTCATTCAAGACAACATAAATCATATTCACATATCACATGTCATAAACATATTCATACATCGCATACATTACCTCATAATGAGCTCATGCATATCGTACAAGTTTCTCATTTATTTTGAGGGACTCATTACATAATACATGCATCATGACATTGCATAAAAATTGCTATACCTATTGCAGAATACAAGTACAGACAAATGAACGAAATCTCCAACTTTCAAATATCTAATTCAGCTACTACGAACGGTACTGACACGATCATCTTCCAAGATCTAATTCATTTACCACGAACGGTGGTGACACGATCATTTTCAAAGATCTAATTCAGTTACTACGAACGGTACTGACACGGTTAGAGATCTAATTCCATCATCACGAACGGTGTGGACACGATCAATTACCTCTTCAGTCTAATTCAGTTACTACGAACGGTACTGACACGACAAAAGGATCTAATTCCATCATCACGAACGGTGTGGACACGAGCAATTATCCCCTAAAGTCTAATTCAGTTACTACGAATGGTGCTGACACGACAAGAGATCTAATTCTATCATCACGAACGGTGTAGACACGATCATCTTTCCAAGATCTAATTCAGTTGCTACAAACGGTACTGACACGATCAACATTCGAAGATCTAATTCAGTCATCACGAACGGTGTAGACACGATCATCCTTTCAAGATCTAATTCAGTTGCTACGAACGGTACTGACACGATCAACCTTTAGAGATCTAATTCTATCATCACGAACGGTGTAGACACGATCATCTTTCCAAGATCTAATTCAGTTGCTACGAACGGTACTGACACGATCAACATTCGAAGATCTAATTCTATCATCACGAACGGTGTAGACACGATCACATTTCCAAGATCTAATTCAAGTATTACGAATGGTACTGACACGATCAACTCTCAAAGATCTAATTCAGTTACTACGAACGGTGCTGACACGATCAATCTTCAACAAACACTTCTCAACATACTAAGCTCAGATTCAGCCTAACGCACGGTTTTCCAGACATCTACGGATGCAAATTGGGTAGTCTAACACACGACTTATCCTTCAACCTAACGCACGGTTTTCCAGACGTCTACGGATGCAAATTGGATTTAGTCTAACGCAGGACTCATCCTTTGACCTAACGCACGATTTTCCAGACATCTACGGATGCAAATTAGATATAGTCTAACGCACGACTCGTCCTTCAGCCTAACGCACGGTTTTCCAGACATCTGCGGATGCAATTTTGATTTAGTCTAATGCACGACTCGTCCTTCCACCTAACGCACGGTTTTTTAGACATCTGCGGATGCAATTTAAGTCTAACGTACGACTCAACCTAAGTCTATACCTCAGAAACGGCCTAACGTACGACGTATTCTGACTCTCAAGTCTATCAAGCTGGATGGCATCTATAAGCCCATCTCCAATAAACTTTCTCTCAAGGCCAGGATGGCATCTTCAAGCCCATCTCCGACAAAAGTCCCTACTTCAGCTAGGGCAAATTCCTGGGTATTCTAGTGTTCAATCCTCTTCTATCTTCAAATTCCGACAGGCACTACATCTTCAGATATAAGAAAATTGAACAGGGGCAGCTGTCATACCCCAAAATTTTCCCAACATATTTATTCATAATTCAGTCCATCTGACTTTCAAATGCTCAAAGATATACAAGAAGAAAGCATGCAGTCTCTCTCCTAAACAACATCCTCTAAATTAGGGTTTCTGATTTAATCAAGAAATTTGAACTTCTGATATCCCAAAGTGGATTCCATGATCTCTCATATGCTTCAAAGTTCCCTCATGCCAAGTTTCAAGCCCTGATTCAAAAGATTGCTCACTCAATGGCCCAAACGATCAATAATCGACTAGTTGACCTACAAGTCAAACTATGGTCAAACCACAGTCAAAACTCCTGATTTTTTGCAAACATCCTCATATTAAAGTATCATTCACCATTTGATCAATAATTGATCATGGTTCATCAAGGGAAGATCAGAAATCAACCATTCCAAAAGTTTCTAAATTAGGGTTTTTGGACTAAAAGTCAGCTGAACTTTGACCAGCCATAACTTTCACATGGAATATCAGAAATTTTCCATCCAAAGCTCATGTTGAAGGAAATTGAATTCTCTACAACTTTGTCTCTCACATGCCAAGGCTAAAAATGCTTCATTTGAGAGATATAAGTCAAAACATTATATGTCCTTTCCAAAAGACAACAAAAAGACATCTTTTTCAAAAGCGCACACAAGGAGCATTGAAAATTATTTTGACATGAGACCATAAAAGCTGCTTAGAGGACTCATCAAGGTTTCTAAAAAGTCCTAGAGCTCCTCCATAACTCAAAAATTGAGGGAGATATGCCTTGTCAAAGTTGACTAATTTTGAAGGGAAAAATGTGAAAAAAGGTGGTTCAAAATGGATTTTATTTCAAACAAGTCCAATCTCTTTTGGCCCAATCTTGATCCACAAGGCATCCAAGATATCAAATTCAATTGCCACGAATTTATGAGATTTATTTGATTTTTTATGAATTTTTTATTCATTTAAAATTAACATAATTCAAGTAATTCAAACAAAAATCAAAAGATTTGATTGGAGAGATTTTTTTAACCAAATAAAATCACCAACTGGACATTATATATGATCAATTTTCGTGGAAATTGAGATCAGAAAGAAAAGATCAAAATTAGGCTAAATTTAGAAAGCTTTTAACAAAATTCTCCAATCAAATTTCCAAGATTGAAAGCTTTGGATTCAATGGGATTTTATTAGAATTTGTAACCCTAATACATGCTAATATATATAGACAACAAGAGCAAAGGTTTGGGGGACGAAAAATCAAGAGGGAGCAGCCAAGCAATTAGGGTTCTCCATCCAAAAATTTCTAAGAAGCTTGCACCATCGAATTTCAAGTCCCAGCCTTTCATGATCGATTCTAAGCATTCCATCATCCTACTGGATCACTCAGGACCTCATAACAATTGTTATTGAAGCTCGAGACTGTCTGGATCGTCCCTCATCGTCCTCACCGGTTGGTGTACTTTTGAATTTTTGAAATCTTTAATTCGTACGTTCTTGATGGATTCTACGTGCATACATGCCTTCATGATAATGTTTAGGGTGGTTTTGAATCATTTTTTGGAAGTTCTAACGCAGGATTGAGGATATGCCATTGTTAGGGCATAAACCTTAAACCTATTTGTATCACTTCTTACAGGATGTTTCAGGCCAAACGGTTACCTCCATCGGATTCGCAGCTACTGATTTAGGGGGGGTAGGTTGAATCTTTTGTTTCGATTCACGTTATTTCGCAGGTTCAGTATGCATGGAGATCGGAGGCGATGACCGGGAGAGCGTTTCCGACGGCTCTGTGACTTGGTATCCGGAAGATGCATGCGTGGCGGCGTACGGTTGGACATTCAAGTTCTTCTTGGACTCAGTCAAAAGGCTGAATAATTTCCCTGCATGCGTGGCTTCTCTCTCCCACCTGACTGGCTACACTCGCGCTATTTGGGACCCACAATAGTCTGGTGTTTGACTTAACCCATTAATCTTGTTGCTTGTTTATATTATATTTCAGGTATTATTTAATTGACAAACAACGAACAGCACAGTGGTAAAGACTAGAAGCATGTGAGAAACAAAGCGTGGGTTCGATTCCCACCATGGGCACCTATTTTTAATGTTTCGTTTGTAATGTATATATTCTTGATTCAGCGCAGCATCTGCACACTAGACCATCGTACACCCTCAATCATCAACCGTTAGATCACAACTCTATCAGATCCAACACTCAAGAAAATGCTGATGTACCATGATCCTTCAGAGTCCAACCACACAGAATCCCAGCTAAGTTTCTCTAAATTTTATTTTATTTTTAGTTACATAAATACCTTTTATTTTTTATTTTTTATTTTTTTATTTTTTATTATCATTATTTTATTATTTATTTGTTTTACTATAAATTATTTATATAAATAATAGTTTTATAATTATCTATTTTTAATCGAAAACTCGATTTTCTTTACAATCCTTTAATTTTAATTTTTATTTATACGCTTAATTAATTAAAATATTAGGTTTAACCTTATAACTATTATATTCTATTCTGGTTCATCTAGCTATTTCATCGAACTTTCGATTCCATTAGCCTTTTAGGGTTTGTTCAATCCCATTTATTTATTTTATTTTCCTTTTGGGGATAAAATAGGGTTTATACCCATAGTTAACGAATCTTAAATGCACTAACACTTCTCTTCTTCGCGCCTACTTTTCAGGGTTAGCCAAGATCTTCCGACTACGCGCCATGGCAAACAAAAAGCTGAGTTCTGGTCCCTCTTTTTTATTATTTAAATTATTTTACCTTTTATTTTAATTTTTGCCTTATGGCTTAAATTATGATTGGTTTCAACTGTCAATGAATTACTCCTACACTCACCACTATCATTTTCCGTCTAAATTCTCAGATGATCAGAGTCAATCAAGGGTTCAAGGAAGATCAAGGCAAGGCATTCAGGATGTGGAATTCAATTTTTGCCTTTATTTTTCTGTTACCCTATAAGGGTTTTCGCTTTTTAATTTCCCCCATCCCCGCAAGTGTTTATTGTAATAGTGTAGGTTTTAATTCCTGCCTTTAATTTCTGCCATTTTAAAACTGCGTAGTTAGTAAAATAGGGAGTGCAAGATTATTAACTGAACTTAGATCACTAACTTATAAGATAAATGTCATTGAAGTTAACCACATGATTGTTGTACCCACACACCTTTAGGGTAATCCCTCTGGTTGCCTTTGTTGCCTTATTACTATTGCCTTGTTGCCTCTAAATATACTAAATAGTCAAGTCCCTCGATTCCGAGGATACCTAAAGCAATGTTGCCTTAAAGTTATTGAAACTCCCTCGAAGTTGCCTCGGTAAAAGATGATTGTCTCAATTGCTAAGGTATCCTCGCATGATGCCTAAAAAGATAAAATGACTATTATATCCTTCCCTTAGACTACCTGCCCTCTTTATGGCATGGGACAGTCTTATGGAGAATGATAATTTCGATGACCCGTCCATCCAATTGAAAGACTTCCTGCCCTCTCATGGTATGGATAGACTCTTTCGCTCGAAAAGCTAAAAGAACGATCTTTCAAACTTAGGGTAGTTGCTACTAATTGCTTGCTCTGAATTCAAAACCTTTTTCCATTCTTTTCAAAATCAAATTCAAAAAGACTACGCTTATTTACAAGCTAAAGTTCTTCTTCAAAATATTTTCTTATTCACACACGACATTTCAAACAATTCAAACAAACAAGTGAGCTAAGCAATTAAGAGCCCATGGAAAACCATGGATGCAAAGGGTGACTTACACCTTCCCTTTGTATAACTTACCCCCCGAACTCAAAATCTTTTCAAAAGGTCTTTCCTGTTCTTTTAGCCTTTCCAATTGGATAAAATAAAAGTCGGTGGCGACTCTTGCTATCCGCACATTTCTTTAAAAGTCAGTTCACCGTATTACAGGCCCTTCTGGGGTAATTCTTTTTGCAGTGTTTGTAGGTGTTGTCGGATCATCAACAATGGTCGATGTGATTTCTCCATCCTTCGGTAATGAAAATAAACAAATATTTTGAATATACAGCATATTATATCAACAATACATGGAAAAAGTATTTGGAAGGTTACCACAACGTGGTTTAGATTTTTGGTGTTTACGTCCTCTCCAACATTTTCCATTAGCTATTTCAGAAGTAATGCAGCAACAGTAATGCAGAAGTAATTATACCCTTAAGGGGGAAAATAGACAGCATGTGTAAAATAGGTTTAAGTAACATTTAAACAAACCTAGATTGAGATGGAGTCATGGGGCACATCTTGGATTGGCTTTACTTCGTCAATTGGATTCTCAATTGTCTGTACAATAAAAAAACCAGGATTAATTCAAGAAGTATAACAACTATTGATTACGGTTTTCACGTAGAAGAAGAAGACCTGAGGCGATTGAATTGGTCCTTCAAGTTGATTGATAAGTTGTTCATCCTTCGGAAACTGCACGACGAAACAACTCTTTCATCTAGGCTGCCACTTAACTTTGAAGGCAAATGTATTTCCCAACATTTTGCCAAGCACAAGAAGGAACTCAAGGGGATCAGTGAATAGTGATTCCAGCCTGAAGTCAGATACCACGTCAGTAACAACATCAAATAACTAACACATCCATAATCTTACCAACAAACAATTCATTTTAGAAACAAAAATCAGCATTGTTACATCGATCATTATTGCACGGAGCCGTGCAGCTGATGTTTCCAACAATTCCGCTGCTTCTCTATCCCAAAAGATGAAGGTCGCTTGGTTTCCTTGATGTAGAACCTCATCCAAGATCTTATACCTAAACATAGGGAAGTGTAAAATGGGACCTTACAAATGATCCAAAATATAACAAAAAGTACATAAGGATATAAGGTAAACTCAACCTCCAAATATCAGCTTCTGTCCGGTGGCCATCCCTACAAAAGAAAGGCGCCTTATCGCCCTTTGAATGTTGGGGACACTGGTGGCATTTCCTGTAGCACCAGCCATTCTCATCTGCAATAAGCTTGTCTGTTGTGGCAACAGTAACGCATACTGTCCCCTGTATATAAATAGTAGTATAAGTAAAATGTATTCATGAAAAGTATAATATTGGCTACGCTATGCAGTGAACCTCGGACAGGCTGACGATTTTGGAAAGCTGCACAGTAATAGCTTTGTCCATAAATTTCTCAGTCGGAGTCATTTGCAAAGAAGCAGACTGCTGTGACCATTGTCGGGAGTTACTGGTTGCGTTGCTCAATGTTTTTGTATCCTTAGGCAAGCTGTATACGCAAACTAGGTAAAACACATCACAAAATTATAAATAAGCTATTTTCTACGATAAAAACATCCAGAAGTAAGGAAAAAATGTGATTGGTTAGCAAGTACCGAAGTAGGAAATCATTGATTTCAGGGAGGTCTTCGTTGATATGAATCTTAGTGACATTGTTTGTGTTGGTCACCGCCAGTGGAAATTTTCCGACAATAGAAGTGGTTTTACAAACATAGGAGCAAATAACATTCTATCCAAGTGCTACTGCGATGTTCAAGAATATTACCTGGCTCCTTCACCTTAGCATATTTGATGTAAATGACCGTTGGTATTTTAGGATCAAGCCTTTTCTGTTTGTATTCGAAGAATTCAATTGCGTAGTCTTCCCACAGCGTACAGTAGTTAAGAGTGTTATCCCTAAACGTCGGATAAACCATATGTTAGAGATTACATAGTAAATAAAATACAGGGGAGTATAAATAAAACAACATACCCCAAATCTCTTAAAACCTGGTTGACCTGAGGCTTTTTAACCTCCAGCGTGAGACTGTGTGTAACCTATGTCATCGACGACACCAAGCACATCTAAGAGAAACATAGGTATAAGTATAGTACAAATAAAAACTAACAACATACACAGAGCACGTAGATAGCAGAGAGTTCAAATACATACCATAAAGTACATTCCGTTTCCATTTCCCCGACATTATATCTGCAAACGGGGTTAAGACGTTAACCTTAGCCGGGATGTCGTGCTTCCCTACATCTCCAATAGTTGTACCTCCCATGAATTTCAAAACAAACTTATGGTTGGTTACTTTAAACTTCAGGTCATTGGGCTGTACGCGGAAGTTGGACAATGTACAGGTCGTATGAACATCTAAGTCGTCGTCAAACGCTTGCTTGTACGCAGTTGGAACAATGACGTGAATGTCACTACCCTGAAAATGAGCAAAAGTACTAAAATTTTTAGCATGGACTCATATGAGAAGAAAATGCCATGTAAGGTACAAATCTCAAATGAAAAAGTAAAGAAAAACACATCAAAACCAGAGAGACCATAAAACCACAAAGATGTTCAAATCAACAGAGAACTAAAGAAAAACAACTGAAGCACTAAAAAATGTAAAAGGATAATTTTTACGCATACGTTTGTGGTAAGAATACAAACGTCCACGTCACTAAACCGAATCAAAACGAAGGTTGCCAAAAAAGAAAATGATAAAAGCACTGAAAAAACCAAAAGAGGACGACAAACTCATGCTTTTGTCAACTACCACCATATCAAAATGCTCTTTGTTAGCCGTAGTGACTTTCCATTTGTGATGAACTCTCACAGCAATATTCCACAGGTCCTTGCGGTCGCTGATGTCGCCGATCTTCTCAAATGGTCTAGCCATTGATTTGTTCGCGACAGCCAAAAGGGGTGGAAGCCAGAAGTTTGCGAGGAGAGGAATGAGGAATGAGGAAAATGGTTTCAGAAAGAGTGTGTTGTTGACATGCTGAGAAGTAGGTTTGAGAAAATGTGTGTGGTACGCATAACCTGTATTGATAGACATTGCATAGGAAACCGGGAAAGAGGGAAAATTTTGAAAAGAAGTATGATGAATTCAGTTGAGAATGAAAGGAAAAAGCATAATAGTTATGAATGTTGGTACCAATGTAGAGCAAAATAGGTAATATGTGTTGTTAGAAAGTAACTATTAGTTCCATAATTAAGGTAAGGGCATGAAAAGACCAAATAAGTGGGAAAAGTTCTTATGTGGAGGGATTTGGTAAAAGGTTAGAAAAGGTATTTCCAGATCCATAGATCTTCTTATATGGTAGATTTGAGTGTGTAAACTTCATCTACTCGATTTTCTATTGGGTTAATGAATTTTTTGGTCCCTCTAAATATTTCAGATTTTATTTTTAGTCCCTCTAAATATTTTTTTCAAAGAATAGTCCCTCTAAAATTTTTCATCCACAATTTTAGTCCCTTTTGCTAACGTCCGTTAACAGAGCTAACATGGCACTGCCAACGTGGAAAAGATGCTGACATGGATCCCACATGGCATTTGGTTCCCATTTTATATTTTTTATATAAATTTTATTTTTAGCGACAAATATTCTGTCGAAAATTAACATCATATAAAAGCCCATAATTTGTAGCTAATCCGTAGCTAAGTTGTAACTAATTACTAGCCAATTCAAAATCATCATTTTTATGACCTAGAATTTGTTTTTTTTCATGATTTTTTACAAGAAATTATATCATATTACAAAGATATAACTCACAAAAATTTAATTTTTTTTAGTTGAGATAAATTAAATATGATTTTTTTACGAGTCAAATTTTCTTTAAACTGGAAACACAAACGTTAGCAAATGATTGATTTTTAGGCTATTATTTTTCAAGGAGTTATATCATAACATATTTAAAATATCTGCAAATTTTCATGGCATTTCGAATAAGTCTCAATTTATTTTGATTTTCTAATCGAAACACATATATGTGTTTTGATCTAAATATCAAAACAAATCGAGACGTATTAAAAATGCCATAAAAATTTGCAGATAGTTTATATATATGTTATGATATAACTCCCTTAAAAATAATAGCCTAAAAATCATTCATATGCTAACGTTTTCCTTGTTTTCGTTTTAAAGAAAATTGACTCGTAAAAAAAATCATATTTAATTCATCTCAAGTAAAAAAAAGTTAAAATTTTGCAAGAGATATCTTTGTAATATGATAGAATTTCTTGTAAAAAATCATGAAAAAAAATTCTAGGTCATAAAAATGATGATTTTGAATTAGCTAAGAGTTAGTTACAAATTAGCTACGTATTAGCTACAAGTTCGGGGCTTTTATATGATGTTCATGTTAGCGACGGATTTTGCGACGAAATTTATATCACTAAAAATAAAATTTATATAAAAAATATAAAATGGGGACAAATGCCACGTGGCATCCATGTCAGCATCTTTGCCACGCTGGTAGTGCCACGTCAACTCAGTTACGGACGTTAGCAGGAGGGACTAAAAGTGTGGATGAAAATTTTTAGAGGGACTATTCTTTGAAGGAAATATTTAGAGGGACTAAAAATGAAATCTGAAATATTTAGAGGGACCAAAAAGTTCATTAACCATTTTCTATTTATGAATTAATCCCACGCTATGAGACTAAGATAGAGAAAACTGTCAAATTAATCTCTAACTCAGTAGAATATTTTTTCAATAGGTCATTGATCTATTAATATATCAAAAATATTAATGTTTCTATTAAAGTATTACCTTGATCCTTGTTTTAAACCATTTTTTATTGACTGTAAAACTTTTCATTTTCAACCCATGAACTCGATAGATCAATCTGAAGTTCTCTTAAAATTTTATTGAATTTTTAGACTTAGTTGATTGTTTTACGTGTCTAAAGTCTTATGTAATGTTTGAATAGCAAAATCAAAAGAAAAGTAGTAAAAATGATGTAAATGAAATTCACGAAGAAAACAAGATAAATGATCTAATTGTTGGAGCACAAAATTGAAGATGGAGATGAAGAAGAGCGAGAAAAGATAGAAACTGTAACTAACTTTTACTCAATTGAAAAACAGTTACAATGAACTATTCTACTATATCATTACAAAGCAAAAAATGAAATATATACTAAACTCATATTGGACCAACTAGCTAAAGTCCAACACACGACCCAAAACAAACTAACAGCAAACACTGAATGTGCAATTACACTTCAATGCAATCCATTAATTCACATTCAGAGGTAAAATCAACAACACCAATTTTATTTCTTAAATTGATGAAGTGTCAAGTCTTGACAGCTTTAGTTTGCACATCTGCAAGTTGTCTCTGGGTGCTACAGTGCACAACTTCTAGCACTCTATTTTGAACTTGATTCCTCAGATAGTGAAACTTCGTGTCAACGTGCTTGCTTCTCCTATGTAACACTATGTTCTTGAAAAGGCTTATAGATGACTTGTTGTTAATCATTAGCTTCGCAGGCTTGCTCACCTTGATCTTCAAATCTTGCAACAAATTCATCAGCTAAACAGCTTGACATGCAAACAAAGCACCAGCAATGTACTCAATATTACAAACTGACAAGACAACCACATGTTACTTCTTGGAGCACCAAGAAATGGGACTTCCCAGACATTTGAATATCCAAAAGTAATTCTTCTGTAAACTCTATCACTACACCAGTCAGAGTCTGAGTAACACATAAGTTCTGACTCACATTCAACTTCAGAAGGAAACACAACTCCAAACTTTAGATTCCCCTTAATATACCTCAAAATCCTAACTACGGCTTGGTAATATGACCACTTTGGTTTGTTCAGAAACCTACTAATAATTCCAACTGCATATCAAATGTCAAGTATGGTATTACCGATATATCTTAGTGATCCAATCAACCGTTTAAAAGTTGTAGCATCTACATCATCATCCTCAGCATCAAAATCCAGCTTGTGATTCGTCTCAGCAGGTGTGATTACAGACTTGTAATTTGTTAACTCAAATCTCTTCAGATGTTCAAGTTCATACTTTAGCTAATGCAAAATGATATCCTTCTCAGCGTACAAAATCTCGATCCCTAAAAAATATACCACATTTCCCAGATCACTCATCTCAAACTCATTCATCATCACCTTCTTGAACTTGACTATCTTATCAAAACAATTTTCAGTCGGTAATATGTCATCAACATAGAGACATACCAGAATCATATTGCATTCAGAAGTATGTTGAACATAAACACCATTTTCCATCTCACATTTCTAAAACCCCTACTTCTTAAAAAATAAGTCAATCTTCAAATTTTAAGCTCTTGGAGCTTGCTTCAATTAATACAAGCCTTCATGCAACCTGTACACCATCCTTTCTTGATTTTTTCACAAATCCAGGAGGTTGTGGCACATAAACTTCTTGTAAAAGACCGTTCATAAATGAATATTTAACATCCGGATGTATCATATTAGCAACTATATCACTCACCAACTTGATTGTTTCATGTCTAGCATAGGTGCAAATACCTCAAAGTAATCTAGCCCAGGTTTATGAAGAAAACCTCTAGCTACTAATGTTGCTTTGTGTTTTCCAATTGATTCATTTGGCATCAACTTCACCTTGAAAACCCATCTGACACTGATGACTTTCTTGTCCTTTGGAAGCTCAGTCAACTCTCAAGTCTTGTTTCTTTATATGGCCTCAAGTTATTCTTTCATGACCTTTAGCCAGACTTCTTCTTGAGTGCTTCTTCTGTATTCATAGGTTCAAAGTCTACTAACATGTTACACCGAATGAATTCTCCTTTAGAGTCTATTTCAATAGTGCGTAACATGTCAAACTCTACAAACCTTCTAGGTATTTGTCTCATTCTCTGTGGTCTTTGAACTTGTTCTGAATCTTCTATGGAATCTGGAACAGTATCAACTTCTGAACCTCCTCCAGAAGTTTGACCCCCAGAGTTTAGAACACCTTCAAAATCTAGATCACCTTTAGAGTCTCCATCAGAGTCACCTTCAGAGTCGCCTTTAGACTCTGATTCACCTTCAGAGTCGCCTTCTGACTCTAATTCACCTTCAGAATTATAATCATTTTCAACTTCAGAGTCATCTTCAGATTCTGACTCATCATCAGAAACAACTTTCAAACTTCCTTCAGAAGCACCTCCAACACCAGAGGCAGGATTAGATGTGTTTCAATCCCAAGTTTATGAATCTTTCACTATGAAATCTCTGCTGAATTCCACCTTCTTAGCGATTAAAAAATAAATCTTATAAGCACATGTATTATGGTACCCGATTAATAACATCATTTTTCTTCTATCATACACCTTATTTCTAGTAGCACCTGAAACATGTTTATAGCAAACAGAACCAAATACCCTAAGGTGACTCACACTTTGCTTATCTCTATTCCGCTTCTCAAAAGGAACAACTTCCTTCAGCTTCTTAGTTGGACACCTGTTGAGCACATACGCTGCAGTGGCAACAACTTCTCCCCACAATGAGTGAGGTAGCTTCTTCTCCTTTAGCATTCTCCTTGTCATATAAATCAAAGTAAGATTTCTTATTTCACTAATACCATTGTGTTTTGGAGTATACAGAGTAGTCACTTCATGCTCAATTCCATTTTCTTCATAAAACTGTCTGAACTCTATAAAGTTATACTCACCTTCACCATTAGTTCTAAGAATCTTCAGCTTCTGACCACTCTGTCTTTCTGCCTTCACCTTGAACTTCTGAAACTCAGTAAACACCTCATGCTTAAACTTGATGAGTGCTACCTATGTCATTCTTGTGAACTCATCCATAAATGACATAATACTTGTTTCCTCCAAGTTAAGGTTCTGGGAATGGCCCACAAACATCAGAGTGCACAATTTCCAAAGCATGCTTTGTTCCTGGAAACTTATTATGCAAATGGAAATCTAGGTTGCTTAATTTGCATGCATATATCACATGAATGCTTAGGCTTCACAATCTTTGCAATGTCATGTACCAGTTTCTTAGAATTTAGATGCCCCAAGCTTTTGAAATTCAGATGCCTCAACCTCGGATGCCAAAGCTCACTGTCCCCTTCCGTTCCTTCTTCACTTAGGCATTTAGTTTCAGTTGTCTCCATATCCACCTTGAATGTTCTGTTAATTCCCTTCTTAGATTGCATAATCAGCTTCTAATCATAATTATAAAGCTTCAATATATTTTCCTTCATAAAAACTGAGAAACCTTTCTCAATTAGTTGACCTACACTCATTATATTTCTCTTTATGTCTGGAACATACCTAACATCTTTGATCATAACAATTTTACCATTCTTCACTTATATTCTGGCATTTCCATTCCTTAGGCATTAAGGAACCTATCATTAACACATTTAATCTTTGTCCTCTTTCTAGAGTCAGAGTCTATCAACCATTGTTTGTTTCTAGTTATGTGATTTGAGCAGTCAGTATCCATATACCATCTTTCATACTCTAATTTTTAACCCCTTGAGATGTCACATCTCAACTACTTCATCAACTCAAAGCAGATACCCAGAGCAGTCACTTGTTCACCAAGTACTCAGTCTAGGGTTTCAAGCCAGGAAGTTTAGGCAAAGGATCAATCAAAGATGGAAATGATCCTCAACACAATCATAGGCCTCAAGATGTTCTATTCATCTACATATAATCTCCAATCTCAAGGCATCAAACCTCAAATCCATCAAGGTCACCAGATTAGGGTTTTGAGCTTATCAGGGACTGATATCAGGGCTTTCACTTGGGAAGACCCATAAAGCTTAAAAGCATGATCCAAAGAGCTCAAGTATCTTCAAATTATCCCTACATAAATATCCAATGCAAGATGTACTTCAATTCAAGTTCAACAACCCTCAATTTCATTTGGCCTATAATTAGGGTTTTTGACCTAATTCACCTAGGGAGTTGACTTTTGACCAGGACAAAATCACATGGCTCAAATCATAGCTCAAGGACCTCTAATGCTTCAATATAATCCACTCCCATCATTAATTTAAATAGGAGAGCTTGATTCATTTGAAATCTCCAAGAATGCAATTCATTTGGAAAAGTCAACTGTACAAGTTTGACTTTGACTTTTGAGAAATTTGGTCAACCATTGACTTTTGAAGATCAAAATCATCAACATATGATCATCAAAGTCATTTGATCAAGAAAAATCAAGGAGATTAATCAAGATTCAAAAAGTCAACAAAAAGTCAAAGATAAAATAATTAGAAATTTTTCAAGTATTTAGGCTATAACTTCATGTGCAAGCAACTTCAATTTTCAAGTACAAACTCAAAAATCTCCCATCATGAAAGTTGTAGATCTTGATCAAACAAACAACTTTGTCACTTTTAAAATTTTCTCAAAAGATGAAGCATTTGGAAGATAGGAGCTTACCAACTTTCAAGCCAAAAACACTTAGAAAATTTCTAAGTGTTTAACCCTAGTTTTTTCTTAACTTCATGGCCAATTTTCACCAAGTTCCCAAATGATTTTGAGGAAACCCCAAACAAGTGAATTGAATTACATCATCTAAGCTTTCCAAAAAGTATTAGATCATCTCTTAATTCAATTTGAGAAAAGATTTATGCATGGTGGAAGTAAGGCCCTTAAAGTTGGATTTTAGGCATGACCAACCTTGCATTTTACCAATTTTGTGCAAGTACCTCCACAAATTTGTGCATCTCATTTAAATAATATCATAATAGATCAAGAGGAATCAATTGTATCATTGCATCAAATTTGCAAGTTACAAGAATTTTCAAATCCCATGTGGTTATGTAATGATTACAAAATGGAATTTTTGGCAAAATTGGTGAATCATCAAAGGAATCTTTCCAAGGCCAATTGGATACTCCAACACATCAGAAATGAGATATAGTATATGATAGAATCAAGGGCTAGGGCTTGATCAAGTAGAATCAAAAATTCATTATTGCATTTCCAAAGATATTTCCCATTTTTTTCTTCACTCCTAAGCTTCTCTCCAAGTGACCACACTATGCCTACCTCACTCTCTTACTATCTCAATCCAATTGCCTATAAATATGAGGCTCTTTCTCATTCAAATTCACTCCAAAGCAACTTTAATTCTTACTTTCCTCAAATTCTCTCCTTTTGCTCATTTTTCAAAAGTTCCATGAGTGAAGAAGTGAATTCTTCAAACCAGAACTCTTCCCTTGAAAATGAGCATTCACACACCTCAAACACATCATTTATGAGCTATCCAAACACTCATCCATGATCTGTAACATCATAATCACAAAGTTCCACATCACACTCAAGCAAGATGTAGATGGTCAAGTGAAGGTGTCCAGATTCATCAAAAAACTTCAGCAACATCTCTAATTCAAAATTCGATACTCACTTTGAAGGTAAGCCTTGAACTCTAAAATCTTTGGTTCATGCATTTTAAACATTCAAACAAGTTACCATCATGTTTCTGCACATATATAGATCATTTACCCTCAATCAGTTGAACAAAATCATGCATATCCAGAATTTCATGTTGAATTTTTATTTCTAGGGTTCTTAGTGTTCATACGATAAATCTTGAATTACACTGAAAATAAATGAAATTTAAGACCACCATTAGATTCCTTGTTAAAAAACGAGCAAAATTCATGTTTACATCATCACATTTCTTTAAGAAACAATGAAGTTAGGAATTCAAATATTTGAATGTTGAAGATGATGATGAACATGGTGGCGCGAAGTTAGACATATGGGGACAAGTTTTTATATTTAATTAATTAGGCGCATTAATTCGACAAACCAAACGGGTCCAGATGGTGAGTGTTTTGTGTAGTAACATGAAGGGTGTGGGTTCAAGCCCTTACAAGGCCAAACCTAACTTTTTAACACTAAATTCTTTCATTTTTTTACAACTTGACACAATTATTTAACCTATCAAAATTAATCATTTTTAATTGATTTTTTGCACACTCCTCATTTAATATATATATATATATATATGATTAAATGCACTTTTGGTCCCTGTAAGTTAGCGAGTTTTGATTTTCGTCCCTGTAAGTTTTTTTTGTATGAGTCCCTATATTTCACTTTCGCATTCGTTTTAGACCCTAAAATCAAAATCCGCAGGAAAATTCGCTAGAAAATCCGCAAGAAACTTGCAGATTTTCCTGCAAATTTTAGCTTTAGGGACTAAACCTCAAGCAAAAAGTAAGATATAGGGACTCAAACAAAAAAAAATAACTTACAAGGACGAAAATCAAAAATTGGCTAACTTACAGGGAATAAAAGTGCATTTAAGCCATATATATATATATATATATATATATATATATATATATATATATATATATATATATATATATATATATATATATATATATATATATATTGTGAATATCCAAAAAAATCACAAAAAAAAATATTTATTTGATGTATTTTTAATTAGTTGAAAAAGTCATATTTTTAAGTATTTTAATACTTATAAAAAACATAGGTTTTGATTTCTTTTCTCATCTAATCATTTTCAAACCTCTATGTGATTAAATATTTTTGTTTTAAACAATGTTTGATGTGCATACCATGTTCACCTTGATTTAAATGTCTTTACACCTTAAAATCAAACTGTTTGTTAGTATCGATCGATCGAACGCTCAGGGTTTTCAATCAACAAAACTCTTCATGTTTAAACTACTAACAAACTTTTGGCCTCTTGATTTTTAAAGAGTGTAAGACCCAACCCTTTTTATTTTTAACTTTTAAATACATACAATTTTCATTTTAAATACAATTTGGCATCTCCTTTAGTATAAGCCATCCTTTGTACATATTTTGTCTGTTTAAAGAACCTTGTTTTTTTGTAAAACCTTCTCATCTCTTTTTAATCTCTGGTACTAAGAGGAGAATTATTCCCGGTGAAACTGCTCTTAGACCTTTGGGATTCTCTTCTAAGTTATAAGCCCCAAGACTTCTCTTCTTCTATTTTCATCTGTTTTTCAAAACAAAACTCTGGTACTAAGAGGAGCATTATTCCCGGTGAAACTGCTCTTAGAACTTTGGGCCTCTCTTATGAGTTACAAGCCCCAAACTTCAATTCTTCTTTTTTTTAAACTATTTTCAATTAAACTTCAAACTGTTTTCAATCAAACTTCAAAATGTTTTCAATTCAAACCTTTCACTGTTTTCAAGTCAACTTCTCATATGTTTTCAATTCAAATCTTCTGGGCATCTCCTTGAGTATAAGCCCCATTCTTTATAAATATTTCATTGGGCTTCTCCTTGAGTATAAGTCCCATCCCTTCTTTCTCATCTCAGATTATTGGGCCTCCATTACAATATAAGACCCAACACCTTTTGTTCATACAGTAAATAAATCTTTTGGGCTTCTCTTTGAGTTATAAGACCCAACACCTTTTATTTTCAATAAAACACTTCATTGTTATCATCAAAACATTCAATGTTAATAAGGCTCTATACACACATCAGTCCTGAGCCTCCTCTTCATATTATGAGTTTTTATAGCTTTCATTTACTACTTTAAATACCTTGTCAAATATGAATTGTGTATATACTGCTTAGATCTCTGTCAGAGAAAAACCTAAGATAGATAAATTGTATATATATTATATGACTATGACCAGGATTGAGGATTACTTCCCAGTGAAGCCTCTCCTAATTAGACAACATAGATTCTTGCCATAAGATGAATTATTCCTGGTGAAACATCTTGAAACCCTTAGATCAACAATAGAGCACATCCACCTGAAGAGGATTAATTCCCGGTGAAACCTCTTACCCTTTTGCTTAAAGCCAAATTAGGCAAGCCAACATATCTTTCTCTTGTGCTACAACAAGGACCCTCGATGACCCTCGATTAGCCTCCTCTTGGGCTCCCAATACAAGGACCCACAGGCTTCTTCTAAGCATTTCCCTTCAACTTCCTCTTGAGCTTGTATACAATGACTCTCAGGCTTCTTAAAAGCTTAGGACAGGTCTTTAGTCACCTTTATCCAAACTCCTGTGAGAATCCAAATCCTTCAAATACACAATCACAATCATTTAAGTATTCAAAACCCTCTCACTGTATCAACTCTTGGGACTAAGAGATATGGAAAATCTCAGTCATCCATCTTCCCTCAATAGAGTCAGCCTCAATCTTGGGCTTTGTACAAGACATAAAAACATTATCTTCCAACAGTCAAAAGATTCAAACCTCTGGATTTTTCCCCAAAAGAGTCAGCCTCAATCTTGGCTTTGTACAAGACACCAAAACAAACTGTCATACAGCTTTTCAAAAATATAGTCTTTCAAAACTCCTTTCTCACAGAGTCGGCCTCAATCTTGGGCTTTGTACAAGACACAAACTACCACACAGTCTTCCAAATATACTCCCCATTTGAGTTAGCTTTAATCTTAGGCTTTAAGCAAGAAGTATTCCATTCCCCTCAGAATTAACCTCAATTATGGACTTCATACAAAAAAGAGATAAATCAAAGTCCATTCCTCAGTGAGACAACCTCAATTATGGGCTTAATACATAATAGACAAAATTCACCAGTCTCCACTCAATAGAGTATACCCTCTGAGTCAGCCTTAATTTTGGGCTTAGTACATAACACACAAAATTCTTCAATCAAAACATTCCCTAGTGGAGATAACTCCAACAAAGTCAGTTTCAAACTGCCATTTAAGCCTCAATCTTGGGCCTTGTACAAGACAGTAAAAATCCATATCTTTTATAAAAAAGTGAGACATGATTCATCTCTACAGAAGAGACATTTCTTCTATTACACTTCATTCAAACATACAAACACTATCAATCATTATCAAATCATTTTCCCGTTTAGGTGATGTAAGTGGCATGTTCTGTTGATTCAAAAATCCAGACTTGTTGTCCTTCCCCAATGGTTGAAAAAATTGTTCTTTCATTCAAGAGATTGTGACTGACATGTTTGTTTCTTCCAAGTAAGGTCCCTCTCTTATGAAAAGAACCTCCATTCTGTCACTTTCAAAAATATTTGTGGTGGAATAGTAAAGATTTCTCTTTGTTAAGATGATGACTTGTCTTTTTTCTATAAATAGAGATAATTTTTCAGCTTCAACCTTAAGCTTTGAACAAGGCATACAAATTCAATCCACTTCCCTATTAGTTCCCCGGACTACAAAAGCTCTGACTTCCATTAGGGATATGTAGGCATGAAATTCACAAGGAATCTTTGTGAACAAACAAAACACCAAAAATAGTCAATTTATCTATCTTTCTTCAATTCATTCTCTCTCATATCACAAAGGAGAAACTTTCCCAGTAAACAAATAGTTAACAACCCAAAAGTCAAACATAAACAGCAAAGGGCTCCTGTAGAGTACCACAGATACTTAGGGTGCTAATACCTTCCCTCTATATAACCAACCTCCTGAACCCTAGATCTCTATTTAGGTGATATCCCCACACCTAAGCAACACACCCAGGGTTTGTTTTAGATTTTCCCCTTCATACGCCCTAGGATAAATTAAAAGTTCTATTGTAACCACTCAAACGAAGGATCCCTGAGGTCCTAAAATTTGGCACGAACACCACCATTCTGACAATTCACTATTATCAAACTCATAATCCATAAATATCAAAGGTTCATCATTAGACTCTCAGGATATGTTTCCTTCGCCTGTCATCTTTTCTTTATTTGATCAATGTAACACCTCATTTTCTACCCGACGTTTATTATAAAAATTAGAGTTATAAAATTTCAACACATAAACATGATGCTACATTTTCAACTGAAAACAACAGCTTTTTATTAATAAGGTAGCGGAATTACAATTATTCAACTTCAAATCATTTATCATTTTTATTCAAATAAATAACTTCAATACAACAACTATTTAAGGAAGGTAGACAAGTAAAAAATAAACGAAGGTAGACAAAAATCAACATAAAACAAGTCAAAAATAAACAATAATCGTTCATCCCTCCGAGTGCTACGTATCAGAGCGACCAATCGACTTTGAACTAACGAAGGTAGACAGCCTTCACATCTTGAATACCTGCACATTACCCACGTAGAGGAAACATCACAGCATAAGGGGTGAGATTCTCAAACCATATAATTGAGTTTATGATAAATAATATATTTGACTCAAATTATATAAAATTATTACATCACAACCATTCATACAACATTTACAACAATTATGTCATCAAAATATTATAACAACTTTTTCATTAACATGCAATAACAACTTTATATAAAAAATTATTAATATAATGGAAATAAAAAAACAATATATATTAGAACCGGTTCATATGAAAATCACGCCTCACAATATTTTAGGGCAATATTATTCACCACATAATCATCAACATAATATAACAACAACTCATCAGCACATCAACTCAAATACGCATCAACTCAAATACACATCTATTCAAATACACAATAATGAACGTGACTCAACAAATGCACATGCATGTGGTACCATTGGAGCAGAACTCCCAACTTAGAAACGAAGCAGAACTCCAAACTTAATAATTGCCAATATCCGAGGCGTCAACAAGGCATAAGCCTTCAACTTCAACGTGGTGCCAATCCAGGCCAACTTGTAGAGCATAAGCCCCAAACAATGATATGCTATGTATGCAAACAACTTAAGACACACACCAAAGCAACAGTACAACATTAACAACACAACCACAACGTCATAACAACAATAGTAACAGAAACAACAACTAAATATCAACTCAACAACTTAGCCAACCTTGTACCCATAAATAGAGGCACTCATCACATTTAAACATTTGCCATAGGCCTGCAACTTTATATCAACATGGCAACAACAACATATTCAACAACAACATTAATCAACAACACTTATTTCAACAACATTAATCAACAACAAACAACATAAATAATTTATCGAAATATATTTAAGGTCTACTTAATTATTCGGGTAAAATCAACTAAATTCGGTTAATTAAATTCTTCTATTAAACTATGAATATTCATCAAATTAATTAAAATCACTATTGCTATCAACCTGTTAATTTTCTACTATTTTATTTAACCTACTAATTCTTGCTGTTATACAAAATATAATGCTATTATATCCTCATGTAACCTACTATTAATTTACTAGTACTGTCATATCCCAAAATTTGCCCATCACATTTGTTATACCCCAAAATTTGCCCGGATCTTTTTCAAAAAAGAAGGCAACAAACTTTTGTCTAAAAATTGAGAGTTTCATATAATCTTGGATTTTATTTCATAAATATCCTGATTTTATGAATACTCGGTTTTTAGAATTTTTATTATACGGTATTTTGGCTCGCTGTTGAATTTATTCTTACACAAACGCCAATTACTGTTTATCACTTCACACACGCTGTTTATTTGAGATTTATTTACAGATAAATAGTGCTGACGCAATTGGTACATAATTAAATTTTTTGCAGGCGCAAAGTCCGGGGATTCAGACTGTACTGGTAACGAGTAAATTATTATTAGTTTTTTGTTTCCCACTAATTTTTGTACTATATTCTATTATTTTCAAAATCTTTTCCTTTCTTTTCAAATCTCTTTCTTTCAAAATCAAATCCTAACTTTATTCTATACAACTTTCTTTCAAATCCTACTACCACTCAAATTTTCCTTTTTTGTACGGAATCACTTCATTCCCCAACGTCTCTATCCTTCTTTTCACTCTATAAATACCTCTCATTTTTTCCATAAATACTCACATCAAATTTCAACTCATCTCTCAAATTTCTACCTCATATTTATTTTCTCTTCTTCCCCGGCAAAAATGGCGAAGTGGATGGATACGTGTTTTCTTATGGTCATCACTATTTTAGTGGTGATCATGTCCTTTTTCTGTCTGCATAGCCCTGAAAAATGCGGACCTGGGTTGTTTACACTCCCGATCATCTATATGTTGTTATTTATAGCATGGGTTTTTAATCGTCATTTTTAAAGTTTATCGTATCTTTTGTTTTCAAATAATGTACCATTTATTTGTCGTACTGTTCATTATATTATGTAATATTTGTACTGTCAGTATTAAATGTCGTACTATCTGTCGTACTGTAGTTTAATTATCTAGATAATATTTTGTGTGTTTTCTGCCAGTTAAATATTTATTTTTCTGCGCCTTAAATATTTTTCAAGGTTATAATCGGTAATTTCGTTCGCGTACAGTATATTTTATTTATTTATTATGTCTGTGTTTTTCTAACAACTCATGTAAATAAATTTTCACCATTAACACAACAAAAAAAACAAAAAGAAAAAAATTAACTTTAACTGTTGAATTTTCACTTTAACTGTTACGTTAATGCCCGAACAGCCAGTTGACAGTCAAACCCGCTGACAGCATAATTCTCCGTGTTTTGTACCATCAATCAAATCAATCTTTTGCATTTCAAAATTCCAAGATTTTTGTTCTAGAAGTCTTTTGAACATCACATGATCAGCAGAGACTCAGCACTGCACAAAAATCAGGTACGCTTAACTGTCTCCTACACAAACAATCCCTAACTAGGGTTTTTGTTTTTTTCAGGAGAACAAGTTTTTGGAGACCTCAAATGGATTTCATGGACCTCCATATATCTCAAAGTACCACCATACAAATTTTCAAACTTCAGTTCGCTCAGACGCGCAGTCAGCAGCTCAAACAGTCAACAGACGACCAGTTTGACCGAAAAGTCAACAGACAGTCAAAAATGAAATTTTTTGTCAACATCCATATTTTGTCAAAAGATTCATCATTTGATCATTGGTTGATCATAATTCATCAAGGAAAGATCAAAAATCAACAAAACCCTAAGTTTCAAAATTAGGGTTTTCTCCTAAAAAGTCAACTGAACTTTGACCGGCCATAACTCTCTCCTCGTTCATTCAAAAAATTCCAACCCAAGCTTGTTTTGAAGGAAATTCAATTATCTTTCAAATGAAATTGATCCTATGGTCACTGGATTCACCATTTGGAAAATATGAGCCAAGACATTACAGGTCATTATCAAAGTCAACAAAAAGTGGTTTTTTGTCAAAGGCCATAACATCAAGATAACTTCTCCAAATGAAAAAAATTTCCATAGTATCTTGTAGAGGACATATTGAGGTTTCTAAAAAGTACAAGAACTCCTTCATATGATCAAAATTGAGGGATTTATGCCTTGTTAAAGTTGGCTATTTTTTGGGAAAATGCATGAAATCAACATTTATCAAAAATGTTTTTTTTTCCAAAAGGGGCCAAGTTTTCATGATCCAAACATGTTCCCAATAATGTTAAGGGCCTCCCACGACCAACTTAAGGCCCATAACATTTTTATTTCTTTTTTGGTTTAATTTTATTACATTTAAAGTTAAATTGAAAAAGAAATGGTGAAGGATAATGATACATAGCTTTGATCTTAAGCTAAAGTCATCAAGAATTGATTCCACTCTGCAGCATGAAGGTACATAGCAGGCCTAGGGCAAGAGGGTGAAGAAAAATCAAGCCATGGTTGCTTGAATTCAAAGCTTTATATTATTTAAAAAGTCAAAAATTCAAAGGCACTTAATGCTTGTTAGCTTAAGATTTAAGTACCTCCATGGCCTATAAATGGAGTAGAACACTTCAGTAACAAAGAGACACAAGTTCAGAACCAATACTATGCATATACCACTCTTGTAACAACTTGTAATTTTGAAGAAAATTTAGAATTCGAATTTTAAATTTCAGCTAGTTTCAATCCAAACCAAGTATTCAAACATCATCTCTGAACTTCATTGAACCTATCCAAATAAATTCTAAGCATCAAAACCTCACAAATTGAGCTACACAAGCCACAGGTTGTTCAAACAAAAATCAACTCGTATCTGATCATTCATGCATGTTTAATAAGATGTAGACATATATTTGTGTTTAGATTGGTGCTCTGGTCGTTTCTGGAGCTCTAATTGAGTTTTAATGGCCGTTTGTAGAATATACCATTTTAGGGTTCTTAAGCTAAAATTTGGGATTTTTCGACTAGAGGCAAAATTAGACAAAACTAATGGCATATTTGAACTCAGTGGATCAAGGCTAGTTGACTTCATAGGTCGCAAATTTTTTTTGCATGAGTTTACCCCTATTCGCTATTTTGCAGGTTTGAGAATCACTTATTACAGCGTTGTTCTCACAAAAGCGCTGTTAAAAGTGGTGGCGAGAGGTTGAAGATGATGAGGTGTCCTCACCTGAGTGGCCAGTGTGCGCGCGCGTTTTAATTTAATTTTTCTCTAATTCAGTGCTTTGCAGGTGATACACGTGCCATGCTCCTTCGCTTCCAGGCCATCTGATCTCATTAATTCCCCCATCCAACGTGCCTGAACGCTCATCCTTACCATAGACCTTCCTATTAACCACACTAGATCATCAATTAATATATTTTTCTATTTTATTTTATTTACTTCTAAAATTAATTTTAAATAGTTTAAAAAATCAAAAAAATATAATAAAAATATTTTTAGGTTTATAAAATAATCTATTAATTTTTGACACAAAAATATTTTATTTTTCTTAATAATTGAAATATTTTGTTTAATTAATTAGTATATATTTATATATTTGCTTTTTAATTATTTCAACCAATCACAAAATCAGAAAAAAATTGTTCTTTTTATTAAATTAAGTTTATATACTATAGACTAATTTTGTACATATTTAGATTATTTTTCTCTTTAAGTTTTAATTATGTGTGTAATTATTTGTATAATTATATGTTAATTTAACTTAATAATTTCCAAAACAACTTCAAAAAATAAAAAAAAATTAGTTTTATTTTAAAATTAATTAACAAACAATATGAATATATTTTAGACTTAATTTTTAGGTTTAAATTTTATTTCTACCTTTTTCTCATTTTAATTAAATTAATTATGCATTAATTCTAATTAAAATCAACCATACAAAAAATCCAAAAATATTTCTTTTATCTTATTGCAATTTAAATTCATAGATAAGTGTATAGGTTGTCAAAATCATGTAAATAGCGTAGTTTATATTTCCCGCACAATCGATGTAATAGCGTAGATTTACTTTCCGCATTTTACATTCCCGCACTTTAAATTCTGTACATATAAAACTGCGTGTATGTCAAAGATAAAAACTAAAGCGTTAGATCACTAACTTCAAAGACAAAAATATCTGAATCAGAACACAATCACACTTGCACCTCTTAGGGTAATCCCTCTGTTACTCTTTTCAAAAAAAAATCAAATTCTACTGTTTCAAATACAAATTCAAACTTTTGTTTACATCCGGTAAAAGAGAATTTTTCTAAAAGAAATAGGAAAGGACCTTATAAACTTAGGGTAGATCTCCTAATTGCTTGCTCAAATCAAAACAAATAAATGTCTCATATATCATTGTTTTTTTTAAAATAAAACTTTCAAAAAAGACAATACTTGGTATATATCCAAATAAGGATCATTACGAAGTTAAAGCTCTTTTTTCAAAACATCTTTCGAAAGATAAAACACTTTGTATACATCCGCACAAGGATCATTACAAAGCCAATTTACAAAGGTATCTTAAAACCACATACAAGCATTTCAAGGCAAGACAAATGATTCAAACAAGTGAGCTAAGCAATTAAGAGCCCATGGATAACCATGGATACAAAGGGTGCTAACACCTTCCCTTTGTATAACCTACCTCCTTACCTAAAATCTCTTAAAGGTCTTTTTCTGTTTCTTTTATAAACCTTTCCTTAATTGGATAAAATAAAAGTCGGTGGCGACTCTCTGATTTTCAAAACTCAAAAACAAAAGAAGAGTCAATTCGTATCTCTCTCACGAGATATAAAAACCGAGGGTGACAACATTTCATCATACTTTGACTCAAAGATCTCCAATTGCTCAAAGCTACACAAGAAGGAAGCATGCATATCTTCTCCTAAACAAGTACCTCTAAATTAGGGTTTTGTCTATCTCCAACTAAAATCAGGTTCTGATACCTCAAGTGGATTTCATGGCCTCTCATATGCTTCAAAGTATCCTCATGCCAAGTTTCAAGCTCTGATTCATAAGATGTGGTCAAAATACAGTCAAAATTCCTGATTTTTTAGTCAACATCCTTATTTTGAAGCAACATTCATCATTTGATCAAGGGTTGATCATGATTCATCAAGGAAAGTTCAGAAATCAACAAAACTCAAAGTTTCTAAATTAGGGTTTTTGACCTAAAAGTCAACTGAACTTTGACCAGCCATAACTTTCACATGGAACATCAGAAATTTCCCAACCAAAGCCTATTTTGAAGGAAATTGAATTCTCTACAACTTTGTCTCTCAAAAACCAAGGCCAAAAAAGCTTCATTTGAGAGATATAAGCTAAAACATTACAGGTCCTTCTAGAAGATCGCAAAAAGCTATTTTTTGTCAGGAGCAATATCATCAAGATAAAATCTCCAAATGAAAAATATGTTCCAAAGTGACTTGTAGAAGACACCTTGGGCTTTCCAAAAAGTTATAGAACACATTCATATGATAAATATTGAAAGAGTTATAATTGGTAGAAGTTAGCTAAAATTCAAGAAAGGTGTGAAACCCTAATCGATGAAATGTATACTTTTGAGTATTGGGCCCATAAACTTGAGTTGGCCACGTAATTCCAAGCCCATAAGAGGTCCATGAGTCATAAAACTTATTTCATGATTTTTTTTTTTATATTTGATTTTATTTATTTAAAATCAAATTAAATCAAATAAAATCACATTTGAGTGAAATAAATTTTGTGATTTATTCTCCAAATATTTTCATCAATCCAAAACAATATGGAAAGCCAAGAAAAAAACGTGAAAAAGATTGCATGCAACATTGAGCCAAAATTGGAATATTTTTATGCAAGACTCCAATCAATTTTTTTTCATTAAATGACAAATATTTCCTCACAAATTATGACCTAATGAACTCCTTATATATTCAACATAATTATTTTCTTAAGGGAGGACGAAAAATTGGAGGCTGAGCAAGAACCCTAACCAAAAACACGAATTCTTAAGGTACTAAAAGATCGAGAAAGTGGAGGTTTCGTTTGCGTCCTTACAGCCACTCTCAAGGCCTCTCTTTCGTTCCAATCTATTTCTAAGCCATTAAAGAGTAAGGCTGGTTCAATGCACAGGTTTTGTAACACATAAAACTCCCCCTGTACTT
The DNA here is from genome assembly GCF_029867415.1 of Vicia villosa. Classification (NCBI taxonomy): domain Eukaryota; kingdom Viridiplantae; phylum Streptophyta; class Magnoliopsida; order Fabales; family Fabaceae; genus Vicia; species Vicia villosa. The sequence goes on from NW_026705020.1 coordinate 1,073,098, forward strand.
TCACCATGTTCATGCACGTTATGATTTCATGTACTACCTTTTTATCATGTTTAAATCATTATTAACCCTATGATTAAGTTTGTAGTGATATTTAAAAGTGATTGGGACTATTGGTTCGAAGCTTTGACGCAGATATCACAAACCCCCATGGCTAGGGCAAAAGAGAGCTTCAATTCATTTTCTGTGTTCCATGTGTTCTTAAGCCAAATAAATGCCGCTACTGCACTCAGGAGAAAATTTGCAACCGAACCATGCCCATGGGGGAAGCTAACTGATCGTATTTTTTGAGTTTGATTTTCGCAAGTTATTAGCTACGAAGATGTCGTAGCAAGCTCGCAGCAAATCTGTAGCTAATTAATTTGCAGGTTTTATCATGGAAGAAGATGATGGCGTGGCATGGAGGAAAATTCTGATTGGTGGGTCAAACCTTCTCTCCCTCTCTCATTAGACGTCAGCGATAGTAGTGGGCCCGGTATGAATTGTTGATGACTTCCATTATTAAAAATAGTTTTCTATATATTGGTTTCGTTGATTTTTTAAATACAACAAATTGAATGCAGCACAGTCGTCCGTAACGTCTTGATGGTACGCCTAAGGGAGTGGGTTCGATCCCTACCCTCAACGCTTTATTTTTCACGATTTGTGTGTTATAAGTTGCTTGCAGATTCCACGCAGCGCTTCTATGAATGACCACCATATACCATCGCCTCTCCACCACTGGATTTACAGAAGGAGCAATCCAAGGATTCAGAATACGCTCCCCCAGGGTGCACCAGCGGAGCCTCTCCACACTAGATCACACGCCCCCATTTGTTGGTTTTATTCCTTTTATTTTGTTCTTTTTTTTTTGTTTTGTTGTTTGTTCTTTTTCTTACCTATTAAATCATAATTTAAATTAGTAATTAGGATTAGGGTTAATTTTAATCATTAGATTTAGTTTTTTTTTTAAATAAGTTTCATTTAATTAGGGTTAACATTTTTTTTATTAATTAATCTAGTAATTAGGATTTAATTTTAGGTTAAATAATTTTAAGTAATTTTAATATTTAGGTTAATTTTAATATTAATTCCCCTTATTTGATTAATTAGGTTAATTAGTCTAACCATCTTAGAAATTAGGATTAATATTTTAGGTTAGATAATATTTAGATTAATTAGGTTAGATAGTATTTAGGTTAATTAGTTTAATCAATTTAGGCTTATTTTTGAATTAATCAGGTTTAACCTTTAATCAAAGACTATCCATAATGTAAGGTTTGTCTATTAAACAGTAGGCTTAGGTTTTTACCCTCAAAGTTTGTCATCAGGTTTTTTTGCCGCGAGGCTTTTTACCCTTAGATTTTTACCGTAGGTTTTTTAAACCCTAATTTTCTTAACTGTATTTTTATTCGCGATTTTCTCTTCTCACCTCATATTCTGTGATTGTCGTATGCTTGTGCTAATTCCCGGATTGTGGGTAAAACTTGTTTATTTATTTAAATTCTGTCATTTCAATTCTAGAAAATGCGTATAGGTTTGCAAAAGGTTTTTTGTAATAGTTTAGGTTTCTAATTTCCGCCTTTAATTTCTGCCTTTTATCTTTTCTGCATTCACGGGTTTTGGCTATGTAATCCCCCTCCCGAAGCCTTGTAATAGCTTAGGATTTACTTTTTCGCATTATAATTTCTGTACATTATAACTGTGTGGTTAGTAACCCTAGGGAGTGATAAGATTGTTAATTAATTTAGATCACTAATTTTACAAGATAAAAATATCCAAACTGAATCACTTGATTGTGGCACACATCCACCTCTAGGGTAACTCCTCTTCTGCTGCCTTTTCGATCAAATAGTCAAGTCCCCTCGGATGTAGGGATACCTTAGCCTGCTATCTACGATTCTAAATCATCATGGTCCCTCCGATAAAAGATCATAGTCCGTTCGAGTTGCCTACGATAAAAATGATCTAGTCCCTCGAGTTACCTTCGATAAATGATGATAGTCCCTTCGATTGCTAAGGTATCCTTACTTGTTGCCTTTTATGACTATTACTTAGCATATGACTTCCTACCCTCTTTATGGTATGGATAGCCCATATGACTATACGATGACCCTCGATGTCCCTAAAATCCAATGAAAAGAATACCTACCCTTCTTATGGTATGGATAGCCCTTTCAAACAAAAATCTTAAAGAACAAGAAAGACAATTTTAAGGTAGGTGCTCTTAAATGCTAGTTCCACATTCAAACTTTCAAATTACTTTTCACACCTCTATTCAAAACAATTTCCAAAAGGCTACACTTATTTACAAGTTAAAGTCCTTATTCGAAAATCTTTTCTATACACACACTACAGTTTTTTCAAACAAACAAAGTGAGCTAAGAAATTAAGAGCCCATGGATAACCATGGATACAAAGAGTGCTTACACCTTCCCTTTGTATAACTTACCCCCCGAACTCAACGTCTTTTAAAAGGTCTTTTTCTATTCTTTTAGCCTTTCTAATTGGATAAAATAAAAGTCGGTGGCAACTCTTGCTATCCGCAACATTTTTTAAAAGTCAGTTCTCCCACTGTATTACAGAACTGAGGACTCTGTTGGGGTTAAATAAAAAGAGGGGTTACCTTAGATCTAATTCACTTTAATAATTGTTTGTTTGCTTGCTTTATTTTTCAAGGTTTTTCTGGGTATTGAATGAAAGATGAATCCTATACCCGGATTCGAGTGCACCTTAAGATAGGAGTGGCATAGTCATGGCGACCTCCCTTGTGCATGCTTGGGATTGGTCAATATGAGAGTTCACGCTTAAGTTAGGCATTTATCGATGTTTGCATGCTTCTCTTGTATGAGGGAGGTTCGTGTGGATATCTGTGGGTGAGTCGGAGCTTAAGGACCTTTAGTCACGTTTAACCCATCTTGGCCTTTAAGAATATAGTGGGGGGACTACCCTTAATGTATGTTGAGGGACATAGTCGCTACCTGATACTACAACTCAGATAGGTTCTTTCTTAAAGTATCATTGCATGGTATGTATGTATCATGTCCAAGGGTTCTTTAGAGGGACTGACAATTCTGAGTAACTGGTAGAACCTGGTTACTAATTTCATCTTGATCCTTAGAAGTACCTATTGGGGAAGGGTAGTTACCTAGTCAGACTTCATACAAGCCTTTAAACCTAAGGACACTTGTGTGACTTGCTTGTGTGTGCTACTAACCCTTTGGTTTCCTTGCAGGTTTTTCTTGTAGGGCTTGCTTGTCCTAATTACCTTATGTTTTGCTCGATGCATTACATTCGCATGACATAATAACATCATAACATAGCATATTGATTAACCCTTTCAAGGATCTTAAGGATTTAGGGCGCACAATTTCAGGTGCTCTTATCAAGGACTGAATTCCTATCTAGGGGCAAAAGGATTTATTTTCCCCTGGCCATTTGTCTTCCAGTTCAGAGGCACAGTACTTATCAAGGGGCAAGAGGATGTATTTTCCTTTACCCATGTACCTTCAAATTCAGAAGTATCCCGAATCAGAGGCTATGACCCACTGGATATGGTGAGCTTGATTCCCACAAAAGAACATCCAAGAATCAGAGTTCTTCTAGTGAAGATGCGACCAAATCATTCTCTAATATTGCTAACTAAATCCCTTAAAGATCATTGAAAACATTGCATTTGCATTCATAACATCGCATAACAGGTTTCCTACGACGGGCTTCTCATCCTTTCTCGCTGTTTATTTCAGCATCATGAATCTCAAGCAATCTGTTAGAAATCTTCAAGTCCAGAATGCCCAGTTCCAAGAGATGATCCTTAACTTGGCCAAGGGGCAGAAGAATTAAAGGCACTGCTGATCAATGTTAGACGATAGGGATGGTCTAGAGGGGGGGTGAATAGACCACCTTTTTTCGACTTAAGAAAATTTTAGCTTTTGAAACATGATTCCCCGGGATCAACTTTATCGTCTTTGAACGATCGAGTTATCGGGGACCGGATATGTGCAATAACCAAATCGGATGAAAAAACGGCGAAATATGAATTACGTTATAACGAATTTATCAATTAACTCAAATACACACTTAATAAAATCTTACTCGCAATGAACTGTTTTACCAAAATTGACCAAAAATTGAATGAGTAATTTTATCGAACACTTGGTGAGCGATCTTCACCAAACTTCAATTTTTGCTCAACAATGGATATTTAACAAAAACGAATATTGAAAAGATAAAAATAAGAACGATAAAGAACAAGAGATTTGTTAAGGCAGTTCCTCTATCATCCTCGCAAGAGTACGTCTTCCCCTAATTTCAAATGAAATTAGGAAAGTTTTATTTGATTGCAAAATGTTTAACAAGGAAAGAGTTTACCAATCACCAACTACACACATGCAGTAAAATTGAATACAATTCTTTCCTCCCCTTGATTCAAGTAGAACCAAGTCAATGTCAATGATCTTCACCGATCAAGACCCCGATCCTTCCTTTTCAATCCTCCGGTTGTAGCAAATTTGATGAGCGAATCTTCAATCCCTCAATTCCTTATGCTCGGCTGAATTGATTCCTAAAGCGAAGCGATCGTCAAAAACCTTAAAATCAAACCCTTGATGTAGAAGGAAAAACCCTAAGGTTTTATACAAGAAACAACCTCAACAATCTTCACTCGAACAAGACAATTGTCTATCGTCAAACCTTATCAACGCATGTTCCTTACTCCTATCGAAAAAGATGATTATGTGTGATTTTCGATCAATAAGCGAAAGGTTGAAGATGAGAAGAAGCTTGAGTATATCTTTCACGTTTCTTGTTAATTTGCTTGAGAATGATCAATTGCTATATATACCACACCCTTTGCATTAGCCAATTAAACACAGCAAAAAATCAGTAAAAATAGCGATAGGTCGACCTGTTCCTCTGTGTATGTCGACCTATTGAAGTTCTGCACTTGTTGAAGCAAACATGACACATGCGTTGACCTGAAGGGTCAGCGTGTGCATACCCAAGGTTTCCCCAAAATTCCATGCGTCGACCTGTAGGGTCGGCGTGCGCATACCCGAGGTTTCCTCAAAATGCCATGCGTCAAGCTGAGGTAGCAGTGCGTCGACGCATTCGGCTCCTACACAGCTTTTTACTTAAGTCCACCAAATAGGTCGACCTATAGCATGTGTGCGTTGACCTGTTGACTGAAATTTGCCAAAATTACCTATCCTTAATGCATCCATTTGATTCCTTTGTTTCCACATCAATTGTATCAAGTTCACAATGTTTTGACATCATGAAAATACACATTTGCCCTCACATACTCCCCCTTTTTGATGATGGCAAAACTTGTGAATTTTGTCGAGTGCACTAAGCATATTTTCTTTTTTTTACAATGCTTGCTCCCCCTATCTTGGTGCATATATTTGTTGCAGTGTCTGTGCTAATCCAATACCTTCTCCCCCTTTGACAACATCAAAAAGAGACAAGCAATATTATGCATATATGGTGGGATAATATCATTCAATGTTGATCATAACCAAACCCTTTTGCAATCATAGTCACAAAGCAATCATTCACATAAAATGATACTTAACGACAATATAAAGAAGGCAACAATAACATAAATAACCAAACAAGCAACGAGCACATAGCTCAATGTATCAATCTTACACAAACACATAGTATAGGTGAGAATTGTTCAGAAAATACATTAAAATAAAGTACAGAAAACACTTAAATTGTTCATAGAATATGCATAAAACATACACACTTATGAACAAGTAGCAAGTTTACCATGTTGATGCATTATCATGAGAAGAGTCTAAGGTTGAAACGATATTACCTTTACACATGGGAGATAGAGAAAAATGCCCTCACATATCTTGAATAAACACTTTAACACATTTATGAGAGCATAGATAATAATAATGATAATAAATAGAGCACATGCAACTACTCATAGTTGCAACCTATCCGATATATCAAGGACACCAAGTTCCCTACGAATGTGAAAGAAAGGCTTGGTAGCTAGTGGTTTTGTAAAGATGTCGGCGAGTTGATTTTTGCTATCAACATGCTCAAACACTACATCACCTTTCTCCACGTGATCTCTAAGAAAATGGTGTCGAATTTCTATGTGTTTAGTGCGAGAGTGAAAGACCGGATTTTTGGTTAAATTTATAGCACTTGTGTTGTCACAAAATATGGGAATATGATCAAGCTTGACATTGAAGTAAAGTAATTGTTGCTTGAGCCATAAGATTTGAGCACAAAAATTACCGGCCGCCACATATTCCGCCTCGACGGTTGACAAAGAAACGGGAACCTGTTTCTTGCTATGCCAACTCACTAAGGAGTTTGAGAAGAAGTGACATATACCACGAGTTCTTTTCCTATCCAATTTGTAACCGGCAAAGTCGGAATCGGAAAACCCAACCAAAGAGCAATCACTACCTTTGGAGAACCATAAGCCATACTTAGTTGTACCAACAAGATACCTAATTATGCGCTTAACGGCCTTTAAGTGAAATTCCTTAGGACATGATTGGTATCTTGCACACATGCAAACACTAAACATAATATCGAGACGAGAAGCGGTAAGGTAAAGTAGGGAACCGATCATACCTCTATACCTTTTTACATCAACCGGTTTACCATGTTCATCCCGATCAAGATTTACCGCGGTAGGCATAGGTGTGTCAATGGCCTTTGACTTTGCCATGTCAAAGCATTTTATAAGCTCTTGACAATACTTAGTTTGAATCACAAATTTGCCTTCCTTTCGTTGCTTGATTTGGAGTCCAAGAAAGTAGTTTAGTTCACCCATCATGTTCATCTCAAATTCACCCTGCATAAGCTTAGAAAACTCCTTGACAAGAGTCATGTTAGTAGACCCAAAAATAATATCATCAACATACACTTGAACCAATATAGAATGCTTTTCATGTCTTTTAATGAATAGAGTGGTATCTACCTTCCCTCTTGAGAAAACTTGATTTATCAAAAAGTTACTAAGCCGCTCGTGCCAAGCTCTTGGAGCTTGTTTAAGACCGTACAAGGCACGCTTATGTTTATAAACATAATTGGGATAATCAACGTTTTCAAAGCCGGGAGGTTGAGATACATAGACCTCTTCATTAATAAACCCATTTAGAAAAGCACTCTTAACATCCATTTGATATAGCTTAAAGTTTTGTGAACATGCAAATGCAATTAACAAGCGTATTGCCTCGAGTTGGGCGACCGGAGCATAAGTCTTCTCATAATCGATCCCTTCCTCTTGGGTATACCCTTGAGCAACAAGACTAGCCTTGTTGCGAGTAATAATCCCGTTTTCGTCTAGTTTGCTCCTAAACACCCATTTAGTGCCAATTACTCGATGGTCTCGCGGAGGAGGGACAAGGCCCCAAACCTCATTTCTCTTAAATTGGTTTAAATCTTCTTGCATAGCTAAATACCAATGCTCATCGACTAATGCATCTTTGGAGTTTTTAGGCTCAATTTGAGAGATGAAAGAATAATAAAAACAAAAGTTACTTATCCTTGACCGTGTTGTTACTCCTTTTGATATGTCTCCTATAATGTTCTCCATAGGATGGTCCTTAGAAGATTTCCATTCAAGAGGAAGATCACTTTTGTCACTTGGTTTGTCTTCCACTTTCTCTTTAGGTGTTTGATCCACTTCCTCTTTAATATTCTCGGTGAGAGGCAATCTTTATCTTTCTCAAGCTTAGCATATGGATCCTTAAGTATACTCTCAGTTGAGATACCTGCACCATTAAGAACACTACCTTTTCCGACAACTTTCGGACAAGACTCATCAAAAGAAACATGTACGGACTCTTCAACAATATGTAACATTTTGTTGTATACTCTATAAGCTTTACTAGATTGAGTGTATCCTAGAAAGATACCCTCATCCGCTTTTGCATCAAATTTACCAAGGTTTTCCTTTCCATTATTTAAAACAAAGCATTTACATCCAAATACGTGAAAGTGGGATATGTTTGGTTTTCTTCCTTTTAAGAGTTCATACGGTGTTTTGTTTAGAATAGGTCGTATCAAGATCCTATTTAAAACATAGCAAGCCGTATTTATGGCATCGGCCCAAAAATATTTTGGAAGTCCATGTTCATTAATCATAGTTCTCCCAAGTTCTTCCAAAACACAGTTTTTATGTTCCACCACTCCATTTTGTTATGGAGTTCGTGGTGCGGAGAAGTTATGATTAATGCCATGATTTCCACAAAATTCTTCAAAAAGATGATTTTCAAACTCACCCTCATGATCACTTCGGATGGATACAATGCTAGTGTTCAACTTATTTTGATACAATTTAACAAATTTCTCAAATGCGGAGAAGGTGTCGCTTTTGCTTGCTAAGAAGATCGTCCAACAATACCTAGAAAAATCATCAACTATGACAAACCCATAATAGTTCCCACCTAGACTTTTATTCTAGATGGTCCAAAAAGGTCCATATGAAGAAGTTCAAGAGGTCTCGTTGTAGATACAATGTTTTTAGATTTAAAAGAGATCCTCATTTTCTTTCCCATTTGGCACGCATCACATAAGTGATCTTTGGAGAACTTAATTTTAGGTAGGCCAACTACTAGGTCTTTTGAGATGTTTTTATTAAGCAAGTCAAAGTTGACGTGAGCCAAACGTCTATGCCAAAGCCATGAGTCTTCACTCATAGTTGCTAGACATTTGGCCTCGGTCAAAGATACCTCATTTAGGTCAAGCATGTATACATTGTTTACCCTCAGGCCTTTGAACACATCTTTCTTATCATCGTTTATAATTGTGCAACTTTCTTTTGAAAATGATACCGAGTATCCTTTGTCGCACAATTGACTGATGCTAATAAGATTGTGTTTAAGGCCCTCAACTAGAAGGACGTCATAGATGGTAGTAGAGGAGGGATTACCTACACTACCTTTACCGAGTATTGCACCCTTGTTGTTATCACCATAGGTCACAAATCCTTTCTTCTTAGCCACAAAGTCGTAGAATAAAGATAAGTCACGCGTCATATGTCTTAAGCATCCGCTATCTAGAAACAATATTTTCTCGGATGGCTCAAGACATTCCACCAACAAATTTAAACAAGGGAAATAGGTACCCAATTTTCATTGGGTCCTTGTGTGTGAGTGAAACAAAGGTTTCTCTTGGGAATCCATTTGAAAATGCCTTTGGGAATCAAAAATCTCCTAAAGCGACATTTTCTAATGGTATGACCCCTTTTGCAACAATATAGACATGTTGAGTTTGAATGGTCATTACATTTGCTAGATTGATCTTTCATCACATAAGTGTATCGTTGATATGGATTTATCATATTATTTTTGAAATGTGATCGATCAATAGCATATGTAATTTTAGGTTGTGAAGCCTTGTCTAATTTGGCTTTGATAGTTTTAACTTCTTTTTGCCAAATGTGACAAGTTTCACATCCTCCCCATCTAAACCAAGGACTCTTGTCATCTTCGCTTTTGTCTTTGATACTTTCAATCATAGATTACTTGAGAGTTTCTACTTCCTTTTCGGAATCGGAAACTTTCTTCTCAAGGTATTTGAAAATCCTTTTATTTGAAGCTAAGCGTTGAAAGGATTCCTTAGCTTCATGATGTAAAGTATCAAAGTCATTCTTTAATTCAAAATAAGACAAAGCATCAACATTATTATATTTCTCACGACTTACAATCTTTTTCTTCTTTTGATGTGCCATGAGACATAGGTTGACCGTTTCCTCTTCATCACTCGAGCTTTCTTTGCTAGATGAGTCACTATCACTCTCCCAAGCGATATAGGCTCTTCTTCCTTTTGTTTGCTTCTTTTGAGGTTTGCTCTTTGCCTTATCTTTCTTAAGCGAGGGGCAATCCGGCTTGTAGTGACCCGGCTTACCACAATTGTAACAAGATCCTCTAAGTTTAGTCTTCTTATTCTCATATTGCTTGTTAGGCTTTTATTGACGTCTATAGTCGACTAGATTGTTGTCCGAGTGCTTGATTTCATTCTTTCGAAGATACTTATTATACCTTCTCACAAACAAACCCATATCTTCATCCGGACTATCATCCTCGTCACTAGATTCACTATCACATGCATCTTTGGTGGCAGACTTTGAACTTGAAGCCTTTAGAGCAATAGACTTCTTTTCGGTGTCCTTTGACTTCTATTTCTTTTCTTTCTTTTCGTGCTTGTTTAGGTTCATGAGATCTTGCTCATGTTCTTCAGGCTTTCCAAATAGAGCAGTGAGATCCGATGTAGAGAGATTGTTGGCTTCTTTGATTGCCGTGACCTTAGGTTGCCATTCCCTACTAAGACATCTCAAAACTTTATTAGTAGCTACAACATTGGGAGTAATGTGTCCCAAAGTGTGTAAACGATTGATAATATGAGAAAATCTCTTTTGCATTTCTGCAATGGTTTCACCTTGCTTCATGTGAAAGAGATCAAACTCTTGCGTCAAAGTATTGGTTCTAGCTAGCTTAACATCATTAGTTCCTTCATGGGCGACTTGTAATGCATCCCACATTGCCTTAGCCGTTTGGCAATGAGATACACGAAAGTACTCATCAACCCCTAAGGAAGCTATAATCATGTTTCTAGCTTTCCAGTCATACGCGTAATTCTTTTCATCTTTTTCATCCCATTGTGCTTGAGGTTTAGGTCTGGTAACGCCTGCATCGTTGGTTATGGTGATAGCCATAGGAACATTGACGATGACATCCTAGATTTTTCTATCAACGGAGTTGATATGAATGCACATACAGTCTTTCCAATAACTATAGTTTTCTCCGGTGAAAATAGGCGCTTTATTATACGCCCCTTTTTGACCGTTCTCCATTTTCTAAAAAGTTATATACCAAGCACTAGATAAACCGGCGCTCGTAATACCACTTGTTAGACGATAGGGATGGTCTAGAGAGGGGTGAATAGACCACCTTTTTTCGACTTAAGAAAATTTTAGCTTTTGAAACGTGATTCCCCGGGATCAACTTTATCGTCTTTGAACGATCGAGTTATTGGGGACCGGATATGTGCAATAACCAAATCGGATGAAAAAATGGCGAAATATGAATTACATTTTAACGAATTTATCAATTAACTCGAATACACACTTAATAGAATCTTACTCGCAATGAACCGTTTTGAGACGATCGACATTTCAAGATCTAAATCGGTTACTATACACGGTATTGAGACGATCGACATTCCGAGATCTAAATCAGTTACTATACACGGTACTGAGACGATCGACAATCCAAGATCTAAATCTATCATCACAACGGTAGAGACGACCATCTTCTCAAGATCTAAATCAGTTACTATACACGGTGCTGAAACGATCGACATTCTAACCAATATAACAAGTTAGGTGGCATCTTTAAGCCCACTTCATATTTTCTGCTATTGGCATCTGCAAGCCCATCTCCGATAGCTTTCTGTCAACATCCTGATGGCATCTTCAAGCCCATCCCCAACAATACTGTGTCCAGATGGCATCTTAAGCCCGTCTCCGACAACACTTTGCCTAGATGGCATCTTTAAGCCCATCTCCAACAAAAGTCCCTACCTCAGCAAGGGCAAATTTCTGGGTATTCTAGTGTTCAACCCTCTTCTACCTTCAGATTCCGACATGCACATAAGCCAATCTACATCCTCAGGTTTAAGAAAATTGAACAGGGGCAGCTGTCATACCTTAAAATTTTCCCATCACGTTTCATCATACTTTGACTCAAAGATCTCGAATTACTCAAAGCTACACAAGAAGGAAGCATGCATATCTTCTCCTAAACAAGTACCTCTGAATTAGGGTTTTGTCTCTCTCCAAGTAAAATCAGGTTCTGATACCTCAAGTGGATTTCATGGCCTCTCATATGCTTCAAATTATCCTCATGCCAAGTTTCAAGCTCTGATTCATAAGATGGCTCATTCAACTACTCAAATGGTCAACAATCGACTAGTTTCACCTAAAAGTCAACTGTGGTCAAAAGACACTCAAAATTCTGGATTTTTTGGTCAACATCCTTATTTTGAAGTAACATTCATCATTTGATCAAGGGTTGATCATGATTCTTCAAGGAAAGTTCAGAGATCAACAAAACTCAAAGTTTCTAAATTAGGGTTTTTGACCTACAAGTCAACTGAACTTTGACCAGCCATAACTTTCACATGGAACATCAGAAGTTTCCCAACCAAAGCCTATTTTTAAGGAAATTGAATTCTCTACAACTTTGTATCTCTAAAGCCAAGGAAAAAAAGCTTCATTTGAGAGATATAAGCTAAAACATTACAGATTCTTCTAGAAGATCGCAAAAATCTGTTTTTTGTCAGGAGCAATATCATCAAGATAAAATCTCCAAATGAAAAATATGTTCGAAAGTGACTTGTAGAAGACACCTTGGGCTTTCCAAAAAGTTATAGAACACCTTCATATGATAAATATTGAAAGAGTTATGATTGGTAGAAGTTGGCAAAAATTCAAGAAAGGTGTGAAACCCTAATTGATGAAATGTATACTTTTGAGTATTGGGCCCATAAATTTGAGTTGGCCACGTAATTCCAAGCCCATAAGAGGTCCATGAGTCATATAAAACTTATTTCATGATTTTTTTTAATTTATATTTGATTTTATTCATTTAAAATCAAATTAAATCACATTAAAGTGAAATAAATGTTGTGATTTATTCTCCAAATATTTTCATCAATCCAAAACAATATGGAAAGCCAAGAAAAAAACATGAAAAAGATTGCAAGCAAGATTGAGCCAAAATTGGAAGATTTTTATACAAGACTCCAATCAATTTTTTTTCATTAAATGACAAATATTTCCTCACAAAGTATGACCTAATGGACTCCTTATATATTCATCATGTTTAAATCAATATTAACCCTATGATTGAGTTTGTAGTGATATTTAGAAGTGATTGGGACTGTTGGTTCGAAGCTTTGACGCGGGTATCACAAATCGCCATGGCTAGGGCAAAAGAGAGCTTCAATTCGTTTTCTGTGTTCCATGTGTTCTTAAGCCAAATAAATGCCGCTACTGCACTCAAGAGACAATTTGCAACCGAACCATGCCCATGGGGGAAGCTAACTGATCATATTTTTTGAGTTTGATTTTCGCATGTTATTAGCTACGAAGATGTCGTAGCAAGCTCCCAACAAATCTGTAGCTAATTAATTTGCAGGTTTTATCATGGAAGAAGATGATGGCGTGGTATGGAGGAAAGTCCTGATTGGTGGGTCAAACCTTCTCTCCCTCTCTCATTGGACATCAGCGATAGTAGTGGGCCCGGTATGAATTGTTGGTGGCTTCCATTATTAAAAATAGTTTTTCTATATATTGATTTTCGTTGGTTTTGTAAACAACAAATTGAATGCAGCATAGTTGTCTGTAACGTCTTGATGGTATACGTGAGGGACTGTTTCGATCCCTACCCTCCACACTTTATTTTTCACAATTTGTGTGTTATAAATTGCTTGCAGATTCCACGCAGCGCTTCTATGAATGACCACCATATAACATCGCTGAAGGATAGAAAATCACTTAGAAAGGGGGGGTTTGAATAAGTGTAGCTTTAAAACTTGTAAGATAAAAACAATTTTCACAATGATTTTTATCCTGGTTCGTTGTTAACTAAACTACTCCAGTCCACCCCCTTGGAGTGATTTACCTCACCTGAGGATTTAATCCATTAATCACACAAGATTACAATGGTTTTCCACTTAGACAACTTCTAAGTCTTCTAGAGTATACTGATCACAACCTGATCACTCTAGGAACAAACTGCTTAGATACCCTCTAAGACTTTCTAGAGTATATTGATCAACAACCTGATCACTCTAGTTCTTACAACTTAATGTAAACAAATTCGTTTAAGAGTTACAATGCTTCTTATAAAGCTATTATCACAACTATGATTTTCTCTTAAGTTTAAGCTTAATCTCACTAAGATATTACAACAGCAATGTAGCGAGGTTGAAGATGAAGTTTGAGAGCTTTTTGAGTTTGACAGCGTTTCTGTATATTTGCGCAAGTGTTGTGTCAGAATTCGTAACATTGCTTCTCATCAGAACTTCATATTTATAGGCGTTTGAGAAGATGACTGTTGGGAGCATTTAATGCTTTGCGTGATCCGTACAGCATTGCATTTAATGTTTCACTCTTTTGTCAACTACCTCGAGCCTTGCTTTCACTGTGTCTACTGAAGTTACCTTTAATAGCTGCTAACGTTCCTTTTGTCAGTCAGCATAGCCTGCCATCTTGTACTTGCTTCTGATTTGATGTTTGTAGATACAACGTTTGAATCTTATCAGAGTACAAACAGCTTGGTGCAGAACATCTTCTTGTCTTCTGACCTTGAAGTGCTTCTGAGCGTGATACCATGAGAACTTCAGTGCTTCTGCTTCTGATCTCAAGTCCTTCTGATGCTTCCATAGACCATGTTCTGATTCTGCTTCACCATCTTCTGATGTCTTGCCAGACCATGTTCTGATGTTGCATGCTGAACCTTCTGAGTCAGTGCTTCTTGCGCTGATTTTGTGCATACTCTTTATATAATTCCTGAAATGGAAATTGCATAGTATTAGAGTACCATATTATCTCATACAAAATTCATATACATTGTTATCATCAAAACTAAGAATATTGATCAAAACAAATCTTGTTCTAACAATCGCCTCTTCACCATTGGATTTACAGCAGCAATCTAAGGATTCAGAATACGCTCCCCCAGGGTGCACCAGCGGAGCCTCTCCACACTTGATCACACGCCCCCATTTGTTGGTTTTATTCCTTTTCTTTTGTTCTTTTTTTGTTTTGTTGTTTGTTCTTTTTTTACCTATTAAATCATAATTTAAATTAGTAATTAGGATTTGGGTTAATTTTAATCATTAGGTTTAGTTTTTTTTTAAATAAGTTTCATTTAATTAGGGTTAACATTTCTTTATTAATTAATCTAGTAATTAGGATTTAATTTTAGGTTAAATAATTTTAAGTAATTTTAATATTTAGGTTAATTTTAATATTAATTCCCCTTATTTGATTAATTAGGTTAATTAGTCTAACCATCTTAGAAATTAGGATTAATATTTTAGGTTAAATAATATTTAGAGTAATTAGGTTAGATAGTATTTAGGTTAATTAGTTTAATCAATTTAGGCTTATTTTTTAATTAATCAGGTTTAGCCTTTAATCAGAGACTATCAATAATGTAAGGTTTGTCTATTAATCAGTAGGCTTAGGTTTTTACCCTCAAAGTTTGTCATCAGGTTTTTTTGCCGCAAGGCTTTTTACCCTAAGGTTTTTACCGTAGGTCTTTTAAACCCTAATTTTCTTAACTGTATTTTTATTTGCGATTTTCTCTTCTCACCTCGTATTCTGTGATTGTCGTATGCTTGTGCTAATTCCCGGATTGTGGGTAAAACTTGTTTATTTATTTAAATTTTGTCATTTCAATTCTAGAAAATGTGTATAGGTTTGTAAAAGGTTTTTTTGTAATAGTTTAGGTTTCTAATTTCCGCCTTTATTTTCTGCCATTTATCTTCTGCATTCACGGGTTTTGGCTATGTAATCCCCCTCCCGAAGCCTTGTAATAGCTTAGGATTTACTTTTCCGCATTTTAATTTCTGAACAATATAACTGTGTGGTTAGTAACCCTAGGGAGTGATAAGATTGTTAATTAATTTAGATCACTAATTTTACAAGATAAAAATATCTGAACTGAATCACTTGATTGTGGCACACACCCACCTCTAGGGTAACTCCTCTTCTGCTGCCTTTTCAATCAAATAGTCAAGTCCCCTCGGATGTAGGGATACCTTAGCATGCTATCTACGATTCGAGTTGCCTACGATAAAAGATCATAGTCCCTTCGAGTTGCCTACGATAAAAATGATTTAGTCCCTCGAGTTACCTTCGATAAATGATGATAGTCCCTTCGATTGCTAAGGTATCCTTACTTGTTGCCTTTTATGACTATTTGAAGGATAGAAAAACACTTAGAAAGGGGGGGTTTGAATAAGTGTAGCCTAAAAACTTGAACGATAAAAACAAATTGCACAGTTATTTTTATCCTGGTTCGTTGTTAACTAAACTACTCCAGTCCACTCCCTTGGAGTGATTTACCTCACCTGAGGATTTAATCCACTAATCTCAACAGATTACAATGGTTTTCCACTTAGTCTGCGACTAAGTCTTCTAGAGTATCCTGATCACAACCTGATCACTCCAGGAACAATTGCTTAGACACAAGCTAAGACTTTCTAGAGTATCCTGACCACCACGTGATCACTCTAGTTACAACTGCTTAGACACAAGCTAAGACTTCCTAGAGTATCCTGATCACACTTGATCACTCTAGTTACTTACAAATTAATGTAATCAATTCTAAGAGTATTATAATGCTTCTGAAAAGCTATAATCACAACAGTGATATTTCTCTTAAAGTTTAAGCTTAATCTCACTAATATATTACAACAGCAATGTAGTGAGCTTTGATGAAGATGAAGTTTGTGAGCTTTGATTTGAACAGCGTTTCAGCAAGTTAGTATTCACAGAATTCGTCAGAATCGGTAACCTTGCTTCTCATCAGAACTTCATATTTATAGGTACTTGAGACGATGACCGTTGGGAGCATTTAATGCTTTGCGTATTCCGTACAACATTGCATTTAATGTTTCACTCTTTTGTCAACTACCTCGAGCCTTGTTTATGCTGTGTCTACTGACGTTGCCTTTAATAGCTTCTAACGTTCCTTTTGTCAGTCAGCGTAGCCTGCCATCTTGTACTTGCTTCTGATCTGATGTTTGTGTATACAACGTTTGAATATCATCAGAGTCAAACAGCTTGGTGCAGAGCATCTTCTTGTCTTCTGACCTTGAAGAGCTTCTGAGCGTGATACCATGAGAACTTCAGTGCTTCTGCTTCTGATCTCAAGTTCTTCTGATGCTTCCATAGACCCATGTTCTGATTCTGCTTTGACCATCTTCTGATGTTTTGCCAGACCATGTTCTGATGTTGCATGCTGACCCTTCTGAGTCAAAGCTTCTGAGCGCTGATTTGTGCATACTCTTTATATATTTCCTAAAAGGGAAATTGCAATGTATTAGAGTACCACATTATCTCATCCAAAATTCATATCCTTGTTATCATCAAAACTAAGAATATTGATCAGAACAAATCTTGTTCTAACAATCTCCCCCTTTTTGATGATGACAAAAACATATATAAATGATATGAATTTGCGATCAGAAAGAGCAGACGGCTAAAGACAATTACACAGCTAAAGCATAAGCATGTGAATATGTCTCCCCCTGAGATTTATAATCTCCCCCTGAGATAGATAATCTCCCCTGAAATAAATACTAGAAGAATTTTAATAATAAAAGACTTCCCTGAGTATTTCAGTAGAGACGTTCACATATGCTTGATCTTCAGAACATTCATGACTTCTGATTCTTGCTTCCATCGGACAGCTTCAGAACTTGAGTTTCTTTGATCTTCAGAACATCCACAGCTTCTGATTCTTGCTTCCATCGGACAACTTCAGAACTTGAATTTCTTTGATCTTCAGAACATTCACAGCTTCTGATTCTTGCTTCCATCGGACAGCTTCAGAACTTGAATTTCTTTGATCTTCAGAACATTCACAGCTTCTGATTCTTGCTTCCATCAGGACAGTTTCAGAGCTTGAATTTCTTCTTACATCACTTCATGCTAGATTGTATCAGAACATTGTTGAATGTACCAGAGCATCATCAGAGCATCTCTACATCCTGAAATGTTACAGAACAAAGCTAAACGACAAAAGTCAGCATGAATGAGTCAGAACATAGAATATGTTTCAGAACACCTAATATGTATCAGAGCCACATAATATGTATCAGAACAAAATAAACATAATGTTTCAGAGCATATTCTATCATCAGAATATCTGAACATTCTTCCTTCTTGCTTCTGATTCTGAAGCTTCATAGCACTCAGCTTGCTTCAAGAATCCAAGAGCTTGATTCTTTATAGAATTGCTTTTCCTCATCTCGTTGCTTCTTATGTTGAGCTTTAAAGAGGATCTTCAATTCCTGCAAGTCAAAAACCATAGAACTTTGCAAGTTCTGTTAGCAAATGTGGGGCCTTTTTACTTGGTAACTGGTAATATTAATCAGATCATTTATCACATTTCTCCCCCTTTTTGTCATAACATCAAAAACATAAAAGATTCAGATGATAAACAAAAGACAATAGGAATGAAACAGAATTAAACTTTTTCATTGATTTGAAAGAGAAAGTACACAAAAAGATGCAGAACAAGCAGATGCAACAAGGAAAGAAAACGACAATGACCAAAGACTAAGACCCTAGCCTAGACAAAATCTGCGCCAGTATGTCATGAATCCCGTCAGTGCTTGCAGTTTGCCTTGCCATGAAGGAGAGAAACTCAGCATTGGTTGCTTCTTGCGTGTCCAAACGAGAAGCTAGCATGGCTTGATTCTGATGTAGAGCGTCCAAAGTGTTCATCAGAGCTGAGGGTTCACCAGAAGAAGAAGCGCCAGAACTTCTGCCAACAGGGACAACAATCTCAGCAGGGCGATCTTCTAGAAGGTCTTCAGCTTCTGCACCTTCCATCTCAACATCTGAGTCTGACTCAGAAGCAGCCTCAGCATATTCTGGTTCAGGCAACTCAGAAGCTCCAACTTCCAACGCCTGAAGAATAGCTGCTAGGTTTGTTGGAGGAGTTGGACCAGTAACTTCTGCAGGATAAACCACTTCTAGAAAGACCATGTGAGGAGCGCTTTCAGAAGGGTTCATTCTGAACCAATTAAACAACCATTGAAAATCTCCAGTCAGCACTGGATTCCTTGGTCTCCATACCACGATGTCTCTGCAGGGATTTCCTTCTTTCATCTCATCTGCAGGTATCCTCTCTTCAAGAACTCTTCTGTTCCTGATGAGATGGTGATAGGTGCTTTCACCAGCTTCCAAAAGAAGGCCACGAGCACCATGTGCTTCATTCATGATCCTTCTCTGGACATCCATAGCCCTAACCAGAAAATCCTGGCGAAAGGCTTCCCAGAGGTTGCAGGTAGCAGGCTCATCCAGATGGTTAAGGTGTGCAGCACCCAGAATATCCAACCAGCTATTTACATCTGAGTGTAAAAGCTCTAGATAGGTATGAGTGGTAGGTGTTGGAGGGTTGACTGTGAATCTGGAATCAAGATACACACAGCTGTAGGGGTTAGGTGTTCTGGTGGGAAAAGGGTGTGAGAGAGATAAGGAGATATCTGTGAGATGGGTTGAGGGGGAAGAGATATCAGACGGTGATGATGGTGATTGCAGAGAGATGAATGAAGAGGAAGAGGTGGTGGAGGTCTGTGAAGAGGGAGGTGATTGAGGGATACCTTCAAGGGGTTTAAACACACGTCTAGAGTAGTTTCCAGACATCATAGCTTCAAACAGATTCACCTTGAGAGGATCGTAGGTGATCCTTATCCTTTTTGGTTTGTTTTCAGATTCTTTGATTGCCTTTCTCTTTTGTTTACGATCAGTTGCTTGATTTGATTAGCTTGACGAAGGATTCATGGTGAAGTTGCAGATAGAGAAGAACCGCTAGGGTTTATGATATGAATGCAGAGAGAGAGAGAGAGAAAAAGAAACTGAATGCAAGAGAGAGAAATATGAGAGGGAAATGAAACGTTTGAAGAATATAAAATGAAAAATAAATAAACTGAAATGATAAATGGCATTTAATGTTAAGTGACGTGAGGAGAGATAATTATGACAAAAGAAGTGATTAGCACAGTTACCTAAGTAGGCGTCCCCTCAACTGCACGCATGCTTGTCCAGAAATAGTGAATACTTGTTCATTTTCTAGAGAGACTGGTGACAGCTGTTTTGCTTTAAAAAAGCTTCTGAATCAACTTAGATAATGACACGTTAGAGATAACAGAATCAGAGATTCTAATTGATTAGTATCAGAACTTCTTATGGCTGCCTAGTCTTAACACATTTCAGAAGATACTCATACAAAGATCTTCTCATCTTCTCATTCTGGGCACAAGTCCATACTGATATTTTTCAGGATGAACTTAAACCTATCTTCAGCAAGGGGTTTTGTAAAGATATCAGCCCATTGATGGTCTGTATCCACAAAGTTTAAAGATATAACACCCTTCTGAACATAGTCCCTTATGAAATGATGTTTAATCTCAATATGTTTAGCTTTTGAATGTAAGATAGGATTCTTTGATAAACATATAGCAGAAGTATTATCACAGAAGATAGGAATGTCACTCTCATATATCTGATAATCTTCTAGTTGACTTCTCATCCAGAGCATTTGTGTGCTACAACCAGCAGCAGCAACATATTCTGCTTCTGTTGTTGAGAGGGCAATAGTAGCTTGCTTCTTGCTGTACCATGAGATCAGATGACTTCCAAGAAATTGACAACTTCCAGAAGTGCTCTTTCTTTCAACTCTATCTCCAGCATAGTCAGCATCACAAAATCCTACTAAGTTGTATTCTTTGGATCTTCTGTAGACTAAACCAACATTAGTAGTACCTTTCAGATACCTCAAAATTCTCTTAACAGCAGTTAAATGAGATTCTCTCGGATCTGATTGGAATCTAGCACACAAGCAAACACTGAAGAGAATGTCAGGTCTAGAAGCAGTTAGGTATAGAAGAGAACCAATCATACCTCTGTACAACTTCTGATCTACCTTCTTACTTACCTCATCCTTACCTAGGACACATGTTGGATGCATAGGAGTTTTGGCTTCTTTGCTTTCAGAAAGATTAAACTTCTTCAGAAGTTCTTTCACATACTTCGTTTGATGAACATAGGTTCCATCAGAAGTTTGGTTGATTTGAATCCCAAGGAAATACTTGAGTTCTCCCATCATGCTCATTTCAAATTCAGCCTGCATAGACTCAGCAAACTCCTTTCCAAGTGTAACATTAGATGTTCCAAAGATGATATCATCAACATATATTTGAAAAATTAAAATATCATTTTTAAAGGTTTTACAAAAGAGAGTAGTGTCCACTTTTCCTCTAGTGAAACCATTTTCCAGAAGAAAGGAACTTAAACGTTCATACCAAGCTCTAGGAGCTTGCTTCAATCCGTATAATGATTTCTTTAATTTAAAAACATGATTTGGAGACTTGGAGTCTTCAAAACCAGGAGGTTGATGGACATAAACTTCTTCATCTATATAACCATTTAAGAAGGCACTCTTGACATCCATCTGATAAAGAGTGATGTTGTGTTGAGTGGCAAAAGAATTTAATAGACGAATAGATTCTAACCTGGCCACTGGTGCAAAGGTTTCTGTGTAGTCAATCCCTTCTTGCTGACTATAGCCCTGAGCAACCAGTCTGGCTCTGTTTCTTACCACTTCTCCCTTTTCGCTTAGCATGTTTCTGAATACCCACTTAGTGCCGATGATGTTAAATCCTTTTGGTCTAGGAACCAAGTCCCATACATCATTCCTTGTAAACTGATTGAGTTCTTCTTGCATGGCAATTATCCAGTCTGGATCTTCTAGAGCTTGATCAACAGAAGTTGGCTCGATCAAAGAAACAAGACCTAATTGACAGTCTGCATTGTTCTTAAGGAATGCCCTTGTTCTGATGGGATCGTCTTTCTTTCCAAGGATCACATCTTCTGAATGAGCTGATGCAAGTCTGGGTGATCTTCTGACTGTTGGCTCTTCAGAAATCCTGAGATTCTCTAAAGATGCAGCAACTTAATCTTCTGATCCATTGCTTCTGAGACTATCAGCTCCTGGGGCTTTGCTTCTTGGTTCTACAACTTCTGATATGACAATATCTATATCTGCAAAATTCTCAAACTGCTTTGGTTTTTCAAGACCAAGCTTATCATCAAACCTGATATTGATTGGTTCTTCTACAACCAATGTTTCAGTATTGTATACTCTGTAGCCTTTTGAGCGTTCAGAATATCCAAGAAGGAAACACTTTTGTGCTTTAGAATCAAACTTACCAAGATGATCTTTAGTATTCAGAATAAAACATACACATCCAAAAGGATGGAAATATGAAATGTTGGGCTTTCTGTTCTTCCACAATTCATAAGGAGTCTTATTTAGAATAGGTTTGATAGAGATTCTATTCTGAATGTAACATGCAGTGTTTATTGCTTCTGCCCCGAAATGCTTAGCCATATTGGTTTCATTGATCATGGTTCTGGCCATTTCTTGTAGAGTCCTATTCTTTCGCTCTACAACTCCATTTTGTTGTGGAGTTCTAGGGCAAGAGAAATCATGGGCAATACCATTTTCTTTAAAGAACTCGTCAAAGAATCTGTTCTCAAATTCGCCACCATGATCACTTCTGACCTTTATGATCTTGCACTCCTTCTCAGATTGGATCTGAGTGCAGAATTCAAAGAACACTGAATGAGACTCATCCTTGTGTTTTAAGAACTTTACCCATGTCCAGCGGCTATAATCATCAACGATGACTAATCCATATTTCTTCCCTCTGACAGATGCTGTTTTGACTGGGCCAAACAGATCAATGTGCAAGAGTTCTAACGGCCTTGAGGTAGACACAACATTCTTAGACTTGAATGCAGGTTTGGAGAACTTGCCCTTTCTACATGCTTCACAAAGAGCATCTGATTTGTATTTCAGATTTGGGAGTCCTCTGACCAGATTTAGTTTGTTAATCTGAGAAATCTTTCTCAAACTAGCATGTCCTAATCTTCTGTGCCAGACCCATTGCTCTTCAGAAACAGACATAAGGCATGTCACCTTCTGCTTCTCAAGATCTGAAAGATCAATCTTATAAATGTTGTTCTTTCTCTTGCCTGTAAATAGGATTGAGCCATCCTTCTGACTTACAGCCTTGCAAGACTTTTGATTTAAGATTATATCATAACCATTGTCACTTAATTGACTTATGGACAATAAGTTATGCGTTAATCCTTCTACAAGAAGTACATTAGTTATGGAAGGAGAGTTACCAAGACTTATGGTTCCAGAGCCAATGATTTTGCCCTTCTGATCTCCTCCAAACTTGACTTCTCCACCTGGTTTAAGCACCAGGTCTTGGAATGTAGACCTTCTTCCCGTCATGTGTCGCGAGCACCCAGAGTCCAGGTACCATGACATTTTGCTTTTTTTCCTCTTTGCAGCCAAGGATATCTGCAACAGAAATTATCTTCTCCTTAGGTACCCACAATTTCTTGGGTCCTTTCTTGTTAGTTCTCCTCAAGTTCTGATTGAACTTGGGTTTAGCATAATATTTAACAGGAGGAACATCATGATATTCTTTAGGTTTGTCAGCATGATATTTCTTAGGATGTATCACATGCTTCTTGGTGTGAACAGTGTTAAAACTCTGTGCATGTGAAGTGAGCCTAATATCATGTGCATGGCCATATTTGAACTGATCATACAATGGCTTGTATGTGATCTTCAGATCATCAATAGGTTCAAATTTATGTGAGGTATCACCCTCATAGCCAAAGCCAAACCTTCTGTTTCCAGAAACACCATATATCATAGAAGCAATATGACTTCTGCCAATACTTCTAGATAAGAACTTTCTGAAGCTCGAGTCATATTCTTTCAGAATATGATTGAGACTCGGAATGGATTTTTCTGTTTCAGAAGGAGATCCACTATCTTTGGATAGATTTAAAACTTTTTCCTTCAGTTCAGAGTTTTCCACTTCCAGCTTCTTAGTTTCAAATTCAAACTGCTTCTTCAGCTTTTTGTATTTGATACTAAGATGAGCCTTGAGTTCCAGAAGTTCTGTTAAACTGGAAACTAACTCTTCTCTAGATAGTTCAGAAAATACCTCTTCAGAATCTGATTCTGATATAGATTCTGATCCATCATCTTCTGTAGCCATCAGCGCGAAGTTGGCTTGCTCTCCTTCAGAGTCTGATTCTGATTCTGATTCAGAATCATCCCATGTTGCAATAAGACCTTTCTTCTTATGAAACTTCTTCTTGGGATTCTCCTTCTGAAGTTTTGGACATTCATTCTTGAAGTGTCCAGGCTCATTGCACTCATAGCAGACAACCTTCTTCTTGTCAGATCTTCTGTCACCAGAAGATTCTCCTCGTTCAAATCTCTTTGAACTTCTGAAGCCTCTGAACTTCCTTTGCTTGCTCTTCCAGAGTTGGTTTACCCTTCTGGAGATCATGGACAGTTCATCTTCTTCTTCTGATTCTGGTTCTTCAGAATCTTCTTCTTTAGCCTGAAAAGCGTTAGTGCATTTTTTAACATTAGATTTTAATGCAATAGACTTACCTTTCTTTTGAGGCTCGTTTGCGTCCAGCTCTATTTCATGGCTTCTCAAGGCACTGATAAGCTCTTCCAGAGAAACTTCATTCAGATTCTTTGCAATCTTGAATGCTGTTACCATTGGACCCCATCTTCTGGGTAAGCTTCTGATAATCTTCTTTACATGATCAGCCTTGGTGTAGCCTTTATCCAGAACTCTTAATCCAGCAGTTAGCGTTTGAAATCTTGAGAACATCTTCTCAATGTTTTCATCATCCTCCATCTTGAAGGCTTCATATCTCTGGATTAGAGCAAGAGCTTTAGTCTCATTGACTTGAGCATTTCCCTCATGGGTCATTTTCAATGACTCTTATATATCATAGGCCGTTTCCCTGTTAGATATCTTCTCATACTCAGCATGAGAGATAGCATTCAGCAAAACAGTTCTACATTTATGATGATTCTTGAAAAGCTTCTTCTGATCATCATCCATTTCTTGCCTTGTAAGCCTTACGCCACTAGCTTTCACTGGATGTTTGTAACCATCCATCAGAAGATCCCATAGTTCACCATCTAGACCAAGAAAGTAACTTTCCAGTTTATCTTTCCAGTATTCAAAGTTTTCACCATCAAATATTGGTGGTCTAGTATAACCATTGTTACCATTGTATTGCTCAGCAGAGCCAGATGTAGATGCATGTGGGTTTGTTGGAATTTCACCAGCCATCTTTTTCTGAAGCGTTTTTCTCTTCCTGGATCTTTTCTAAACACGGTTAAGTGCTTGCACCTTAGAACCGGCGCTCTGATGCCAATTGAAGGATAGAAAAACACTTAGAAAGGGGGGGTTTGAATAAGTGTAGTCTAAAAACTTGAACGATAAAAACAAATTGCACAGTTATTTTTATCCTGGTTCGTTGTTAACTAAACTACTCCAGTCCACCCCCTTGGAGTGATTTACCTCACTTGAGGATTTAATCCACTAATCTCAACAGATTACAATGGTTTTCCACTTAGTCCGCGACTAAGTCTTCTAGAGTATCCTGATCACAACCTGATCACTCCCGGAACAGTTGCTTAGACACAAGCTAAGACTTTCTAGAGTATCCTGACCACCACGTGATCACTCTAGTTTCAACTGCTTAGACACAAGCTAAGACTTCCTAGAGTATCCTGACCACACTTGATCACTCTAGTTACTTACAAATTAATGTAATCAATTCTAAGAGTATTACAATGCTTCTGAAAAGCTATAATCACAACAGTGATATTTCTCTTAAAGTTTAAGCTTAATCTCACTAATATATTACAACAGCAATGTAGTGAGCTTTGATGAAGATGAAGTTTGTGAGCTTTGATTTGAACAGCGTTTCAGCAAGTTAGTATTCACAGAATTCGTCAGAATCGGTAACCTTGCTTCTCATCAGAACTTCATATTTATAGGCACTTGAGAAGATGACCGTTGGGAGCATTTAATGCTTTGCGTATTCCGTACAACATTGCATTTAATGTTTCACTCTTTTGTCAACTACCTCGAGCCTTGTTTACGCTGTGTCTACTGACGTTGCCTTTAATAGCTTCTAACGTTCCTTTTGTCAGTCAGCGTAGCCTGCCATCTTGTACTTGCTTCTAATCTGATGTTTGTGTATACAACGTTTGAATATCATCAGAGTCAAACAGCTTGGTGCAGAGCATCTTCTTGTCTTCTGACCTTGAAGAGCTTCTGAGCGTGATACCATGAGAACTTCAATGCTTCTGCTTCTGATCTCAAGTTCTTCTGATGCTTCCATAGACCCATGTTCTGATTCTGCTTTGACCATCTTCTGATGTCTTGCCAGACCATGTTCTGATGTTGCATGCTGAACCTTCTAAGTCAAAGCTTCTGAGCGCTGATTTGTGCATACTCTTTATATATTTCCTGAAAGGGAAATTGCAATGTATTAGAGTACCACATTATCTCATCCAAAATTCATATCCTTGTTATCATCAAAACTAAGAATATTGATCAGAACAAATCTTGTTCTAACACTATTTACATAGCATAGGACTTCCTACCCTCTTTATGGTATGGATAGCCCATATGACTATACGATGACCCTCGATGACCCTAAAATCCAATGAAAAGACTACCTACCCTTCTTATGGTGTGGATAGCCCTTTCAAACGAAAATCTTAAAGAACAAGAAAGACAATGTTAGGGTAGGTGCTCTTAAATGCTTGCTCCACATTAAAACTTTCAAATTACTTTTCACACCTCTATTCAAAACAATTTCCAAAAGGCTACACATATTTACAAGTTAAAGTCCTTATTTGAAAAATCTTTTCTATACACACACTACACTTTTTTCAAACAATTCAAACAAACAAAGTGAGCTAAGCAATTAAGAGCCGATGGATAACCATGGATACAAAGGGTGCTTACACCTTCCCTTTGTATAACTTACCCCCCGAACTCAACGTCTTTTAAAAGGTCTTTTTCTATTCTTTTAGCCTTTCTAATTGGATAAAATAAAAGTAGGTGACGACTCTTGCTATCCGCAACATTTTTTAAAAGTCAGTTCTCCCACCGTATTACATCTACTATTATTCTTATTACGAACTGCCTAATCCTCAATCATAAACAACATCACAATATAATTTAATAAACAAAATAAAAGAACAAGGTACATAAAACAAGGCACGGGCGTCTCAGGAACAAACAAAACAAACAAACGCATGGAGGGCACTGTGACGGTCGTCACAATGGGGTGTGCCGATCGGCACCCCTTCCCTTCCCTTCCCTCCCATGCCGGTCTTCACAAGAGTCCGTGACACCGTCTTATCCTTTCTCCTTCTTCGTCTTTTCTTCGTTTCTTTTCCTGCAACTTTTGTTCGTCCAATTCATAATTTTTCCAAAAACTTTTATTGATAAACATAATTCCCAGAACTCCATATACTTAATTATTTTACAATTCCAATTGATTCACCAAATATAATAATTATTTCGGAATAGCAATAACAGCACCAAATCATATGAACAACAACAATTAAACACACACAGATGAAGGAGTGAAAAACACTTAGAAAGGGGGGATTGAATAAGTGTAACTCAAAAACTTGGAAGATAAAAACAATGAACACAAATATTTTTATCCTGGTTCATTGTTAACTGTCATACCCTAATTTTTGACCCCCCTGAGATGACATATCTTCAGGATTTTCATCAAGTCAAAGTAAGTACCCAGAGCAGTCTGACATTCAATCGAGGGTGTTCAAAGACAAGAAAACTCAGGCAAAGGATCAATCAATAGGAGGATTAGTCTCTAACACAATCATGAGACTCAAGAGCTTCATTATTTCACCTATGATTGATTAGACACCCAGTCATCTAAGTACAGAATTACTCAGATCAACAGACCAGGGTTTGGAGCCTTATCAAGGACTAAAATCAGGGAACACTTTTGGGAAACCCTAAAAAGCCCTAAGGGACCATTCAAAGACATCAATCATCTTCAAATAACTCATATGACAAGATCCACTGGACATTACACCTCAATTCAAAGTCTACAGTCATCATTGTCCTCTGGTCGACA
The DNA here is from genome assembly GCF_029867415.1 of Vicia villosa. Classification (NCBI taxonomy): domain Eukaryota; kingdom Viridiplantae; phylum Streptophyta; class Magnoliopsida; order Fabales; family Fabaceae; genus Vicia; species Vicia villosa. Next base: position 1,100,894 of record NW_026705020.1, read on the forward strand.
ATTAGGGTTTTTGACCTAATTCCCCAAGATAGTTGACTTTTAATCAGGGCATGGATCTAAAACTCAAGACATGATCCAAGAGTCTCTATTACCTCAATATAATCCCTTTACATCATTCATTTAAGGAGAAGATCTTGTTTCTACACAAAAGTCCAAAATCTCACCTTATTTGGAAAAAGTCAACTGTATGGGATCACCATTGACTTTTGAGATTTTTGGTCAAACCATGACTTTCAAGGATCAATATCATCAATATATGGATATTAAAGTCATTTGACCAAAGAAATTCAAAGAAATTCATCAAGGAGCAAAAAGTAGGGAATTAGGGTTTTTTAAGGCATGGTGAGAACTCAAAATTTCACCTACACAACTCAAAAAACTTCCAACATGAAAGTTGTAGATCTTGCAAAATAAAACAACATCTTACAAAGGAACTTTTTTCAAAAGATCAATCATTTAAGAGTTTTGGAAATTTTGGAGTTTTAGGTCATAAACACTTAGAAATTTTTCTAAGTGTTTTAACCTAGTTTTCTTCCAACTTTGGCCTCATTTTTCACAAATTTGCCAAAGGAATCTGAAGAAACTCCAAACTAATGATTTGAAGTAGATGTTTAGGGCTTTCCAAATTGTGTTCAACCTTCTCCAAATTCATTTTGAGCTAAGAGTTATGCTTGTTCAAAGTTGGCCTCATGAAGTGAAATTATAGGTCATGTACAATTTGAAACATTGCAATTTTGTGCATTTTGCTTCACTAAGTGATGCTACACGACCTCTAATACATCTGAAACCATACCACACATCCAAATTCATCATTGCATAAGGATTAGAGAAGATTCCCAAAAACAAAGGCATGTGATTATGTAATGATTGCATTTTTGAATTTATGGCAAATGATGAATCATCAAGGAATCTTGTTCTAAGCCAATTAGAACTCTCCTCTGAATCAGAAATGTTCCCTTGGATCATACAAGATCAATGGTTGGGGAAGCTAGCCCGAAAATGCATCATTGCATTTAGGATCTTTTCAAATTTTCTTCTTGGCTAAGAAACCAAAACTCTCTCATTAAGCAAGCTCACTCTCTCAATCAGTACTGAACCATTTACCTATAAATAGGGGAGCATACTTCAGTAGAAAAACACACCAAAGCAACTCAATTTCTTGCTTTCTCTTTCTCTTCTCATGCTTATTGTTTTTCAAAGTTCTTTGGCAAGAAGAATCGTTTTCTTCAAACCAGAGCTCATCTTTGGAAAGTAAGCATTCTAACATCTCAAGGGAGGTCATTTGAGGTGATCCAAGCACCTGGATCACTTCTGTAAGTGGAGGAACACCATTGTTGCTCTCACTTTGGAGCAGTTGCAGTTGGAGGTCCATAGTGCAATTCAGAAGGTTTCCAATCAAGCTAAGCATCCAGGCATGTTCCATAGGAGGTAGTGAAGCTGTTCAGATGGCTGCAGCTCATCTGTAACTCAAGAATCATCACCCTCCATGTTCACTTGAAGCTCAAATCGAGGGAGGTCCATAGAACAATTCAGGAGGATTGAGGTTACAACAAGCATTCAGTTAGCATCACTGAACCACAAGGAAGCTTTTGGGATCATTCATACAAGCCCAGGTGCTCTCTATCATCCTCACGACCTCCATTTTCAGAGGTAAGTTTCTGAACTCTACCTCTTTAATTTAAGCACTCTTTGTGATAAAGCTCGATTCTATCTTGTTAAGCATCATCAGAGGATTGAAAACCCTCTATCATCATTCATTTATCTTTCAGTATAGTCATTTAATTTGATTTTCAAAATTTAGGGTTCTTCATGATTTCTGGTAAATTAGTTAGATATAGTTGATATAAATTTATGTTAGTTACATATTTAGAATCGTGAGTGAATTTAGAATAAGTTTCATCTTTACATCTTTGCAAATGGTTGAGAAATGAGCAAGTTCATAAATTCAAAATCTGAGAACTTGAGGTTGAAGATGACAATGGTGGTGGCGCGCAAATTTCAAATTCAGGGTTGAGTTTATTTTATTTTGAATGATACCTGTTTCATAAACGACTAAAACGTGATAGCCCAGTGGTAAAGAGTGTTTGTGTGTTGCGCGTGCCCAAGGTCTGGGGTTCGAATCCCCCTCGCCCCAGACCTTTTGATTTTATTTTCTTTTTGCTTCTATACACTTGAATAACATATGACTTGCAAAGGAGTCAGTTTACTATCACCATGCGCGCGCTGGCCCAATGGTTTGGTTTTGGGTGTGTGACTTGGAGGGCGTGAGTTCAATCCCTCTAGGTGACAAAACCTTATTTTTTATCACTTTTCCCATTTGATTTCTTCACAACTTCACACAATTAATTAACCTATCAAATTAAATCATTTTCACTTCATTTTTCACACACTTGTTATTTAATATATCTATTTTATGAATAATCAAAAAAATCATAAAAATATTATTTATTTCATATATTTTTATTAGGTTTAAAATAGTATGTTTTAAGTGTTTTCTTAAATACTTTAAATGCATATATTCATTTTGTTTTAACCTAATTATTTTTGTGAATAAAGTTTATGATAAAACCCTAATTATTTAGGTCTTAATTAGGCATAGATCTTTTTTCTTTACCTTAATTAAGTTGACTTTCTGTCAATTTTCAAAACTGTTTTCAATCTCCGAATAAATCGAATAATTAAGGTTTTCAAACAACAAAACCTTATATTATTTCAAATCATTTTCAAAACTAATTTTACACCAGTACTATAAAGTACTGGGCCTCTAATAGAGTGTAAGTCCCAAAAACCTTCTCTTCTTAGCTTGTTTTCAAAACTGTATTTTCAAAATCTTCTTTCTGTTTTCAAAACATTCTTCTGGTATTTGAAGGGCATTATTCCCGGTGAAACTCTTCAGATACCTATGTGACCTTTGTCCATCTTCACTTCTTCTGTTTTCAAAAACCATTAACTGTTTATCATATATATATTCAACTGTTATCCATCAATTACTGGTAAGGCTTTGTACATACTTCTTCAAAGGCCTCCACTCCATCCAGGTTAGGCTTTACAAGCTTTCAATTTACAGTCTTTATTTAAATTACTGTCAAATATAAATTGTGCATATATATTAGTTTAGAACTACGTTTGAGTATAAACCTTAGGACAGTTAAACTATATATATATATATTATAGGAATATGACCTAGGATTGAGAATGTCTTCCCGGTGAAGGCTCTTTCCTAATTAGAGATCTTTAGTTCAAACCCCCAAGATGAATTATTCCCGGTGAAACATCTTGGCAAAAACCTTAGAATCCAAAAATATAGGACACATCAACCCAAAGAGGAATTATTTCCGGTGAAACCTCTTACCCATTTGCTTAGAGCCAAAATAAGTTCAAAACTACATAGCTTTCTCTTGTGCTATAACAAGGACCCTCGATTAGCCTCCTCTTGGGCTTTGTACAAGGACCCACAGGCTTCTTAAAAGCATTTCCAGCTTCCTCTTGAGCTTGTATACAAGGACCCATCAGGTTTCTTATAAACATAGGAACAGGTCTTTAGTCACCTTTTAGCCTACCCTGGTGAGTTTTCTTCCAATTTAAACCAGACTTTTAACAAGCCAAGTTTGTCTCAATTTTGCATTGAGTACACCTTTTGGAACGAGAGACATGGACAGTCTCTGTCACCCTTATCTTCATCAATCTTCCTTAGCAGAGTCTAGGATCCATATTTGCTTATCCTCAGCATGAGTCAGCCTTCATCTTGGGCTTTAAACAAGAAATCTCCACTAGATAATCTTTCTGCCATTCACCAAAAGAGTCAAAACCCCTGGAAAGGGTTAGCCTCCAAATCAATCCATCATTTCAATAAAAACCCTGGAAAGGGTTAGCCTCCAAAGTCAATTAATCAAAAAGAGTCACGACCCCTGGAAAGGGCCAGCCTCCAAAAAACATGATAAAGTCAGTCTTTTAACAGACAATTTCTCCAGCTGAGTCAAAACCCCTGGAAAGGGTTAGCCTCCAAAATCAGTCTTTCAAAAATCAAAGATTCATTCTCTTAGGAGATAATCTCCCCAAATAGAGTCTCCCTAAGTAGAGTCAGCCTCAATTCTGGGCTTCGTACAGAACACCAAAAAATCCTTAGTTTAAATACTCCCCAGTAGAGTTATCATTTCAATAAATCAATAAAATCAATCAAAAAGCCTCAAGCTTGGGCCTCATTCAAGCCAGCTAAAGTCAAATCTTTCATATAGTAAATAGACATAGCTTATCTCTATAGAGAGATATTTTTACTACTCTACCACATTCAAACAAACAAACATTTCAATTTCAATTTCATTCAAAGTCTCCCATTTAGGACTCTGAAAGACATGCTCTGGCACATCCCCAGACTTGTACACTTTCCCTAATTTGGATGAGCATCTTTCTTTCATTTTAGAGGCACGATGGCTGTCATACTTGATTAACCAAGTAGACTCCCCTCTTAATGAAACATCATTTTTTTTAGCTTTTCTGTCACTTTTAAATGTTTGTGGTAGAATAGTACAAATACCTCTCTATAAAGATGATTTCATGTCTCTTTACTGTAAACAGAGATTTAATTCCAAGCTTCAACCTTGAGCTTCAAGCAAGGCACCAAAAACAAGTAATTTCCCTAGTTAGTTCCCCGAACTACATTAAGCTCTGACTTCCACTAGGGATATGTAGGCATGAGGTTCACAAGGAATCTCAGCGAGCTAATAAAATACCAAAAATAGTCAGTCTGTCTATCTGTCTGTCTTTCTTTAATCAATTCAATTCTCTCTCCTAACACAAAGGAGAAACTTTCCCAATCATTAGCAGCAAACACAATCACAATGACACAGAGAAGGTTCCTGTAGAGTACTACAGATATGTAGGGTGTTTAAACACTTCCCTATGTATAACCGACCCCCCGGACTCCAGAATTTCTAGTCTAGGTGAAATCCCCACACTTAGCAAACTCCTAGGGTTTAGTTGAGATCTTTTTTTCCCTTTCCTACTCGTAGGACAATAAGAAAGTTCGTGTGATATCGTAGGAAGAACTGAAATAAAATTCATCCCACCACGGGCGCATTCTCCTTCCAAATTTCGCGTGAAGGGTTTAGCGTGCCGTCCTCCCAAGTGAAACGGGGAGGTAAAGAAAACGACACCACAGAAAAATGGCGACTCTGCTGGGGATATAAGTGTTAAAAACCTTGGTTTTTCATCCAAACCAATGGTTGACCTGTTGCTGGTCCAGCCCCAATGAGGAATTAGGGATGCCAAATTCCCCCTCAAACAAGAGAGGTCCTGCCTAACCTCTGTGTCATATCATGTGATTGTTGCATATATTTTTGTTTACTTTGTTTATTCTGTATCGGGAAAGGGCTTGATTCCCCCTTGTGGTGAGAAATCCTATACCCGGATTTGAGTGCAACATAAGATAGGATGGAGGATGTCTTCCCGGTGAAGGCCCTCTAATCTTGGTTTCCAAGTCTACTCTTGGGATTTGCCTGGCTGGTTGTGATTAACTGCGCCACTGCATTCCGAGACTGATTTGTACCAGGAGGACCTAGAAACACATTAACCCCACTTAAAGCCTTTTTTTAGGACGTAGAGCGGTGATTACGGAAGTAATTGTCACGCAGATACTACACTCAGAGAAAACTCTCTTATAGATACCAATCAACGTATCTTTAAGGTTGAGCAAAAACTCTGAGACCCCTAGAACCCGTTCTACAGGTACAAAAATCCTTAACCTTAGTTTACGATTAGGGCGGGGATTGCGTTTGGACTTCATGACCACTATACCCTTCAACGCCATGTTTGTTTAAAACTCTTGTGTGTGCATTCATGCATTCATGCATCATTCATTAATAAACAACTAAAAACAAAAAGAGTCTTTTTCGAGTCGTTTTTCAAGGAAACTAAATAACGAACGTTTTGAACTTCATAGAAAGAGAGAAACGGAGAAAGGACTTAAGGATCTATATTATGGATTAAGGAAGAAAGAGAGCTAGGAAATACACCTTCAAGATTCCCCAGGTTGAGGAACTGGGAAAGCTCGGAAAACTGGTGGTCAACCCCCAGGCTTTCAAGGAGAAGTATGGAAAACTTCTGCCTTTGCTCAATACCAACATGGTGGTTGGGATCCTTCCCACCTTGGTACAGTTTTACGATCCAACGTATCACTGCTTCACCTTTCCAGATTATCAGCTCATGCCTACGTTAGAGGAGTACTCTCGTCTGATTGGAATACCCGTGTACGCACAAGATCCGTACTCCGGTTTGGAAAATAATCCTGACGACATTATCATTGCTGCAACTACTCCTTTGAACGTAGTCGACATCAGAACTCATATGGTGAGTAGAGGAGGAATTCAAGGATTGCCCTCCTGTTTGATCAAGCTCGGTACTTCGTCAGCATCCAAGATATGAGCGCTTTTGAGGAAGTCTTGGCTTTGCTTATCTACGGATTGTTTTTGTTCCCTAACATTAACGATTTCGTCGACATCAATGCAATTAAGATCTTCTTAATTGGAAATCCAGTTCCAACCTTGCTTGCGGATGCTTATCACTCTGTGCATTCAAGAAACCTGCAGCGAGGAGGATTAATCACATGCTGCGTACCGTTGTTATACGAATGGTTCGTTTCGCACCTGCCAAAGTCTAGCACTTTCTGGAACATGAGGGATGGCCTTTACTGGTCACAGAAAATCATGTCTCTCACTCATACAGACATTGATTGGTGTAGTCCTGACAACGACGAAACCAAGATCATCTTCAGTTGCGGAAGTTTCCCCAACGTACCCCTTATTGGAACTAAGGGAGGGATCAGTTACAATCTAGCTTTAGCCCGTCGTCAATACGGCTATCCCATGAAAAATATACCAAGTAACATTCAATTGGAGGGTCTGTTCTTCAAGAACATCGACGATCATGGCAACATGCTAAAGAAGGAAATTGTCCAAGCCTGGCGTCTTGTTCACAGCAAAGGGAGAAGATTGTTAGGAAAACATCTTTGCATCTCCCTGGATCCTTACCTTCAATGGGTACGCGTCAGAGCATTCAAGCTCAGGATGCCATATCAACATCAAGAACCTATTCCCCTAAGGGAACCAATTTACCTTTTCTCCACCGATGTTGAAAAACTGTAAGCGGCATTAAACAAGGTATGCCAAGAAAGGAATGCTTGGAGGAACAAGTATCGAATTGTCAACATGGAAAATGTTGAGATTCAAAACATCCTAAGAAGGAAGGATGAGTTACTTGAAGTACTCGATCGACAAGTGACACAATCATCACTTTCTCATCATATCCCTCCTGCTTCCTGGATCATCGATCAGCTCACGTCAGAGAACGCTCAGCTCAAGAAACAGAAGAAGATGTTAGAACGTGAAGTCGGCTCATCATCAAAGTTTTAGAGTCCTTTCTCTCAGTTTCTCTGTATTTCCATTTTCAAAGTGTGTAAAAAACGGCGTTTTCGCTTAATTAATAAAGTTTGATGTTTCATAACGTAATTATGGTGTTTCCTTGAAAAATATTAACTTAATTGCATATCATGCATCGCTGTAGTCGTACGCACTGACACGAGAATTGTCGCGGATCTAAGAGTTACTTTCCTTTCTCCAGAAAGAGAGGAGGAGAAGGAGGTGAACCAAGACTTTCAAGCTGTCTCATCCATACAACACTCGTTCAAGTCGCAAGAAAAGAATGGAAGACTTTGAGCAAGAGAATGAAGAACTCAGAGAAGAGATTAATACTCTCAAAGGTACTGTTGAAAGACTCAATAGTATGGTAGAAGCCCTGGTAGTTGCGCAGAATCGACCAACGCCAGAAGAACCACAAAGGACTGTGGTTTCCGAGATTGTTTCTACTTCTATTCCTCAGTATACCATGCCGCCTGATCGACCTTGGGGCATGCCGTATAACTTTACTCCAGAAGGGTACATACCTCCAGCTTCTGAAGCTCCAAAAGTCACCATGGATATGCGTCCACCGGAGGGTTACAAACCTCTGGAAATTGAAGTTCCAAGAGCAACGGCAATGGGTTTCGCACAACAGAATGCTGAGATACCGAGATCTGCTGTCATGGCTTCTCCACAGCCCATTATGCATACTTTTCCCCCGCAAGGTGGACAAGTATATCATCACGCTCCAAGTGAGGATGCTGGCGTGTATGAAAGATTGGACGAGTTCCAAGAACAGTTTCCGCAAATGCAGAACGAACTCAAGACTCTCCGAGGACAAGATCTATTTGGAAAGAATGCTGCAGACCTCTGTCTGGTTCCAAATGTTAAGATTCCTCACAAATTCAAAGTACCAGAATTCGAGAAGTATAAAGGGAATTCATGCCCACAAAGTCATCTTGTGATGTACGCTCGAAGAATGTCAACTCAGACTGATAATCAACAATTGCTCATTCATTATTTTCAAGACAGCCTGACTGGTGCTGCACTCAAATGGTACATGAACTTGGACAGTTCAGAGATTCGTACTTTTCGAGACCTCGGAGAGGCCTTCGTCAAACGGTATAAGTACAATCTGGATATGGCTCCAGACAGAGATCAACTCCGGGCCATGACTCAAAAGGATAGAGAAAGCTTCAAGGAATACGCTCAGAGATGGCGTGAAGTTGCTGCTCAAATTTGTCCACCACTTGAAGAGAAAGAAATGACAAAACTCTATCTCAAAACTTTAAGTCCATTTTACTACGGACGAATGGTTGCAAGTGCACCAAGTGACTTTACCGAGATGGTAAACATGGGTGTGCGTTTAGAAGAAGCAGTTCGAGAAGGACGATTGAACAAAGAACCAGAATCTTCTGTTGGTCCAAGGAAGTATGGAAGTTCTTTCCATAAGAAAAAGGATCAAGATGTCAGCAATGTCTTGCACAAAATCAAGAAGAAATTCCAACCTCAAGTTGCAATAATAACTCCGGTTGTTAACTCAACGCCAGCTTATCAACCTCAGGTCTCGTAACAACAAATTCAACAAAGGTCGCAGCAACCTCAGCAGCAGGTTCGACCTCCAAATTACAACAATCGGGCTCCAAGGTATCCTGCCTTTGACCCCGTACCAATGCCGTATGCAGAATTGTTTCCAACATTACTGGCAAAAGGACTCATTCAGACAAGGAGTCCTCCAAATCCTACAAATAGTTCCTCACCATGGTATAAGGCTGACCAATCTTGTCCTGTAGCGGTAAAAATGTGACTCGACGCGTTTTCACGCGTTCGAAGTACAACAGAGTCGCCACCGAACTTTATTTGTTCCAAAGAGGAACGGGGAAATATCGATAAAACCCACGGATTAAAAGAAAACGGATAAGATGGTCATTGCAACCAAATTTAGGTTCGGGAGTCGGTTAAGCAAGGGGAAGGTATTAGCACCCCTCACCTCCATCGTACTCGATGGGACCCATTTAGTTAATCTTATGATTTATTGTTAGCTTATTATCTACTTGCATTATTTATTAGGTTGGAAAAAAGAAAGGAACAAAAAAAGGTTTTTAATTATTGTGCTCGCCAAGACATTTGTATCTTGTGCCTACGTATTCCCTAGTGCAATGGGAAAGTCAGAGCAATCGTAGTTCGGGCTAACTACGAAATGTTTGGTTGATTGATTTTAGCGAGAGGTACTCGATCGCTTTCAAATGGAAATACTACGCGCACATGGATATGATATCACTACAAGAATGGATAACTAAATCAAGATAAGACATGATTTTGGCCATCATCGCATTCGAGTGGAAGATGTTAGATCTTCACATGTGGAAGTATGTTCGTATTGAAATTGAATAAGTGTCTCGTTTTATGAAAAAAAAGTTTTAAAATTAAAAGGTGTGAATAAATTAAAGTTGGTTTGTTAAGAGAAATCAAACATTTAAACAAAAGCTTAACGACCATCGCTCAAATGTTTGAAAGAGAAAATTGTACAAGTACGTACAACCCCCTCGTAGGTGATGAAAAAAGATTGATTTGAAGAGTTGAAAGATATTTAATTAGATCCAAGTATTTAAACAAAAGCTTAACGGCCATCGCTTTAGAATACTTGAAAGAGCATTTGCTAAATCGGGTTTTTAGAAGTCTTTAATGGAGTCAACGCACTTAAACAATGGCTTAACGGCCATCGCCTAGTTGCTTAAAGAACAACTTGTACAAGTACGTACAAACCCTTCCTCATTATCCATTATAGACTAAATTTGATTTGTTTAAAAGAAAAAGAATGAGTTAAATCAATATTTAAAAAGTCTTTAATGGAGTTTAAGCATCCAAACAAAGGCTTAACGGCCATCGCCTAAATGCTTAAAGAACAACTTGTACAAGTACGTACAAACCCTTCTTTCCATTATAGATAAAATAATTTGATTAAAAGAAAGTGTTTTGTGAAAAAGAAAGGTGAACTAAATCGAGTTTGAGAAGTCTTTAATGGAGTTTAAACATTCGAACAATGGCTTAACGGCCATCGCCTTAATGTTTAAAGAACAAATTGTACAAGTACGTACAAACTCTTCTTTCCATTATAGATAAAATGATTTGAATGTTAAAAGAAAAGCGTTTTTTGTAAAAAAAGGTGAATTAAATCGAGTTTGAAAGGGTCTTTAATGGAGTCTAAACATCCAAACAAAGGCTTAACGGCCATCGCCTAAATGTTTAAGAACAATTTGTATAGGTACGTACAAACTCTTCTTTCCATTAAATCTCAAAACTCGATTCAATTAAAAAGCTATTTTTGTATCATTTTAAAATATTGTTGATAAATTCTAAACATACATATAAATAAGATATTTTTTAGCTTTTTTAATGTGAAGATATTAATTTTTAATGAAAGAAGAAACATAAACCTAAAACAAACTTTTTGGTGTTTTAAATAAAGTTTGAGAAAAGAAGAAAAAAAAAATAAATAAATAAAGATGAGAAAACTATTTGGGCCAGGTGAGGGTGTACTCCATATTTGGAGGTATGACCCAAAGATTAAAAAACTGTAGTAACCAAAACAAAAGATTGGGCCGGATCTGGAGCGGGTTATGGGATCCAGTACCCTTCTTTATCACAGATCGGGTTAAAAAAACCTAGAGGCAAAAACGCCTCTCTATTCTGATTTTTACGAAATGGAAAGAAAAGAAAAGGGAATCACTCCCAGCTCTCACTCGCGTCTTTCTCAAACTCTCAGCTCGCGTCTCTCTCGAACTCAGACACAAATAGAACATGTAAACTCTCTCAATCTCGCATCTCTCGCGGTTACCTGTTCCGCTCTGTGATTACATAAAAACAACAATAACATTCAAGAAAGCCAATCTCGCCTCTCTCGATCTTATGATGCTCATCGATCCCTCACGAATCTCTGTTAATCTCTACCTCTCGATTCCGGTCAAAACACGAACCAAACAAAATCAAGCATTTATACCATTATCCCACAAAAACCCTAGAGTCCCAGTTTCTACTATGATTGAATCGTTGGTTACAATTACATGGTATGCAGATAACATAAATTAAATGAAGGTGAACGTAAAAACAAGGTATGTTACTCTGATTTATTTGTGGTTCTGCTTCTTCTTGTTATGGATCTTCTGGTGTTGATGGTGGCTTTCTATGCATGTGTATTGTTGAGTGAGGCGAGGGATTGCCGTGGATTTGCTGCAAAGATAGTCGTTTGAAGTTGATGCGTGAGGTGCTGAAGCTCTACGAATAGAAGTCTATTCGATTCGGAGTGAGTGTTGTTGTGATAACTCTTGGTGAATTGATGGTGAGGATCTATTTCGGATTTGTGTGGGTTATTTGAGAAGAGGTTCTGTTTTGTGTTGTGAGTTGTTGTTGATGAAGGTTTGCAGTTTGGATGTTGCTGGGTGAGTGTCGAGTGATGTGTTATTTGGTTTGTTCAGAGAGTGGGTTATGAATGGTGAAGGTTTATGGAAGGTAACAGAGGTATTGAATGGTATGTTGAAGGGTGGTATGAAGAAGTTGGTGAAAGGCTTTGTTATGGTTTTTGGCTTGGAGGAAGATTTCTGGAGATATTTGTGTAGAGTTTTCACTGATTTTTTCTTCCTCCTATTGTGTTTGCTGTGATTGAGTTTTATAGATGGAAATGTGAATTTTGGGGGGAAATTAGGGTGGAGATTTGAACAAATTTGGTAGTCTGCTTTTGTTGCTTTTTTGCCCAGGTTTGTTGTGTCTATTTTGGTGAAATACTTGGACTCTTTTGGACAGGCTCTTTGCAGCTCTTCTTGTTGTTTTGTGCAGCAGGCAAGTGGAGCAGCAAGATTGTTGTTTTGTGCAGCAGTGGAGCAGCAAGAGTGGACTGTTTTGAACTACTGATGGTCGTATAGCAGGCACGTTGGTGTCTTGAAGGCAGAGGCGTGGGAGAGAGTTGAAAAGAAGACAAAAATGCTTGTTGCTTTTTTGTTTGACTTTTGTGCAAAAAATGGGTTTTGAAAAAAACAAATCGGACCAAGTTTGAAAAGAAATAAAAAAGCTTTCCCCTTTTTTTTATATTGATTTTGTGTAAATAATAATAATAACAATAATAATGATACTAATAACAATCCTAAAAACTATACTAAATAATAATAATAAAGATAAATAAAAGAGATTAGAATAAAAGAATAAAAAGATCAAGAAATACAAAAATGGACATAAAGACAAAAATAAGAAAAAGTAATTAAATTACTAAAACAAATATAAGTTAGAAATAAAATATCATACTTTTTTATTTGAAATGATAATGAATAAAAACTATTAACTATTTTTTTATTTATGCAAAACATATGAAGATGCGAGCTATTTTTGTTGATTTTAATAAAAAGTCAGTTTTTTTCTTTAAACATGCAAAGATGCGATATGAACTATGAATGGTCATGGAATAAAAATGCGACAAGTAAAAAAAATGCATGAAATGCAAATGCGGCATGACTATAAAAAAGACTAGGTCAAAAATTGGGGTGCGACAGATGCCCCTATTTAAGTTTCTTCCATCGAAGATGTGAAGATGCTTAAATACCGAGTACACAATTTTTGTCCTTCATATGCAAGTGAAATGCAATGCATGAATTTTTGTTATTTTGAATGCAATATGATATGAGACAGACTCAAATCTCTGTGGGAAACTAGCGCCACAAGAAATTAATTGCTGATGGAGAAACTTGGAAAAGAGGGATAAAACTCCGAATAAGAAGATAGTAGGAATGTCTAAGAGTAGCTTTAGACGGCGGAAATCATCAGAGACATTCAAGAGTGACTTTGAATGAATCTGAAACAATACTTTGGGTAGGAACGTCTAAGAGTGGCTTTAGACGACACCAAACAGCAAAGACATTCAAGAGTGGCTTTGAATGTATCTGAAAATATTCCAAACTCTGGGAAAACATCGGAGACATCCAACAGTAGCTTCGGATGGAAGGAAACCAACAAGACTCAACAGTGGCTTCGAATGCAAGAGGAGACCTACAAACTCGGAGATATGGCAGAGACGTCCAAGAGTAGCTTTGAACGAATGGAATCCAAACTCTGAAAACAACGGGGATAATCCAACAGTAGCTTTGGATAAAACGGAAACCAAAGAGATTCAACAGTGGCTTTGAATGCAAAAAGGAAACCTGAACCAGAAAATATATCAGAGTCATCCTGAGGAGCAATAGATGACATGGATACCAATTTTGGAAAATATGAGCGAACATCCAATAGTAGCATTGGATGAGAAAACAAACTCAAGAACATCCAATAGTGGCTTTGGATGAGAAAAGAATTGTATTTCAGCTCAGAGATGTAAAGATCATTCAACAGTAGCTTTGAATAACACTTTACTAAGGATTGTGGTATCCAACAGTAGCTTTGGATAAAAGGTGAGAAACATCATGTCCAACAGTAGCTTTAGACAGAGAGAAACAAATACAAATCCAATAGTAGCCTTGGAGGAAGAGGAACAAAAGACATCCAATAGTAGCATTGGACGGGGAGAAACAAGAAGACATCCAATAGTAGCATTGGAAGAAAAGAGACAAATACAAATCCAACAGTAGCTTTGGATGAAGAGACAAACATTGTTTTGGTAGATGTCAAGTAAGTTGGGCTTTGATAACAAGATAAAGTGTTGATAACAATGGGGCATTGAAAGAATGCACATGAGTATGCATTTTGTTTCGATGCATGATATTGAATTTTTCTATGCACGATATGTGAATGATCAATGTAATGCAATTGGTTATGATAAATGAGGTAGACTCTTTTGTGAGGGAGGATTGGAACTCTGATTCCTCAACACGAGAACTTTGCCAACATGGTTTTGCCACGCCGATGATCCTTTTAAGAAGGACTGATAAAATGATTGGGGATCGCTGAAGAAGAATGCCCCTGATTGACTGCTTGCTAAATGATCCTTGCTTCAGTTCTTGAAATGAATGTCGGGAACACATGCCCTAGTATAAGTCTTGAACATGAGGTCCTTGAAGTGTCGTGCCCCTGATAGGATCACTGATCAAGTTTCTCGACTGTTTGAACTTCCTTGAAAGATGAGTACTTGCAAATGAAATGTTCATTCAAAAATGGTAATTTTAATGCAATGTTCAAAGCGTAATTTGAAATCAAGATCATTATTGGAATGATGTTATTGATGTAAAGAAAATGAATCAAAAGTCCAAACACAATTGTCAAGACAATCAAAGTGATGGATAAAGCAAAAGGTATGGTAAAACAAACAATTTGCAAAAATCTTTAGGAGTCAGGTTAACGCAACCTTGTTGTAGTATGCTTTCAAAAGAAACCTTGCTTCAGTTAGGTCTTTTGAGGGTTGTAACGTGGCTTGGTTCACGGTTATAGAAACAAAGGATATAGGCTCAAAATATATTTGTACCCACCCCATTCTTCGTGATGATCTCCAATCCTACGTTCAGTTAATTCAAATTATGCATTCGGGTTCCAAGAGGCTTTGGAATTGCACCTATGATAATGATAATGGTTTAAAGACCAAGGGAATCTTTGAGATGGCAGCCATTTCTTCCATTTGATAGTCACAACATTTATTGTTGTTCAAGGAGTTTATTGACTTCTCTTTTTCGCTTTATATCCCTAACTTTTGCCTGAACTGTTTCATTTGAGATCACAGTCAGCGGGATGCCCCAGTTTTGCCTAAGTCTCCTTCATAGGTGTTGACTTAGCGGGCTTTTTCTTTTTGAATATTGGAAAGATAGTGACTGCCTTGAGAATGATTAATGATAACCATCTTGGTCACTTTTGATTGAAACCCTTATTGAAAGGTGTACTTGATGATTTTCTTGAAATTGAATGCACAAACAAATTAATTGAGAACTACCCTGCCCAAGGTTAAAATTGCTGGTTTTTTTTTGTTTAAAAGAAACTCCAACTTCGAAGGCTCAACGGGTTGACTAGGGATTAACTTCCTTATTTCTCCAGTGTTTGGGAATTGAAACAATGCCTGTACATCATCAACAAAGTTTTATTTGAAATCATATAATTCAACAACTTTGGTATTTTGTTTTCATCATCCTCCCTCCAATCTTTGCATAAAGAAAAAGAACAAGAGATATGTTTTTGTTGTTTTTTTTAAAGATAAAGTATAAAGATGCACACAATGGATTGAATTGAAACACGCAATGCTCATTTCATTAAAATTAATAATCAAGAACAAACAAAATTCAAATGCAGTACACAAGATAAACAAGGAAATTACAAACAACAGGAAAACAAGGCCTAGTGACTAATCGGTGACAAGGAGGAGCTATCCTATCACGAAACACTTGGCTTTAGGGAAGTAGGTTGCCATTCTCAATCTTCAGCCACTTTTGTCATGCTCGGGCAAAGGGTTGTCGACAACGTTGGGATTGATGTCTTTGAAGTATAACAGATTTGCCCTCATCAGTTCTTGCACTCTAGCCTTCAACGCGAAACAGCTTTCCAAATTATGGCCAGCACCACCTTGATGAAATTCACAATGCAGATCGGATCTGAAACCGGGTGGAAGAGGATTCGGAGGAGTAAAAGCTCTTGTTGTAATTAGACCTTTTGCGACCAATGCAGGGTATAACTCAGTGTAGGTCATGGGAATAGGATCATAAGTCGTCTTACCACGATTCTGATCTCGGTTGGCAGCCTGAGGTTGAGGAGCTTGAACTTGTGGAGCTTTGGTCACAGGAGCAACAGTAACCACAATTGGTTGATCATAGTTATTAGTTCTTTGACGAGGTCTTCTTCCTTCGTCACTCACAGCATTTGTTTCTCCTTCCTTTTTCCTATGGAAGTTTCCAAAAGACTTCCTTGCCCCATTAGAGGACTCACCAGCATTGACAACCTTGCCTTTCTTAACTCCTTCCTCTAGCCTTTGACCAATGGTCACCAAATCAGTAAAGTTGGAGGATACGCTTCCAATCATCTTCTCCCAATAGAAGGGTGAGAGAGTGTCCATAAACATTCCAGCCAGTTCCTTTTCAGCCAAAGGAGGTTCCACTTGAGAAGCTAGCTCTCTCCAGCGTTGAGCGTACTCCTTGAAGGACTCTCTTTCTCTTTGAGACATGTTCTGTAGTTGACGGCGGTCAGGAGCCATGTCTAGATTATACTTGTACTGTTTCATGAAAGCATCAGTCAGATCTTGAAAACAATGGATACGACTCTTCTCCAGTCCCATATACCATTTTAGAGAAGCACCAGTCAGACTATCTTGAAAACAGTGAATCAACAATTTGTCGTTCTTGGTATAGGCAGACATCTTGCGGTAGTACATGGTCAAATGACTTCTTGGACAAGTGTACCCTTTGTATTTTTCAAACTCAGGAGTTTTGAACTTTGCAGGTATGACCAAATCAGAAACTAAACACATGTTTTCAGCAGCGACCCCAAAGTAATCAGCGCCTTCCATAGCTCTTAATCTTTTCTCCAGGATTTGATATTGTTCTTTGACTTCGTCAATATCACCAGCTTCTTTTTGGCTTTCACTTTGATGGTCTCCAGCCTGGTATTCAAAGAGAGGATTTCCAAAAGTGGTTTGGGCAGCAGTGTGCACAATTGGCTGAGACTCGGTCATGATTGGTGTTTGGAACATTGGTCGTGAAGGTTGACCTAACATAGCAGCAGTGGCATGAGGCGGAGAATAATTTGGAGGTAAACCAAACTCAGGCCAAGTAGTGGCGGGCCTCTGAACAGGAATAGGGTCTTCAACATCATCGGTGATTTCTTGAATGACAGTCCTTTGAGGTGGTTCTCCTCTAGCAATCAGAACTTGCAACATTTCAGTGAGCTTAGTCATTCCTGACTTCAAATCTTCAATCTCCATTCTGACTTCAGCATTGTGTTGCTCTTGATCTGCCATTCTTCTTCTAACGTTGGCTCTAGTCTCGTAATCGTGTGGAGGAACCAGCTTGACGGTTAACAGAAGACTGTTGAAGATGAATACAGACGGTATGAGTTGATAACTCGAATGAATATGGATGCATGTATGTCATGAATGATTAATATGTAATGGATTTCAAATCATATGGAACAGAAATATTCTGATTTCTTAGCACAAAGTGGCACACAATAGGATAGTTCTAAGGTTTTTTCGACAAGGTTCTAGACACAGTTCTCAGAGTTACAAGCTACTTTTGAAAACTTGATCATCTAGCAAATAACAACCATGTTTTCAAATGAAGCCTATTCTGAGTGTGGTTTTCGCACTTACCCACGGTAATAGTTACGTTACGCAAGTTGGGTGCGAAACCACCATTTCCTAAAAAGTCATGGTTTAAGGGTTTTTCTAAAGGTCCCTAGAGTTAACGATCCAAATTGAAAACATCATCGCTCAAGTAAATAACTTACTTAATCAAAGACATCTTCTCAAAGGACCTACTCTAGGCGGGGTATTAGTATCTCCCACTTGACACTACGTCAAGCAAGTTTAATACTAACCCACCATCTTATCTTATGTGTTTCTTGAGCTCGGGTGTAGAGCTTTGTCCACAAAGTGCCAAAAAAACAAGATATTCCAACCATAAAATAAGAAATCAAATAATAAAGGCAATAAATAAACAAATAAATAAAGCTAACAATAATACAAGAAAAACTAAACTAGGGTTGACTCTCTTAGGTTATCCCCAGCAGAGTCGCCACTTTCTGTAGCGGTAAAAATGTGACTCGACGCGTTTTCACGCGTTCGAAGTACAACAGAGTCGCCACCGAACTTTATTTGTTCCAAAGAGGAACGGGGAAATATCGATAAAACCCACGGATTAAAAGAAAACGGATAAGATGGTCATTGCAACCAAATTTAGGTTCGGGAGTCGGTTAAGCAAGGGGAAGGTATTAGCACCCCTCACCTCCATCGTACTCGATGGGACCCATTTAGTTAATCTTATGATTTATTGTTAGCTTATTATCTACTTGCATTATTTATTAGGTTGGAAAAAAGAAAGGAACAAAAAAAGGTTTTTAATTATTGTGCTCGCCAAGACATTTGTATCTTGTGCCTACGTATTCCCTAGTGCAATGGGAAAGTCAGAGCAATCGTAGTTCGGGCTAACTACGAAATGTTTGGTTGATTGATTTTAGCGAGAGGTGCTCGATCGCTTTCAAATGGAAATACTATGCGCACATGGATATGATATCACTACAAGAATGGATAACTAAATCAAGATAAGACATGATTTTGGCCATCATCGCATTCGAGTGGAAGATGTTAGATCTTCACATGTGGAAGTATGTTCGTATTGAAATTGAATAAGTGTCTCGTTTTATGAAAAAAAAGTTTTAAAATTAAAAGGTGTGAATAAATTAAAGTTGGTTTGTTAAGAGAAATCAAACATTTAAACAAAAGCTTAACGGCCATCGCTCAAATGTTTGAAAGAGAAAATTGTACAAGTACGTACAACCCCCTCGTAGGTGATGAAAAAAGATTGATTTGAAGAGTTGAAAGATATTTAATTAGATCCAAGTATTTAAACAAAAGCTTAACGGCCATCGCTTTAGAATACTTGAAAGAGCATTTGCTAAATCGGGTTTTTAGAAGTCTTTAATGGAGTCAACGCACTTAAACAATGGCTTAACGGCCATCGCCTAGTTGCTTAAAGAACAACTTGTACAAGTACGTACAAACCCTTCCTCATTATCCATTATAGACTAAATTTGATTTGTTTAAAAGAAAAAGAATGAGTTAAATCAATATTTAAAAAGTCTTTAATGGAGTTTAAGCATCCAAACAAAGGCTTAACGGCCATCGCCTAAATGCTTAAAGAACAACTTGTACAAGTACGTACAAACCCTTCTTTCCATTATAGATAAAATAATTTGATTAAAAGAAAGTGTTTTGTGAAAAAGAAAGGTGAACTAAATCGAGTTTGAGAAGTCTTTAATGGAGTTTAAACATTCGAACAATGGCTTAACGGCCATCGCCTTAATGTTTAAAGAACAAATTGTACAAGTACGTACAAACTCTTCTTTCCATTATAGATAAAATGATTTGAATGTTAAAAGAAAAGCGTTTTTTGTAAAAAAAGGTGAATTAAATCGAGTTTGAAAGGGTCTTTAATGGAGTCTAAACATCCAAACAAAGGCTTAACGGCCATCGCCTAAATGTTTAAGAACAATTTGTATAGGTACGTACAAACTCTTCTTTCCATTAAATCTCAAAACTCGATTCAATTAAAAAGCTATTTTTGTATCATTTTAAAATATTGTTGATAAATTCTAAACATACATATAAAGAAGATATTTTTTAGCTTTTTTAATGTGAAGATATTAATTTTTAATGAAAGAAGAAACATAAACCTAAAACAAACTTTTTGGTGTTTTAAATAAAGTTTGAGAAAAGAAGAAAAAAAAATAAATAAATAAAGATGAGAAAACTATTTGGGCCAGGTGAGGGTGTACTCCATATTTGGAGGTATGACCCAAAGATTAAAAAACTGTAGTAACCAAAACAAAAGATTGGGCCGGATCTGGAGCGGGTTATGGGATCCAGTACCCTTCTTTATCACAGATCGGGTTAAAAAAACCTAGAGGCAAAAACGCCTCTCTATTCTGATTTTTACGAAATGGAAAGAAAAGAAAAGGGAATCACTCCCAGCTCTCACTCGCGTCTTTCTCAAACTCTCAGCTCGCGTCTCTCTCGAACTCAGACACAAATAGAACATGTAAACTCTCTCAATCTCGCATCTCTCGCGGTTACCTGTTCCGCTCTGTGATTACATAAAAACAACAATAACATTCAAGAAAGCCAATCTCGCCTCTCTCGATCTTATGATGCTCATCGATCCCTCACGAATCTCTGTTAATCTCTACCTCTCGATTCCGGTCAAAACACGAACCAAACAAAATCAAGCATTTATACCATTATCCCACAAAAACCCTAGAGTCCCAGTTTCTACTATGATTGAATCGTTGGTTACAATTACATGGTATGCAGATAACATAAATTAAATGAAGGTGAACGTAAAAACAAGGTATGTTACTCTGATTTATTTGTGGTTCTGCTTCTTCTTGTTATGGATCTTCTGGTGTTGATGGTGGCTTTCTATGCATGTGTATTGTTGAGTGAGGCGAGGGATTGCCGTGGATTTGCTGCAAAGATAGTCGTTTGAAGTTGATGCGTGAGGTGCTGAAGCTCTACGAATAGAAGTCTATTCGATTCGGAGTGAGTGTTGTTGTGATAACTCTTGGTGAATTGATGGTGAGGATCTATTTCGGATTTGTGTGGGTTATTTGAGAAGAGGTTCTGTTTTGTGTTGTGAGTTGTTGTTGATGAAGGTTTGCAGTTTGGATGTTGCTGGGTGAGTGTCGAGTGATGTGTTATTTGGTTTGTTCAGAGAGTGGGTTATGAATGGTGAAGGTTTATGGAAGGTAACAGAGGTATTGAATGGTATGTTGAAGGGTGGTATGAAGAAGTTGGTGAAAGGCTTTGTTATGGTTTTTGGCTTGGAGGAAGATTTCTGGAGATATTTGTGTAGAGTTTTCACTGATTTTTTCTTCCTCCTATTGTGTTTGCTGTGATTGAGTTTTATAGATGGAAATGTGAATTTTGGGGGGAAATTAGGGTGGAGATTTGAACAAATTTGGTAGTCTGCTTTTGTTGCTTTTTTGCCCAGGTTTGTTGTGTCTATTTTGGTGAAATACTTGGACTCTTTTGGACAGGCTCTTTGCAGCTCTTCTTGTTGTTTTGTGCAGCAGGCAAGTGGAGCAACAAGATTGTTGTTTTGTGCAGCAGTGGAGCAGCAAGAGTGGACTGTTTTGAACTACTGATGGTCGTATAGCAGGCACGTTGGTGTCTTGAAGGCAGAGGCGTGGGAGAGAGTTGAAAAGAAGACAAAAATGCTTGTTGCTTTTTTGTTTGACTTTTGTGCAAAAAATGGGTTTTGAAAAAAACAAATCGGACCAAGTTTGAAAAGAAATAAAAAAGCTTTCCCCTTTTTTTTATATTGATTTTGTGTAAATAATAATAATAACAATAATAATGATACTAATAACAATCCTAAAAACTATACTAAATAATAATAATAAAGATAAATAAAAGAGATTAGAATAAAAGAATAAAAAGATCAAGAAATACAAAAATGGACATAAAGACAAAAATAAGAAAAAGTAATTAAATTACTAAAACAAATATAAGTTAGAAATAAAATATCATACTTTTTTATTTGAAATGATAATGAATAAAAACTATTAACTATTTTTTTATTTATGCAAAACATATGAAGATGCGAGCTATTTTTGTTGATTTTAATAAAAAGTCAGTTTTTTTCTTTAAACATGCAAAGATGCGATATGAACTATGAATGGTCATGGAATAAAAATGCGACAAGTAAAAAAAATGCATGAAATGCAAATGCGGCATGACTATAAAAAAGACTAGGTCAAAAATTGGGGTGCGACATGTCCCTATCATCAGGGGGCACCAGGTCACAATATTGAGAACTGTTTATCTTTCAAGATTGACGTCCAACGATTAGTGAAAAGCGGAATGCTATTCTTCAAAGATACTAATCCAAACGTCCAAGCAAATCCTTTGCCGCAGCATAAAGAAGCTTCAGTAAATCTGATAGATCAACACCCCAATGTCATTCAAATCTACGACATTCGTCAGATAGGGGAAAATCTTGTCAGGATGCACGCTAAACAAGCTGGGTACGGTCATGTACCACCTCACAACTACTTCACATGTGAAATTTGTCCAAAGAATAATCAAGGATGTGCCATAGTTCAAGCTGCATTACAAGAACAAATGGACTTGGGATGGATTCAACATATCCGAGTCAGAACTGAACACGCCATCAACATGGTTCAAGGATGTCCAGGAGAATACAAAATCTACAAAGTTGAAGACCTTGAAGGATCGGTAGTCAGGTTCCACAAAACTTTAAATGGACTTGCCTACTTTGTAACAGATTTCCACCCTTACAGTAGATGCGAAATCTGTCGAAGAAATTCACGAGGATGTTTGCGTGTTCGCAACGACATTCAAAAGCTGATGGATGACAATACCATTACTGTTCTTGCCAACAGAGAAGATGATGAAGTCTTTACCGTATCTCCTCAAATTAATCAAGATGAACCTATGCAAGTTAAGTATGATAGCAGGAAGACAGCAGTTGCACCACTAGTCATCTACTTACCAGGTCCTGTACCGTATGAGTCCAGCAAGGCTATACCATACAAGTACAACGCTACATTCATTGAAAATGGTAAGGAAATACCATTACCGTCTGTTGTCAACATTGCTGATGTTAGTCGAGTCACCAGAAGTGGACGAGTCTTCAACAGAACAACAGAAAATGTGGAGAAACCTTCGGAGGAAGTACCACATAGGCAAGACAATCATCCGACCAATGCTGTTCAAGCGAAAGAAAATGATGAGATCTTGAAGTTAATCCAGAGGAGTGAATACAACATTGTAGACCAATTACTACATACTCCGTCTAGGATTTCTGTTCTTTCCCTGCTATTGAGTTCTGAAGCTCATAGGGAAGCTCTACAGAAAGTTTTGGAACAAGCTTTCGTAGAACCAAGTGTTACAATAAGCCAATTCAACAACATCATTGCCAACATCTCCGCCGGAACTAACCTAAGTTTCTGTGACGAAGATCTTCCTGAAGAAGGAGTGGACCACAATCTTCCACTTCACATCTCAGTTGGCTGCATGGGTGATACACTCACAGGAGTCCTAATAGACAATGGATCCTCTCTCAACGTCATGCCTAAATCAACATTATCAAGATTATCTTTCGAAGATTACCCTCTAAGAAAAAGTCATGTCATCGTCAAAGCATTTGATGGATCAAGAAAGTCAGTTTTCGGAGAAGTAGATCTTCCCATAACTATTGGACCTCAGACGTTCAAAATCACTTTCCAGGTTATGGACATTCCAGCACAATACAGTTGTTTGCTAGGTCGCCCATGGATTCATGAGGCTGGGGCAATTACTTCAACACTTCATCAGAAACTGAAGTTCATAAGAAATGACAAATTGGTAACCGTATGTGGAGAACGAGCTCTGATCGTCAGCAACCTGTCATCATTCTCCGACATAGAACCAAAAGAAGTTGTTGGAACTAAATTCCAAGCACTTTCCTTGGACAAAGGAAAGGAGAAAGCAGCGTCTATCTCTTCATACAAAGATGCAATCCAAGTTGTAAAGGATGGCACTACCAGTGGTTGGGGGCACATTAATATTCCTACCAACAACAAGAACAGAACAGGAATTGGATTCTTTCCGACATCATCAAAAGCTATCCCAGGGATTGAGGTAGTTCTCCCCATTCAAGAAACTTTCTGCAGTGGAGGTTTTCTTCAACCTGTTCAACAAACAGTCAATACCATCGGTACGGAAAACACCGATGAAGAGGAATGGTTATCCTATCTTAACAGAGCAGGATATATCTCCCTACCAGAGTCTGATCCACCTTGCTGTTATCCGACTAAAGGATCTGAAAGTAAGACTCAACCAAGCAGTGATGAAGTTACTGACAGCTTCACCACCAGAAGTCATGGTTCATCAGAAGAAGTTCCTCCTATCCCCGAAGAGACTTGGGATACATTAGGAGAACCAAGCGGAAAATTCGACTACATGGTGAAATACTCCGCTCCTGAAAGTTCAAGAATCTCTCTTGAAGATATTGTTCCAACTGGATGGAACATTGATTATGAGTACCTCTCTCAGCCAAAAGAGATGTATAACCCTTGCTATTCATCATCATCTACTGGTGAAATCATCATTGAGGATTATATCCCCAAGTCACCTTCCGAGGCTACGGATCTAGAGTTCACATATCTAGTCAATGCCATCTTGGGAGAAGAGCAAGACCAAAATACAGAAGAGGATGATCTCGAAAGTGTCTCCGACAACGAGTCTCTCCATTCAGAAGATTGGAAGTTTCCTCAAAAGAAAGTTCGACATACTCCACTTGGAAATGGGTATGCTCACACCGCTCAGTCTGCTGAAGTAGAAGAAGATCGTCTGAGTGTTGCAAAGACAGTGGTTGGTAAATCAAGACCTACCACAGGCCAGCTTAAGCCTAAGGTTCCAGATTACTTAGTGCACAATGGGGTTCGCCACTACTGGACAGCTGTTGAAGTTTCAACTGTTGTTCGCACTCCTAAGTAGGAACTTTCACCGTTATTTTGTCCTCTCACCATAGCCCAGGGTGAAGAGATGTTTCATAGGGCTTTGCATTTTACTATTTCTTAGGAAAATGTCCCTCTTTGCTTCGCCCAAAGCAATAGAGTTTTGTTTTATAGGGTCTTTGTTTCAAGAAATGACTGTCCATAAATAAAAATGTCATTCTGTTCCTTCGTTTAGTTTTCCCTTTTCTTTTTTCGGAAATTGGTAATCCTAAAAAACACCCTTAAAAAACATCAAATATTCCATTAACTGCATACACCGAGTCTTCCCTCGTTGTCTAAATAAAACTTATCACACATATGCAGATTAATCATAAAATACCCCGTTGAAACGTGCGACCGTATGACTTCTCCAAGCTTTGAGTTTCCTGTATTCGAGGCAGAGGAAGAAGAAGACGAAGAAATATCAAAGGAAATTTCACGGTTACTTCAACAAAAGGAAGAGGCCATTCAGCCATACAATGAGCCTCTAGAGATCATTAACCTTGGTTCCGATGGAAACAGAAAAGAGGTTAAGATTGGAGCTTCGCTCAGTTCAGAGATCAGAGAGAGTTTGATACAGCTGCTCAAAGAATTCTCAGATGTCTTCGCTTGGTCTTATCAAGATATGCCAGGGTTGGATACCAGTATAGTGGAGCATCACTTGCCATTAAAAGCAGAATGCCCTCCGGTCAAGCAAAAATTAAGAAGAACTCATCCGGAGATGGCCATGAAAATCAAAGAGGAAGTTCAAAAGCAGATCAACGCAGGTTTCCTCGTCACTTCAGAATACCCTCAGTGGTTAGCTAACATTGTTCCCGTTCCTAAGAAAGACGGAAAAGTCCGCATGTGCGTCGACTACAGAGATTTGAACAAAGCTAGCCCTAAGGATGATTTTCCTTTACCACATATTGATATGTTGGTAGACAGTACAGCAAAATCCAAAGTTTTCTCGTTCATGGACGGATTTTCAGGATACAACCAAATCAAAATGGCACCTGAAGACATGGAAAAAACAGCTTTCATCACCCCCTGGGGCACGTTCTGCTATCGTGTTATGCCTTTTGGACTAAAGAACGCAGGGGCAACTTATCAAAGGGCCATGACTACGCTTTTCCACGACATGATGCATAAGGAAGTGGAAGTCTATGTGGACGACATGATTGCCAAATCAGAAAATGAAGAAGATCACATACAGAATCTGACAAAGTTATTTCAACGCTTACGGAAGTTTCAGCTTCGCCTGAACCCCAACAAGTGCACCTTTGGTGTCTATTCAGGAAAACTCCTTGGTTTCATTGTCAGCAAACGAGGAATTGAAGTAGATCCAGACAAAGTCAAGGCAATTCAAGAAATGCCTTCGCCCAGAACCGAGAAACAAGTTAGAGGATTTCTTGGACGTCTGAATTACATCTCGAGATTCATATATCTCATGACTGCAACTTGCGCTCCTATTTTCAAACTTCTACGGAAAAATCAAAGTTGCGTCTGGACAGACGATTGTCAGAAAGCGTTCGACAGCATTAAGGAATATCTGCTCGAACCACCCATCTTGTCTCCTCCAGTGGAAGGAAGACCTTTGATAATGTACTTAACCGTCTTAGAAGACTCCATGGGTTGTGTCCTTGGACAGCAAGACGAGACAAAGAGAAAAGAGCATGCCATCTACTACCTGAGCAAGAAATTCACTGACTGTGAATCCCGCTACTCCATGCTCGAGAAGACGTGTTGTGCTTTGGCCTGGGCTGCCAAGCGTCTCCGCCAGTACATGATTCGACATACTACTTGTTTGATCTCTCATATGGATCCAATCAAGTACATCTTTGAGAAGCCTGCTTTAACCGGGAGAATTGCCCGTTGGCAGATGTTGTTATCAGAATACGACATTGAGTATCACGCACAGAAAGCCGTGAAAGGAAGCATTCTAGCTGAGCACCTGGCTCACCACCCACTCAATGGTCATGAATCAACCAGTTTCGACTTTCCGGACGAGGACGTCATGTACCTCAAGATGAAAGATTACGACGAGCCACTACCAGACGAAGGACCTGAGATAGGATCCCAGTGGGGCTTAATCTTTGACGGAGCTGTCAATGCTTATGGACGAGGAATTGGGGCAATCATTGTTACACCTCAGGGTACCCATATTCCATTTACTGCCAGATTAACTTTCAAATGCACAAACAATGAGGCCGAATATGAAGCTTGCATCATGGGTCTCGAAGAAGCCATGGATCTAAGAATCAAACACTTGGATGTATACGGAGATTCTGCTTTGGTCATCAATCAAATCAAAGGAGAATGGGAAACACGCCAACCAGGGCTAATTCCTTACAAAGACTACGCGAGAAGATTGTTACCATTCTTCGACAGGGTAGATTTTCATCACATTCCTCGTGAAGAAAACAATTTGGCTGATGCATTAGCCACACTCTCTTCCATGATTAGGATAAATCATTGGAATGACATTCCTCGGATCGATGTTATGCGCCTGGATAGGCCCGCTCATGTGTTCACAGTAGAAGCAATCATCGACGACAAACCGTGGTATCACGACATCAAGAACTTTCTTCAAAAGCAAGAGTACCCTCTTGGGGCGTCAAAGAAAGATAGAAAGACTTTGAGAAAGTTAGCTTGTAGATTCTTCTTGAATGAAGATGTTCTGTACAAGAGAAACTTCGACATGGTTCTGCTCAGATGCGTTGACAGAAAAGAAGCAGAAATACTCATGAGAGAAATACATGAAGGTTCCTTTGGTACTCACACCAATGGACATACCATGACAAGGAAAATACTGAGAGCAGGATATTATTGGCTGACGATGGAGTCAGATTGCTACCAGTACGCAAAGAGGTGTCACAAATGCCAGATCTACGCCGATAGAATTCATGTGCCACCATCTCTTCTCAACATACTCTCTTCCCCTTGGCCTTTCTCCATGTGGGGAATCGACATGATTGGAATGATCGAACCAAAAGCGTCCAACGGACATCGCTTCATCTTGGTAGCCATAGACTATTTCACCAAATGGGTTGAAGCAGCTTCATATGCAAACGTTACAAGACAAGTTGTCGTCAGGTTTATCAAGAATCACATCATCTGTCGCTATGGCATTCCTAGCAAGATAATCACTGACAATGGGTCAAATTTGAATAACAAAATGATGAAGGAGCTTTGTGAAGAATTCAAGATTGAACATCACAACTCATCTCCTTACAGACCAAAGATGAATGGAGCTGTAGAAGCAGCTAACAAAAACATCAAGAAAATCATTCAGAAGATGGTCATCACTTACAAAGATTGGCATGAAATGCTCCCGTATGCTCTTCATGGTTACCGTACATCAGTACGTACTTCGACTGGAGCAACTCCTTTCTCCCTTGTATATGGCATGGAGGCAGTCCTACCTATAGAGGTTGAGATTCCATCAATGAGAGTTTTGATGGAGGCAAAATTAACAGAAGCCGAGTGGTGTCAAAGCAGATTCGATGAATTGAACTTAATCGAAGAAAAGCGCATGACAGCTTTATGCCACGGACAGCTATATCAACAAAGAATGAAGAAAGCTTTCGACAAAAAGGTTCGACCTCGCACAATCAAAGAAGGCGACCTTGTACTCAAAAAGATTCAATCTTTTCTCACAGATTCGAGAGGGAAATGGACTCCCAATTATGACGGCCCCTACGTGGTCAACAGAGCTTTCTCAGGAGGAGCCTTAATACTCACGACTATGGATGGAGAAGAATTCACCCGTCCTGTGAACGTCGACGCAGTCAAGAAATACTTCGCCTAAATAAACAAAAGAACAGCTCGCTAAGTTGAAAACTCGCAAAGAGCGACTTAGGCAAAAAAGAGCGTCTCGGTGAATCGAAAACCCGAAAGGGCGATTCAGGCAAAAATTAGAGACATAAAAAAAATATATTAATCAATCCCGGTAGACTTAAAACCCGAAAGGGGTAGTTTACGCAAAAGTTAGGGATATATGGCAAGTAACTGTGTCCAGGACAAACTTGATCATTCAAAATCCATAGCGGAGTATTCATCAGCAGTAGGTCATCTTCTACGAAGCACGAATACAGCGCAACTCGGAGTGGAAGGGAAAGATAACGGTCGTCACGTTTCATCGTAGCCCTTTTCCCGAAAATTACCTATTTCCAACTTTGTAAATACTCCATGGAATCAAGCATTTGGCTGATTACCATTCCATATATAATAATTTGAGCCTTGTGCTTTTCCTTTGCAATCTAGTCTTATTCAGTTTCTTGGAATGCATTTTAAGTTTAAACAGTCAATTTCTTGAAACAAATGTTTTCATAAAATAAAAATGAATTTACTTGCAAAAATAAAGGTGAAATTTCTTTCTAAGGTTTACAAACAATAGGAAGAATGCAAACAGTTGCTCCGAGAACGGTTGAGATTCCGGGAATCAAGTTTTCCCCATGAGGTCGCTTTGCGAACATCTCCCGATGACGGATCTTTACTTCAATTCATATTACTCATTTCGGACAGCGGACAACTGATAACCAGATATTCCCAACAGAGTTCGAACTACAAGAAGAGGACATCTTCTGATCAACAAGAATTCAAGTCGTATCTTAGGATTTTCCATCCGCGACAATTCTATTCACATTCACTTTACATTTTATCATTGTCATAATATTCATGCATACATTACATCATAATTGCATAGCCGAATCAGGCTTTGATCCTGTGAATGCCTAAGTCATTGAGGCATGAACTCAAGTTTCCCCTGCAAGTTCCGGAGAAACTTTTTCCTTCGAAACAACAGTTCATACACAAGGATCTCACCAAGCAAGTCAACAGATGGTAGTCTCCCTCAAAGAGATAGTTTGTTCACTTTTGGAATTCCTCAGCCGAGAATCTCCTGCAGAGCGACATTCGACAGTCTTCTTCAGATAAGATAGTGTGCTTCACATTTTGGAATTCCCTACAGGTTTGGTATTTCCCCAGCAGGGTCAAGAGGTGCCACTTCTTGTCAAAGAAAAATTCAAAATCTCCCAGCAGATCGACAAATGATTCCCCAGCGGAGTCAGCGAATGATAGTCTTCGTCCAGAAGATAGTTCAGAATCCCCAACAAAGTCAGCAAATGGCAGTCTCTTTCAGCAGAAGACAGTTTGCTCACTTTCTATCATAACAGAGTCAGCAAATGGCAGTCTCTTTCAGTAGAAGACAGTTTGCTCACTTTCTATCATAACAGAGTCAGCAAATGGCAGTCTCTTTCAGCAGAAGACAGTTTGCTCACTTTCTATCATAACAAAGTCAGCAAATGGCAGTCTCTTTCAGCAGAAGACAGTTTGCTCACTTTCTTTCATGACAGAGTCAGCAAATGGCAGTCTCTTTCAGCAGAAGACAGTTTGCTCACTTTCTATCATAACAAAGTCAGCAAATGGCAGTCTCTTTCAGCAGAAGACAGTTTGCTCACTTTCTTTCATGACAGGGTCGACAAATGGCAGTCTCTCCAAGTAGAAGACAGTTTTCTCCCCTAGCAATTGGCAAATGGCAGTCTTTTCCCAAGAAAAGACAGTTTGTCTGTTAAATACTCAAGAGATCGACAAATGGCAGTTTCTTCGAACAGTTTGTCTGTTTCTGGGATGTTTAACTCCCCACAGAGTCGACGAATGGCAGTTTTTCTGTTAGGAAAACAGTTCGTTGATTCCCCAGGCATCAGTTGACGAATGGCAGTTTTCACCCCGAAAATAGTTCGTCCGCCTTCAAACAAAGTCATTAGCCCCTCAAAAGATCATGAGGCCATATGACATTCTTTCAAAGACGTCAAGTCAAAAGGGAAGATGGTGAAGTTTCTTTACTACCGTCAAATGGCATCTTATCTCCAAGCGCTGATAAGAAGTTTGACGAGGAAACAAACCTTTGAAGTTTCTTTACAGCCGTCAAATGGCATCTTACCTCCAAGCGCTGGTAAGAAGTTTGACGAGGAAACAAACCTTTGAAGTTTCTCTACAGCCGTCAAATGGCATCTTACCTCCAAGCGCTGGTAAGATGTTTGATGAGGAAACACACCTTTGGAGATTTTCTCTTTATCTGAGATATTGTCCAAACGCAACTGAGACCAGTTTCGAGATTTGGACATCCGGAACGAGAGGAGGTTGTTTACCTTTTTCTAAGTATCAACACTTAGTTAAAGAAGATGGATTGCGCATCCTACATTGCCATCCATTCACCAGAATCCACATCAAGTATTTCTGCAGGAGTTTGTCTCCTCATCCCCCGCCAAGTGCGACAACGGGATCAAATCATGCAAAGAATTTATCATCTCAGGAGCGCCCAAAATTCGGGCATTCTTTGATATTTAAGTCTCTTTTACGCAGGAGAGATCGAGATCTCAATCTCTCTCCCTCCAGATAAAAGAAACTTAAACAGGGGCATCTGTCATACCCTAATTTTTGACCCCCCTGAGATGACGTATCTTCAGGATTTTCATCAAGTCAAAGTAAGTACCCAGAGCAGTCTGACATTTAATCGAGGGTGTTCAAAGACAAGAAAACTCAGGCAAAGGATCAATCAATAGGAGGATTAGTCTCTAACACAATCATGAGACTCAAGAGCTTCATTATTTCACCTATGATTGATTAGACACCCAGTCATCTAAGTACAGAATTACTCAGATCAACAGACCAGGGTTTGGAGCCTTATCAAGGACTAAAATCAGGGAACACTTTTGGGAAACCCTAAAAAGCCCTAGGGGACCATTCAAAGACATCAATCATCTTCAAATAACTCATATGACAAGATCCACTGGACATTACACCTCAATTCAAAGTCTACAGTCATCATTGTCCTCTAGTCGACAATTAGGGTTTTTGACCTAATTCCCCAAGATAGTTGACTTTTAATCAGGGCATGGATCTAAAACTCAAGACATGATCCAAGAGTCTCTATTACCTCAATATAATCCCTTTACATCATTCATTTAAGGAGAAGATCTTGTTTCTACACAAAAGTCCAAAATCTCACCTTATTTGGAAAAAGTCAACTGTATGGGATCACCATTGACTTTTGAGATTTTTGGTCAAACCATGACTTTCAAGGATCAATATCATCAATATATGGATATTAAAGTCATTTGACCAAAGAAATTCATCAAGGAGCAAAAAGTCGGGAATTAGGGTTTTTTAAGGCATGGTGAGAACTCAAAATTTCACCTACACAACTCAAAAAACTTCCAACATGAAAGTTGTAGATCTTGCAAAATAAAACAACATCTTACAAAGGAACTTTTTTCAAAAGATCAATCATTTAAGAGTTTTGGAAATTTTGGAGTTTTAGGTCATAAACACTTAGAAATTTTTCTAAGTGTTTTAACCTAGTTTTCTTCCAACTTTGGCCTCATTTTTCACAAATTTGCCAAAGGATTCTGAAGAAACTCCAAACTAATGATTTGAAGTAGATGTTTAGGGCTTTCCAAATTGTGTTCAACCTTCTCCAAATTCATTTTGAGCTAAGAGTTATGCTTGTTCAAAGTTGGCCTCATGAAGTGAAATTATAGGTCATGTACAATTTGAAACTTTGCAATTTTGTGCATTTTGCTTCACTAAGTGATGCTAAACGACCTCTAATACATCTGAAACCATACCACACATCCAAATTCATCATTGCATAAGGATTAGAGAAGATTCCCAAAAACAAAGGCATGTGATTATGTAATGATTGCATTTTTGAATTTATGGCAAATGATGAATCATCAAGGAATCTTGTTCTAAGCCAATTAGAACTCTCCTCTGAATCAGAAATGTTCCCTTGGATCATACAAGATCAATGGTTGGGGAAGCTAGCCCGAAAATGCATCATTGCATTTAGGATCTTTTCAAATTTTCTTCTTGGCTAAGAAACCAAAACTCTCTCATTAAGCAAGCTCACTCTCTCAATCAGTACTGAACCATTTACCTATAAATAGGGGAGCATACTTCAGTAGAAAAACACACCAAAGCAACTCAATTTCTTGCTTTCTCTTTCTCTTCTCATGCTTATTGTTTTTCAAAGTTCTTTGGCAAGAAGAATCGTTTTCTTCAAACCAGAGCTCATCTTTGGAAAGTAAGCATTCTAACATCTCAAGGGAGGTCATTTGAGGTGATCCAAGCACCTGGATCACTTCTGTAAGTGGAGGAACACCATTGTTGCTCTCACTTTGGAGCAGTTGCAGTTGGAGGTCCATAGTGCAATTCAGAAGGTTTCCAATCAAGCTAAGCATCCAGGCATGTTCCATAGGAGGTAGTGAAGCTGTTCAGATGGCTGCAGCTCATCTGTAACTCAAGAATCATCACCCTCCATGTTCACTTGAAGCTCAAATCGAGGGAGGTCCATAGAACAATTCAGGAGGATTGAGGTTACAACAAGCATTCAGTTAGCATCACTGAACCACAAGGAAGCTTTTGGGATCATTCATACAAGCCCAGGTGCTCTCTATCATCCTCACGACCTCCATTTTCAGAGGTAAGTTTCTGAACTCTACCTCTTTAATTTAAGCACTCTTTGTGATAAAGCTCGATTCTATCTTGTTAAGCATCATCAGAGGATTGAAAACCCTCTATCATCATTCATTTATCTTTCAGTATAGTCATTTAATTTGATTTTCAAAATTTAGGGTTCTTCACGATTTCTGGTAAATTAGTTAGATATAGTTGATATAAATTTATGTTAGTTACATATTTAGAATCGTGAGTGAATTTAGAATAAGTTTCATCTTTACATCTTTGCAAATGGTTGAGAAATGAGCAAGTTCATAAATTCAAAATCTGAGAACTTGAGGTTGAAGATGACAATGGTGGTGGCGCGCAAATTTCAAATTCAGGGTTGAGTTTATTTTATTTTGAATGATACCTGTTTCATAAACGACTAAAACGTGATAGCCCAGTGGTAAAGAGTGTTTGTGTGTTGCGCGTGCCCAAGGTCTGGGGTTCGAATCCCCCTCGCCCCAGACCTTTTGATTTTATTTTCTTTTTGCTTCTATACACTTGAATAACATATGACTTGCAAAGGAGTCAGTTTACTATCACCATGCGCGCGCTGGCCCAGTGGTTTGGTTTTGGGTGTGTGACTTGGAGGGCGTGAGTTCAATCCCTCTAGGTGACAAAACCTTATTTTTTATCACTTTTCCCATTTGATTTCTTCACAACTTCACACAATTAATTAACCTATCAAATTAAATCATTTTCACTTCATTTTTCACACACTTGTTATTTAATATATCTATTTTATGAATAATCAAAAAAATCATAAAAATATTATTTATTTCATATATTTTTATTAGGTTTAAAATAGTATGTTTTAAGTGTTTTCTTAAATACTTTAAATGCATATATTCATTTTGTTTTAACCTAATTATTTTTGTGAATAAAGTTTATGATAAAACCCTAATTATTTAGGTCTTAATTAGGCATAGATCTTTTTTCTTTACCTTAATTAAGTTGACTTTCTGTCAATTTTCAAAACTGTTTTCAATCTCCGAATAAATCGAATAATTAAGGTTTTCAAACAACAAAACCTTATATTATTTCAAATCATTTTCAAAACTAATTTTACACCAGTACTATAAAGTACTGGGCCTCTAATAGAGTGTAAGTCCCAAAAACCTTCTCTTCTTAGCTTGTTTTCAAAACTGTATTTTCAAAATCTTCTTTCTGTTTTCAAAACATTCTTCTGGTATTTGAAGGGCATTATTCCCGGTGAAACTCTTCAGATACCTATGTGACCTTTGTCCATCTTCACTTCTTCTGTTTTCAAAAACCATTAGCTGTTTATCATATATATATTCAACTGTTATCCATCAATTACTGGTAAGGCTTTGTACATACTTCTTCAAAGGCCTCCACTCCATCCAGGTTAGGCTTTACAAGCTTTCAATTTACAGTCTTTATTTAAATTACTGTCAAATATAAATTGTGCATATATATTAGTTTAGAACTATGTTTGAGTATAAACCTTAGGACAGTTAAACTATATATATATATATTATAGGAATATGACCTAGGATTGAGAATGTCTTCCCGGTGAAGGCTCTTTCCTAATTAGAGATTTGTAGTTCAAACCCCCAAGATGAATTATTCCCGGTGAAACATCTTGGCAAAAACCTTAGAATCCAAAAATATAGGACACATCCACCCAAAGAGGAATTATTCCCGGTGAAACCTCTTACCCATTTGCTTAGAGCCAAAATAAGTTCAAAACTACATAGCTTTCTCTTGTGCTATAACAAGGACCCTCGATTAGCCTCCTCTTGGGCTTTGTACAAGGACCCACAGGCTTCTTAAAAGCATTTCCAGCTTCCTCTTGAGCTTGTATACAAGGACCCATCAGGTTTCTTATAAACATAGGAACAGGTCTTTAGTCACCTTTTAGCCTACCCTGGTGAGTTTTCTTCCAATTTAAACCAGACTTTTAACAAGCCAAGTTTGTCTCAATTTTGCATTGAGTACACCTTTTGGAACGAGAGACATGGACAGTCTCTGTCACCCTTATCTTCATCAATCTTCCTTAGCAGAGTCTAGGATCCATATTTGCTTATCCTCAGCATGAGTCAGCCTTCATCTTGGGCTTTAAACAAGAAGTCTCCACTAGATAATCTTTCTGCCATTCACCAAAAGAGTCAAAACCCCTAGAAAGGGTTAGCCTCCAAATCAATCCATCATTTCAATAAAAACCCCTGGAAAGGGTTAGCCTCCAAAGTCAATTAATCAAAAAGAGTCACGACCCCTGGAAAGGGTCAGCCTCCAAAAAACATGATAAAGTCAGTCTTTTAACAGACAATTTCTCCAGCTGAGTCAAAACCCCTGGAAAGGGTTAGCCTCCAAAATCAGTCTTTCAAAAATCAAAGATTCATTCTCTTAGGAGATAATCTCCCCAAATAGAGTCTCCCTAAGTAGAGTCAGCCTCAATTCTGGGCTTCGTATAGAACACCGAAAAATCCTTAGTTTAAATACTCCCCAGTAGAGTTATCATTTCAATAAATCAATAAAATCAATCAAAAAGCCTCAAGCTTGGGCCTCATTCAAGCCAGCTAAAGTCAAATCTTTCATATAGTAAATAGACATAGCTTATCTCTATAGAGAGATATTTTTACTACTCTACCACATTCAAACAAGGTTAGCCTCCAAGCTTCAACCTTGAGCTTCAAGCAAGGCACCAAAAACAAGTAACTTCCCTAGTTAGTTCCCCGAACTACATTAAGCTCTGACTTCCACTAGGGATATGTAGGCATGAGGTTCACAAGGAATCTCAGCGAGCTAATAAAATACCAAAAATAGTCAGTCTGTCTATCTGTCTGTCTTTCTTTAATCAATTCAATTCTCTCTCCTAACACAAAGGAGAAACTTTCCCAATCATTAGCAGCAAACACAATCACAATGACACAGAGAAGGTTCCTGTAGAGTACTACAGATATGTAGGGTGTTTAAACACTTCCCTATGTATAACCGACCCCCCGGACTCCAGAATTTCTAGTCTAGGTGAAATCCCCACACTTAGCAAACTCCTAGGGTTTAGTTGAGATCTTTTTTTCCCTTTCCTACTCGTAGGACAATAAGAAAGTTCGTGTGATATCGTAGGAAGAACTGAAATAAAATTCATCCCACCACGGACGCATTCTCCTTCCAAATTTCGCGTGAAGGGTTTAGCGTGCCGTCCTCCCAAGTGAAACGGGGAGGTAAAGAAAACGACACCACATTAACCAAACTACTCCAGTCCACCCCTGACAAGGTGATTTACCTCAACTGAATATTTAATCCACTAATCCAACTGATTGCAATGGTTATCCACTTAGAAACACTCTAAGTCTTCTAGAGTATCCTGATCACAACTTGATCACTCTAGGAATCCTTATACAATCAATGTAAAATAAAGTTTACAAGAGTTTAGATTTGCTTCTAATAAAGCTGTAATCACAACTGTGATATTTCTCTTAAGTTCTAATACTTAACACTCACTAAGATATTACAAAGTTTGTGAGGTTGAAGATGAGGTTCTTTAGCTTTTGAATTTGACAGCGTTTCTGTAAGTTTTGCGCAAGTGTTGTATGTTGCTTCTGATCAGAACTTCTATATATAGGCGCTTGAGAGGAAATGACCGTTGGGAGCATTTAATTCTTTACGTGAATAGTACAACGCTACATTTAATGTTTCACACTTTTGTCAACTACCTCGAGCCATGCTTTTACTGCTTTTATTGACTTTGCCTTTTGTAGCTTCTAACGTTCCTTTTGTCAGTCAGAGATTTGACGTTACAGCCTTTCACCTTGTACTTTCTTCTGGACTCAGATTTGTAGATAACAACGTTTGAATATCAGAGTCATCAGCTTTGGTGCAGAGCATCTTCTGTCTTCTGACTTTGAAGAGCTTTGAGTGTGATACCATCAGAGCTTCAGAGCTTGTACTTCTGACTTCCATTCTTCTGATGCTTTCCAGTTCATGTTCTTATTCTGCAGGACCATCTTCTATTGTCTTGCCAGAGCATGTTCTGATGAAGCCATCCAGAACTTTCTGAGTCAGTGCTTCTGAACGCTGATTTGTGCATACTCTTTTATACTTTTCCTGAAATGGAAAACATAAAGAATTAGAGTACCACATTGTCTTATACAAAATTCATACTTAACGTTATCATCAAAACTAAGAATATTGATCAGAACATTTCTTGTTCTAATAATCTCCCCCTTTTTTATGATGACAAAAACATACAGAATTGATATGAATTTGTATCCAGAATATCAGATGAACAAAGACAATTACACATATATAGCATAAGCATATAATTCAGAGTGTGTGAATATGTCTCCCCCTGAGATTAACAATCTCCCCCTGAAATTAATACTAGAAGAATTTATAAATAAAAGACTTTCCTGAGTATTTTTCCATTTCAGTTGAGACTTTCACGTTGAACTAGAACTTCAGAACATTCAGAGCTTCTCTTCAGAGCTTCCATTTGACAGCTTCAGAGCTTTGAATTTCTCTTTGTGATCACTTGTATCAGAGCTCTATTATCTTCAGTCTTCTATGTATCTGAGCTATCAGAACTTGAGACTTCTCGTATCAGAGCTTCTGGGTTTGATCACAGCATTTCATGCTTCTTATCTTGAAGCATCAGAGCACTAAGCTTGCTTCAAATCTTTAAGAGCTTTAGAATTGCTTTTCCCCATGTATTTGCTTCTCATATTGAGCTTGTCCAGAATATCACATTCCTGCAAAAACTATCAAAGACAGAAAACTTGCAAATAATTGTTAGGAATGTTGAGACTTAAGCCCAACAACTGATAATATAAATCATTTCAATTATCACCTTTCTCTTCCTTTTTGTCATAACATCAAAAAGCATAAAAGATTCAGATGAAAGACACATAGAGTGAAGAAAGAAAAAGATAGTTCATTGATATTAATCAGAAGAATATAATACAAAAGCAGATGCAAGCAAACAGATGCAAAAACAAAGAAAAACCCACTAAGACATAAGACAGGCTACGACTGGCTAAACTTAGAAGCTAAGATGGCCAGAAGGTTCTTAATCTCAGAAGTGTCTTCAGCTTGCTTCTTGGAGGTTTCTTCTTGGTTCTTCATCCAAGTTCTGAATTCTCCATTGGTGTCATCTTGCTTGTCCAGACGACTAGACAAGGTAGCTTGATTCTGTTGGAGTTCCTTCAGAGTGTTCAACAAAATAGAAGGACCAGCAGAAGTAGCAACAGAGCTATTGTCTAGAACAGGATGAGCAGCATCAGCTTCAACCATTGTAGCATCTTCTTCATTTTCCTCAGCAGGAATATCTTCAGTAGGAAGCCCTTTGAACACATGAATTTCAGGTTCTGGAGGGTACTCAACTTCTGGGTAAACCAATTCAGGAGCCTTTTCCTGAGGATTCTCCCTGAACCAGTTGAATAACATCTGAAAGTCTCCAGTCAGAATCTTGTAAGGATGTGGCTTCCATACCACAATAGCCAGAGGATTTTCTTCTTCCAACTCATCAACAAACTGCTTCTCTTCCAGAGGCTTCCAGTTGGTGATGGGATGGTAGTACTTGCCACCATCATACTCCAAGAAGAGTCCAGCAGGACCAGGAGCAGCAGCCAAACAATCTTTCTAGAGATCCAGAAAGTCAGCCTGTATCTCTTCACCAAAAGCTCTCCAGAGCTTCCCAGCAACTACATGATCCAATCTGGAGTCATGAACAACCTTCAGAACTTCTAAACCTGTCCTGACCTTGTTATTTAACAAATCAAAACGTGCATCAACAGAAGGTTTTGGAGGTTTTGTTCTGGGAGGTGAGATTGGAGTTTGTGGATTGAGAGAGGAGATTGGCTTTCCTGGGTGAAAGAAAGCATAGGGATGAGATTCTCTATCAAGAACAAACAATGTTTCTGAAGAGGATGTTTCTGAAGAGTTTGTGGACATGATCATAGTTGGAATGTGGAGGAGGTTGAGAAGTGGATGTAATGGCATGAAGAGGAATGATGGTGTAGAGGTGTGGGTTCAAGAATAGGTTCAGAAACAGGAGGTTCAGAGACAAGAATCGGTGATTTGCCTTTAGACTTGGGTGAAGAAGGAGGGGTAGAAACTTTGGTGGTTGGAGGTGGTTTTGTTGGGGCATTTTCTGGTGATATTTCTGGTGGAGCTTCTGTTGATACAATATTTGAAGTTAAAACAGGAGTAGAACCAGGTTCAGAAATTACAATACCTGTAGGACCTAATCCAACAGTCTTCCTTTTCTTCTCCTTTTGCTTCTCCTTATGCTTCTCCTTCTGTTCTACTTTCTTCTTTCCTTTATTCTCTTCCTTTTTCTTATCTTTCTTCTCTTCCTTCCTAGCTTCCTTCTGTTCTTTCTTCTGTTCTTCCTTCTTTTCTTCCTTCTTTTCTTCTTTCTTCTCTTCCTTATCTTTACTTATTTCTGGAAGGTCTAGATTTATTTTCGTCCTTCTTTATTTCTCTTGCACTACCTCTGGAACTTGATTAGAAGTAGTGGCAAGTTTTTGCTTGCTTATCCATATAGGATCACAGTCAGAACCTTCTGCCTTGTGCATAGCAATGTATTGGACAACAACTTCTGGATGTTCATTTCTGAAGAACAACTCAAAGTCATCCAGAACAGGAGCTCTTTTGGACCGAACTTCAGTGTTCACTTGGGGACTAACACCAATGGTCTCAATTAAGCCCATCTTCTTCAGAGTATGAGCATTCATGATGCTTCCAATTATTGTATAAGGATCCTTGATAATGCCAGCTTTCTCCAGATCCTCAACAATTTTTGTTTGAACCAGAAGATCAGTGATGATTCTTCCAAAAGGAATAATGTTTCTCTTGTACTTGGGATTCTTCTTTCTGAATTCATCTCTAGATTCCTTCACATGCTGCCACATGTGGTTGAAGATGATGAACGGAAGATACACCTTTTCCTGTTTACCAATACAATATAGAATGTATTGTTGGTACTTGCTAACATAGTTTGAAGAAACGGTTGCCTTTCTATGGTAGATGCAACACAGAAGAATCTTAGCCAAGATTCTGTAAGAAGGCTTCAGTTCCTTGATTTCTGTAGATTCTACTCTGTTCTTGAAGATTTCTTCATACACAACCTCCCACTCTGTTCTTCCTGGAACAGCTCCAGAAACCCCTTCAACGGTTTCCAACCCAAACAACTTCCTTAGAAGGTTTTCTGTAATGGAGAAAAGTTCACCATGAACAATAGAGAGAATGTCCTTTGGCATGACTGTTGCATGAACCCATTATTCTTTTACCAAATATAGATAAACTGGTCCACACAAACCATAGAAGAACGCTTGCCATCTTTGAAAGATCATGGCCTCCTTCAGATGAATATCATGTGCTTCCAGGTTATCAAAATCATCCATCATTTTGCAGATAATCTCTAATTCGTTCAAAGGAATCGAACAAGTCTTCTGTGCAACAAGTTGTTGTTGTTGATCATGATTTTTTTGTTGAGAAGATGAACCAACTTGTTTCTTAGAGGAAGAAGCCATTGAAGTACAGCTGAGATTACTGGGTTTCGTAACTTTAGGGTTTTTGAAAAGAGAGAAAAGGAGGCAAAAATGCATAAAACAATGAACAGTGAAGATGAGTGAAAAGAGATGAAATGAAAGAGAGATGCGTTTATATAGGCACGGATTTGAAATAATATGCAATGAAATTCTGAATGAGAGAGATTACTGAATTTGAATCAATCACAATTAATGTTGAATGACGTTAGGAGAGATAACATGAAATTTGAAATGATTTGCACAGTTACCTAGGGCGGCGTCTCATCAACTGCATGCATGCTTGTCCCTTCAGAATGAACACGTGGTCATCATCTGGAATAGTTGGTGACAGCTGTTTTGCTCTAACAGAAATTCTGGATCAACTTAGACATATGAAATGTTGGCAATAACAGAATCAGAGTATCTAAATGTACATGCAAATTCAGAACATCTGATAAGAAAATAATTAAGCATTTTAAATCTAATCCATATTCAGATCTTCTCATCTGTAATGCTCGGTATCATACTTAATTCAATAATTGTTACTAGTTATCTTGTACAAATATTGGATAAGAATAATACATATTACTATAATTGGCTTGCTTTTGGGTTAAAGAGTCAATTAGTAATAGAGAAGGGGCATTATGGTCTTATCACCACTTAATTAGACTTAGGACTTTTTTGGTCCCTCACTCTTTTACTTGGCCAATTCAGAATTGTGGAATAGAAGTGAAAGAGAGAGAAGCGTGGAATAGAAGGAGAAGAGGGGGAAGCCATCATCATCTTCAAGCTTTGCATGAACCAAGACCCAACCTCAACCTCTGATTTTCGTCCTCATTCCTGCTCCAGCTTCATCATCTTCATCTAAGGTGAGTCCCTAGATAGAAAATGGGGTTTTGATTCAATTGGGAACTTTTGGGGTTTAAGGGTTTTGAGAGATTATGCCCAAATTCTTGCTAATAACATGTTTTAATGTTGTATATCACTTGTTTATACCATGTGCTGGCTGGATATGTCTTTAATTCGTGCATGCAGGTGGATTTAAGGGGTAAGGGTACCCCAGGACAGAACTGATGAGTTCTGCGTTTTTCTGCATATGCTATGGTCCGCTGAGCGGACTAAGGCCGCTGAGCGGATGCTGAGCATTTTTCCAGAAATTCGCAATCCCGCTGAGCGGACCCACCCAGGCCGCTAAGCGGAGAATGCTGTTTGCAGAAAATAATTATCGTGAGGCCGCTAAGCGACGCGAGGCCGCTAAGCGGAGGAATAGTTGGGGTTCGCCACTGGAAAGCCCGCTTACAGCCCGCTAAGCGGCCAGTGCTGAGCAGAATTTTATTTTTCTTCCCCTAAGAGCAGTTTTGGTTCCTAATTTGTAACCAAACTCCTTCTTAATTATTAGTATGCATATGTACGTCTGATGAGTAGTATTTTATAGCACCTGTTAACCTTGTTTCCGTTTGGCTACTCATGATTGAATATTATACGTAACGTAGATATGCTACCCAACAATTTTTGTCTATTCATTTGAGATTAAATATGAATAATATGATGATTAGATGACACAATGTGTGTGGTGTCCGATGTTTCGGTTACACATTCGGATTGAATTGCCTTGTGTGACTTTACGCTTGTTATGCGTGTGTATGCATGAATCGAAGCGGGCCATGAGTCGTCCCGGGCTTTGTGATCAATGGGACAGCCCCGATCGTGTGATCTTGGGCTCACACCTGAGCTACCGTTGCAGTGTGCTTGTGAGGGTCTGGAGGCTTTCCCACTTGGTGTTAACACACTTGCGTGCTCGGTATGGTGGGGTTATGTAACCACGTAGGTTAACACATAATCGGTAACTCACCTCTAGTGAAGTCAAGTAGACTACACACTAGGCTTTCGCCCGATGGGCTCATGTGTTAAGATGGCGTGTTGTACTTGATGTCAACACACGTGCGTAAAGGTGGCTATTGGGACAATGACGCCCTTTCGGCTAAGGTCATCTCGCGGCCAATTAGGCTTGTGCGAACCCATTTAACCATTCTTGCAGTGTGCTTGTACAAGTCTCTTGACATTAGACATGGGTGTAACTCATCAAGGGTGTGTTTTATAACCTAGTCGAGGCATTAACGCGCTTCTTGATTCCCCGTATGTGGATGCGGGTTTTGCATACTTATTTGTGATGTACATGTGATAAGAGGAGTCCTATGGTGGACGACTCCTTGTTTTCTCCGTGTTTGTACCGGTTGTGAGATTAAACCCCGAACCAATGGTGGATTCGGTCTTAATGCATGTACCCTGTAGATCCGAGTGGACTAATAGGATAGGCGGACTCACTGAGATTTAGTAATCTCATCCTATTCCAATTTTATCTTTTCAGGTGGTTCAAGGCAAGATCGTGGCAAAGGCAAGGCGGATTAGTCCTTTGGCGTTGTTGCTAGACATTATCTTTTATTCGCATTTTGTGCTTTTGTAGTACCTTGTTGGATATTGTACTATTTTGGATGTATTATCATTTTTGCCATGATACATTTGGCTTTTGTACTTCGTGCTCGTGTTGTTTTCATTATCTTTCCGCTGCGACATTATGTAATCGTTGTCTTATGGAACCATCTTTAATACTTTATGCATATTATTCTAGACAAATATGTGTGGGGTGTTACATCATCCTTTCATTCTTGGCATAAATCCATACTGATATTCTTCAGAATGAACTTAAACTTATCTACAGCAAGGGGTTTTGTCAAGATATCAACCCACTGATGTTCTGTATCTACAAAGTTTAAAGAAATAACACCCTTCTGAACATAGTCCCTAATGAAGTGATGTTTAATCTCAATATGTTTAGCTTTAGAATGTAAGATTGGATTTTTAGATAAACAAATAGCCGAAGTATTATCACAGAATATAGGGATGTTACTCTCATATATCTGATAGTCTTCTAGCTGACTTTTCATCCAGAGCATCTGTGTACTACATCCAGCAGTAGCAACATATTCTGCTTCTGTTGTAGAGAGGGCTATTGTGGCTTGATTCTTGCTATACCAGGAGATCAGATGACTTCCCAAAAACTAACAGCTTCCAGAAGTACTTTTCCTTTCAACTCTATCTCCAGCGTAATCATCATCACAATATCCTACTAAGTTGTACTCTTCAGATCTTCTGTAGACTGAACCAACATTAGTAGTACCTTTCAGATACCTCAGAATTCTCTTAACAACAGTTAAGTGAGATTCTCTATAGAAAAGATCCAATCATACCTCTGTAGAGTTTCTGATCTACCTTCTTTCTTACCTCATCCTTACCTAATACACACGTTGGATGCATTGGAGTCTTTGCTTTCTGAAAGATTGAACTTCTTTAGAAGCTCTTTCACATACTTGGTTTGATGAACATAAGTTCCTTCAGAAGTTTGATTGATCTGGATCCCAAGGAAATACTTGAGTTCTCCCATCATGCTCATTTCAAACTCTGCCTGCATAGACTTAGCAAACTCCTTTCCAAGTGTAGCATTAGATGTTCCAAAAATAATATCATCAACATATATTTGACAAATTAAAATATCCTTTTTAAAGGTTTTACAAAATAGAGTTGTATCCACTTTTCCTCTAATGAAACCATTATCCAGAAGGAAAGAACTTAATCTTTCATACCAAGCTCTGGGAGCTTGCTTCAGGCCATATAATGATTTCTTTAACTTAAAAACATGTTCTGGAGACTTAGAGTCTTCAAAACCAGGAGGTTGGTGGACATATACTTCTTCATCTATATAACCATTTAAAAAAGCACTCTTAACATCCATCTGATACAGATTGATGTTATTCAGAGTGGCAAAAGAAATTAATAGACGAATAGATTCT
This sequence comes from Vicia villosa, assembly GCF_029867415.1. NCBI lineage: Eukaryota > Viridiplantae > Streptophyta > Magnoliopsida > Fabales > Fabaceae > Vicia > Vicia villosa. The sequence goes on from NW_026705020.1 coordinate 1,145,282, forward strand.
AACTTGGCCACTGGTGCAAAGGTTTCTGTATAGTCAATACCTTATGGCTGACTATAACCCTGAGCAACTAGTCTGGCTTTGTTTCTGATGACTTCACCTTTCTCACTCAGCTTGTTTCTGAAGACCCACTTTGTTCCAATGATGTTAAATCCTTTTGGTGTTGGAACCAGATCCCAAACATCATTCCTTGTAAATTGATTTAACTCTTCTTGCATGGCAATTATCCAGTCAGCATCTTCTAGAGCTTGATCAACAGAAGTTGGCTCAATCAAAGATACTAGACCAAATTGACATTCTGCATTGTTCTTAAGGAATGCTCTTGTTTTGATGGGATCATCTTTCTTTCTAATGATAACTTCTTCTGGATGAGCAGAATTGAGTCTAGAAGATCTTCTGAGTGTTGGCTCTTCATATATTCTGAGATTCTCTAAAGAAGCTGCAACTTGATCTTCTGAAACTTCTTTACTCTTGGGTTCTTCATGATCTGAGTTAGAGATGTCTATATCTACAAAATTCTCAAACTGCTTTGGCTTTTCAAGACCAAGCTTATCATCAAATCTGATATTGATTGATTCTTCAACTACAAGAGTTTTAGTATTGTATACTCTGTAGCCTTTTGAGCGTTCAGAATATCCAAGTAGAAAACACTTCTGAGCTTTAGAATCAAACTTATGCAAATGATCTGTAGTATTCAGAATATAGCATACACATCCAAATGGATGGAAATAAGAAATGTTGGGCTTTTTGTTCTTCCACAATTCATAAGGAGTCTTATTAAGAATAGATCTTATAGAAATTCTATTCTGAATATAACATGCAGTGTTAATTGCTTCTGCCCAGAAATGCTTAGCCATATTGGTTTCATTAATCATGGTTCTTGCCATTTCTTATAGAGTCCTATTCTTTCGTTCTACAACTCCATTTTGCTGTGGAGTTCTAGGACAAGAGAAATCATGGGCAATACCATTTTCTTTGAAATAAATTTCAAAGAATCTGTTCTCAAATTCACCACCATGATCATTTCTGACCTTTATGATTTTGCATCCCTTCTCAGATTGAATCTAAGTGCAGAAGTCAAAGAACACAGTATGTGACTCATCCTTGTGTTTCAAGAACTTTACCCATGTCCATCTGCTATATTCGTCTACGATGACTAAAAGATTTACAAGACTTTTGATTAAATATTATATCATAACCATTGTCATTTAATTGACTTATTGATAATAAGTTATGAGCAAATCCATCTACTAAAAGAACATTACTTATAGAGGGAGAGTTACCAATACATATGGTTCCTGAGCCAATGATTTTACCCTTCTGATTCCCTCCAAACTTTACTTCTCCAACAGATTTAAGTTCCAGGTCTTAGAACATATACCTTCTTCCCGTCATGTGTCGTGAGCACCTAGAGTCCAAGTACCATGAAATGTTTGCCTTTGTCTTTTGAGCCTTGAAGGAGATCTACAACAGGATTTATCTTTTCCTTAGGTACCCACATGAAGGATAGAAAAACACTTAGAAAGGGGGGGATTGAATAAGTGTGACTTTAAATCTTGGACGATAAAAATAAAATGCACAATTATTTTTATCCTGGTTCGCTGTTAACTAAGCTACTCCAGTCCACCCCCGCAGAGATGATTTACCTCAACTGAGGATTTAATCCACTAATCGCACGGATTACAATGGTTTTCCACTTAGTCCGCAACTAAGTCTTCCAGAGTCTTCTGATCACACACTGATCACTCCAGGAACAACTGCTTAGATACCCTCTAAGACTTTTCTAGAGTCTACTGATCAACACGATCACTCTAGGCTTAGTTCACTCCTAAGACTTCCCTAGAGTATTCTGATCAACACGATCACTCTAGTTACAAACTGCTCAGCCAACTGCTAAGACTTCCTAGAGTATACTGATCACACTGATCACTCTAGTTCCTTACAACTTAATGTAATTCTAAGAGTTTACAAGTGCTTCTTAAAAGCTATAATCACAACTGTGATATTTCTCTTAACGTTTAAGCTTAATCTCACTAAAATATTACAACAGCAATGTAGTGAGCTTTGATGAAGATGAAGATTCTGAGTTTAGATTTGAACAGCGTTTCAGCAAGTTTATTTTCGTTCAGAGTTGTTAAGAATTGGTAACCTTGCTTCTCATCAGAACTTCATATTTATAGGCGTTGAGAAGATGACCGTTGAATGCATTTAATGCTTTGCGTGTTCCGTACAGCATTGCACTTAATGTTATACGCTTTTGTCAACTACCTCGAGCCTTGTTCACACTGTGTCTACTGACGTAGCCTTTAGTAGCTTTTAACGTTCCTTTTGTCAGTCAGCGTAGTCTGCCACCTGTACTTCCTTCTGATCTGATGTTTGTAAATACGACGTTTGAATATCATCAGAGTCAAAACAGCTTGGTGCATAGCATCTTCTGATCTTCTGACCTTGAAGTGCTTCTGAGCGTGATACCATCTTCTGATCTTCAGTGCTTCTGATCTCATGTTCTTCTGATGCTTCCATAGACCCATGTTCTGATTCTGCTTCGACCATCTTCTGATGTCTTGCCAGACCATGTTCTGATGTTGCATGCTGAACCATTTGAGATACAACTTCTGAGCGCTGAATTATGCGTACTCTTTATATATATTTCCTGAAAGGGAAATTGCATTGGATTAGAGTACCATATTATCTTAAGCAAAATTCATATTATTGTTATCATCAAAACTAAGATAATTGATAAGAACAAATCTTGTTCTAACAATCTCCCCCTTTTTGATGATGACAAAAACATATATAAATGATATGAATTTGCGATCAGAAAGAGTAGACGGCAAAAGACAAATTACACAGCTATAGCATAAGCATATGAATATGTCTCCCCCTGAGATTAACAATCTCTCCCTGAGATAAATAATCTCCCCCTGAAATAAATACTCGAAGAACTTTGATAAAAGACTTCCCTGATTATTTCGGTAGAGACGATCATATAAGCTTCTGCCTTCAGAGAATTCATAGCTTCTGACTTCTGCTTCCATTGGACAGCTTCAGAACTTGAATTTCTTTAGATCCTTAGAACACTCACAGCTTCTGATTTCTGCTTCCATTCAGGACAGCTTCAGAACTTGACTTTCTTTGATCTTCAAAACATTCACAGCTTCTGACTTCTGCTTCCATTCAGGACAGCTTCAGAACTTGAATTTTCTGGATCTTTTAGAACATTCACATCTTCTGATTTCTGCTTCCCTCGGATAGCTTCAGAACTTTGAATGTCTACCAACATCACTTCATGCTAGATTTGTATCAAAACATTGTTGAATGTACCAGAGCATCATCAGAGCATCTCTACATCCTGAAATGTTACAGAACAAAAACTAAACGACAAAAGTCAGCATGAACGAGTTAGAACATAAAATGTATGTTTGAACACATTATATGTATCAGAGCCATATAGGCTGAAATAATGTATCAGAGCAAATAATGTATCAGAGCCATAACATTATATGTATCATAGCAAATAGAATTTTGTCAGAACAGGATAGACAATGATATTCAAATTCTATTATCAGTGCTTCTGATTCATTCTTCTTTCTTGCTTCTGATCTCTGAAGCTTGACAGCACTCAGCTTGCTTCAGTTTCCAAGAGCTTATTCCTTTTACAGAATAACGCTTCTTATGGTTTTGCTTCTAGTGTTTGCTTCTGAAGATTCACTTCACTTCTGTATACCTGCAAAACACTTAAACCATGTAGAACTTGCAGTTCTTGTTAGTGAATGTGTGGGAGCCTTTTACCCAGCAACTGATAGATTAATCAAATCATTTATCATTTATCTTCTCCCCCTTTTTGTCATAACATCAAAAAGAATATTTAAAAAGATTCAGATGCATAAGACGACAAATAAGACATTTACTGGAATGTAAATCAAAGAAACTTTTCATTTATAATCAAAAAAGGATTACAAGAAGTTCCTATGTTTAACAAACAGATGCAACAAGGGAAAAGAAAACTACAAAGACCAAATCCTAAGACCCTAGCTAAGACAACGTCTGTGCCAGCATGCCATGAAGGAGTGAAACGCTTCATTGACTGCTTCTCGGGCTTTCAGGCGAGGAGTCAGGGAGACTTGGTTCTGATGCAGATCTGCCACCATCTTTACCAGAGACAACATTCCCAGCAGGTGAAGATGAAGAGACTTCTTCAGAAGAGATTAAAGGAGAGGAAAGGTTAGATGAGGAGGAGGCTGAGACTTGAAGGTCGAAAGATGAGGAAGAAGATGGAGATGATGGAGGGCTTTCACCAGGAGGATGAAACACTCGTCTAGAATAATTTCCAGACAACATTGCTTCGAAAGGATTCACCTTGAGAGGATCATAGGTGATTTTGATCTTTTTGGGTTTGGAAGGTGATGTTTCAACAGCTTTTCTTTTGTTGTTTTGATCATTTTCATTATTTCCTGGGCTTGATGAAGAGTTCATGATGGGTTTGCAAAAAAAAATAGGGTTTGATATGGAAGAGAGAGAGAGAAGAACTTGATGAGGAATGCAAAGAGATAGAGAAAGATGAGAGGGAAAGAGAAGATTTTGAAGAGTATTTAAACAAAATAAAATGAAACGAATGATGAATAGCATTTAATGTTACGTGACGAGAGGAGAGATAATAAAGACAAATGAGGTGACTAGCACAGTTACCTATGGTCGGCGTCCCTTCAACTGCACGCGCGCTTATCCATGAATAGTAACGACAGGTTTACCATCCCGAGATAAAACGTAACAGCTGTTTTGCTTTAAAAGAGGTTCTGAATCAACTTAGACAATGAAACGTTAGTAATAACCGAATCATAATTTCTAAAAGATTTCAATCAGAACTTCTGACAAAAAAAAAATGTTCCACATTCATTTCAGAAGATACTCATACATGAGAACTTCTCATCTTCTCATTCTGGGCATAAATCCATACTGATGTTCTTCAGAATGAACTTAAACCTATCTTCAGCCAGGGGTTTTGTAAAGATATCAGCCCATTGATGGTCTGTATCAACAAAGTTTAAAGATATGACACCCTTCTGAACATAGTCCCTTATGAAATGATGTTTAATCTCAATATGTTTAGCTTTTGAATGAAGAATAGGATTCTTAGATAAACATATAGCAGAAGTATTATCACAGAATATAGGAATGTTACTCTCAAATATCTGATAATCTTCTAACTGACTCTTCATCCAGAGCATCTGTGTACTACAACCAGCAGCAGCTACATATTCTGCTTCTGTTGTTGATAGAGCAATAGTTGCTTGCTTCTTGCTGTACCAGGAGATCAAATGACTTCCAAGAAATTGGCAACTTCCTGAAGTACTTTTTCTTTCAATTCTATCTCCAGCATAATCAGCATCGCAGAATCCTACTAAGTTGTATTCTTTAGATTTTCTCTGTATAACTTCTGATCTACCTTCTTTGCAGTCCAGAAGGTTAAACTTCTTCAGAAGTTCCTTCACATACTTGGTTTGGTGAACATATGTTCCTTCTGATGTTTGATTTATTTGTATTCCAAGGAAATACTTGAGTTCTCCCATCATGCTCATTTCAAACTCAGCCTGCATAGACTCAGCAAACTCCTTTCCAAGTGTAGCATTAGATGTTCCAAAGATAATATCATCTACATATATTTGACAAATTAAAATATCCTTTTCAAAGGTTTTACAAAAGAGAGTAGTGTCCACTTTTCCTATAGTGAAACCATTATCTAGAAGGAAAGAACTTAAGCGTTCATACCAAGCTCTGGGAGCTTGCTTCAATCCATATAATGATTTCTTTAGTTTAAACACATGATTCGGAGACATAGAGTCTTCAAAACCAGGAGGTTGATGGACATAAACTTCTTCATCTATATAACCATTTAAGAAGGCACTCTTAACATCCATTTGATAGAGAGTGATGTTATGTTGAGTGGCAAAAGAAATTAATAGACGAATAGATTCTAACCTGGCCACTGGTGCAAAGGTTTCTGTATAATCAATCCCTTCTTGCTGACTATAACCCTGAGCCACCAGTCTGGCTTTGTTTCTTACCACTTCACCTTTCTCACTGAGCTTGTTTCTGAAGACCCATTTTGTACCAATTATATTGAATCCATCTGGTCTTGGAACAAGATCCCAAACATCATTCCTTGTAAACTGATTCAGTTCTTCTTGCATAGCAATTATCCAGTCTGGATCTTCTAGAGCATGATCAACAGAAGTTGGCTCGATCAAAGATACAAGACCTAATTGACAATCTGCATTGTTCTTAAGGAATGCTCTTGTTCTGATTGGATCATCCTTCTTTCCAAGAATGACATCTTCTGAATGACCAGAGATGAGTCTGGATGATCTTCTGACAGATGGTTCTTCAGAAATACTTAGATCCTCCAGAGAAGCTGATACTTGATCTTCTGGTTCTTTGCTTCTGAGGAGCTCTGCTTCTGATGCGTTGCTTCTTGGCTCAACAACTTCTGATATATCAATATCACAATCTGCAAAATTATCAAACTGCTTTGGTTTTTCAGAACCAAGCTTATCATCAAACTTGATATTGATTGATTCTTCTACAACCAATGTTTCAGTATTGTATACTCTGTAGCCTTTTGAGCGTTCAGAATATCCAAGAAGGAAACACTTTTGAGCTTTGGAATCAAACTTACCAAGATGATCTTTAGTGTTCAGAATAAAACATACACATCCAAAAGGATGAAAATATGAAATGTTGGGCTTTCTATTCTTCCACAATTCATAAGGAGTCTTATTTAGAATAGGTCTGATAGAGATTCTATTCTGAATATAGCATGCAGTGTTTATTGCTTCTGCCCAGAAATGCTTAGCCATATTGGTTTCATTGATCATGGTTCTGGCCATTTCTTGCAGAGTCCTATTCTTTCGTTCTACAACCCCATTTTGCTGTGGAGTTCTAGGACAAGAGAAATCATGGGCAATACCATTCTCTTTGAAGAATTCTTCAAAGGATCGTTCTCAAATTCACCACCATGATCACTTCTGACCTTTATGATTTTACACTCTTTTTCAGATTGAATCTGAATGCAGAAATCAAAGAACACTGAATGAGTCTCATCCTTGTGTTTTAAGAATTTTACCCAAGTCCAGCGGCTATAATCATCTACGATGACTAATCCATATTTCTTTCCTCTGACAGATGCTGTTTTGACTGGTCCAAACAGATCAATGTGCAAGAGTTCTAATGGCCTTGAGGTAGAAACAACATTCTTAGACTTGAATGCAGGTTTGGAGAACTTGCCCTTCTGACATGCTTCACAAAGAGCATCTGATTTGAATTTCAGATTAGGGAGTCCTCTGACCAGATTCAGTTTGTTAATCTGAGAAATCTTTCTCAAACTAGCATGACCTAATCTTCTGTGCCAGACCCACTGCTCTTCAGAAACAGACATAAGACAGGTCACCTTCTGACTCATAAGATCTTGCAGATCTGTCTTATAAATGTTGTTCTTCCTCTTGCCTGTAAATAGGATTGAGCCATCCTTCTGATTTACAGCCTTGCAAGACTTTTGATTAAAGATTATATCATAACCATTGTCACTCAATTGACTGATAGATAAGAGGTTATGAGTTAATCCTTCAACAAGAAGTACATTAGAAATGGAAGGAGAGTTACCAGACTTTATAGTTCCAGAGCCAATTATCTTGCCCTTCTGATCTCCTCCAAACTTGACTTCTCCTCCAGACTTAAGCACCAGGTCTTGGAACATAGACCTTCTTCCTGTCATGTGTCGTGAGCATCCAGAGTCCAGGTACCATGACATGTTGTGCTTTGTCCTTCTTGCAGCCAAGGATATCTGCAATAGGAATAATCTTATCCTTAGGTACCCACATTTTCTTGGGTCCTTTCTTGTTAGATTTTCTCAAGTTCTGATTGAACTTGGGTTTAACATTATAAGCAATAGGAGGAACAGCATGATAATTTTTAATGTGAGTTTCATGATATTTCCTAGGTTGTGTCACATGCTTCTGTGTGTGTGTTATGTGAAAACTTTGAGCATGTGAAGTGTGCCTAATATCATGAGAGTGGCCATACTTGAACTAATCATACAATGGCTTGTATGTAATTTTCATTTCATCAACAGGTTCAAGTTTGTATGGGGTTTCACCCTCAAAACCAATGCCAACTCTTTTGTTTCCAGATACGGCATATATCATAGAAGCTAGCTGACTTCTGCCAATACTTCTAGATAAGAACTTCCTGAAACTTAAATCATATTCTTTCAGAATATGGTTTAGACTCGGAGTGGATTTTTCTGAATCAGAAGGAGATCCAACATTATTGGATAATTTTAAAAGTTTTTCTTTTAATTCAGAATTTTCCAACTCAAGCTTCTTTGTTTCAAATTCAAATTGCTTTTTCAGCATTTTGTATTTGAGACTAATTTGAGACTTGAGTTCCAGTAGTTCAGTTAGACCGGAAACTAACTCATCTCTAGTGAGTTCAGAAAATACCTCTTCAGAATCTGATTCTGATGTAGATTCTGATCCGTCATCTTCTGTCGCCATCAGCGCACAGTTAGCCTGCTCATCTTCTGAATCATCTTCTGACTCATCCCAGGTTGCCATAAGACCTTTCTTCTTATGAAACTTTTTCTTGGGACTTTCCTTCTGAAGATTTGGACATTCATTCTTGTAGTGTCCAGGCTCATTGCATTCATAGCACATGACCTTCTTCTTGTCAAATCTTCTTTCATCAGAAGATTCTCCACGTTCAAATTTCCTTGAACTTCTGAAGCCTCTGAACTTCCTTTGCTTGGTCTTCCAGAGTTGATTTAGCCTTCTGGAGATCAGGGACAGTTCATCTTCTTCTTCAGATTCTGATTCTTCAGGATCTTCTTCTTTGGCCTGAAAAGCGTTAGTGCATTTCTTGATATTAGATTTTAATGCAATAGACTTACCTTTCTTTTGAGGCTCATTTGCATCCAGCTCAATTTCATGGCTTCTCAAGGCACTGATCAGCTCTTCCAGAGAAACTTCATTCAGATTCTTTGCAATCTTGAATGCAGTCACCATAGGACCCCATCTTCTGGGTAAGCTTCTGATGATCTTCTTCACATGATCAGCCTTGGTGTATCCTTTGTCAAGAACTCTCAATCCAGCAGTCAGAGTTTGAAATCTCGAAAACATCTTTTCAATGTCTTCATCATCCTCCATCTTGAAGGCTTCATACTTCTGGATTAAGGCGAGAGCTTTTGTCTCCTTGACTTGAGCATTTCCTTCATGAGTCATTTTCAAGGACTCATATATGTCATAGGCCGTTTCCCTGTTAGATATCTTCTCATACTCAGCATGAGAGATAGCATTCAGCAAAACAGTTCTACATTTATGATGATTCCTGAAAAGCTTCTTTTGATCATCATTCATTTCTTGCCTTGACAGCTTCACGCCACTGGCATTTACTGGATGTTTGTAACCATCCATTAGAAGATCCCATAGATCACCATCTAGACCCAGAAAATAACTTTCCAGTTTATCTTTCCAGTATTCAAAGTTTTCACCATCAAATACCGGCGGTCTAGTATAACCATTGTTTCCGTTGTATTGCTCAGCAGAGCCAGATGTAGATGCAGGTGTAGATGTAGACTTTCCACTTTCATCAACCATCTTTTAAATGAAGCGTTTTTCTCTTCCTGAATCTTTTCTAAACACGGTTAAGTGCTTGCACCTTAGAACCGGCGCTCTGATGCCAATTGAAGGATAGAAAAACACTTAGAAAGGGGGGGATTGAATAAGTGTGACTTTAAATCTTGGACGATAAAAATAAAATGCACAATTATTTTTATCCTGGTTCGCTGTTAACTAAGCTACTCCAGTCCACCCCCGCAGAGATGATTTACCTCAACTGAGGATTTAATCCACTAATCGCACGGATTACAATGGTTTTCCACTTAGTCCGCAACTAAGTCTTCCAGAGTCTTCTGATCACACACTGATCACTCCAGGAACAACTGCTTAGATACCCTCTAAGACTTTTCTAGAGTCTACTGATCAACACGATCACTCTAGGCTTAGTTCACTCCTAAGACTTCCCTAGAGTATTCTGATCAACACGATCACTCTAGTTACAAACTGCTCAGCCAACTGCTACGACTTCCTAGAGTATACTGATCACACTGATCACTCTAGTTCCTTACAACTTAATGTAATTCTAAGAGTTTACAAGTGCTTCTTAAAAGCTATAATCACAACTGTGATATTTCTCTTAACGTTTAAGCTTAATCTCACTAAAATATTAAAACAGCAATGTAGTGAGCTTTGATGAAGATGAAGATTCTGAGTTTAGATTTGAACAGCGTTTCAGCAAGTTTATTTTCGTTCAGAGTTGTTAAGAATTGGTAACCTTGCTTCTCATCAGAACTTCATATTTATAGGCGTTGAGAAGATGACCGTTGAATGCATTTAATGCTTTGCGTGTTCCGTACAGCATTGCACTTAATGTTATACGCTTTTGTCAACTACCTCGAGCCTTGTTCACACTGTGTCTACTGACGTAGCCTTTAGTAGCTTTTAACGTTCCTTTTGTCAGTCAGCGTAGTCTGCCACCTGTACTTCCTTCTGATCTGATGTTTGTAAATACGACGTTTGAATATCATCAGAGTCAAAACAGCTTGGTGCATAGCATCTTCTGATCTTCTGACCTTGAAGTGCTTCTGAGCGTGATACCATCTTCTGATCTTCAGTGCTTCTGATCTCATGTTCTTCTGATGCTTCCATAGACCCATGTTCTGATTCTGCTTCGACCATCTTCTGATGTCTTGCCAGACCATGTTCTGATGTTGCATGCTGAACCATTTGAGATACAACTTCTGAGCGCTGAATTATGCGTACTCTTTATATATATTTCCTGAAAGGGAAATTGCATTGGATTAGAGTACCATATTATCTTAAGCAAAATTCATATTATTGTTATCATCAAAACTAAGATAATTGATAAGAACAAATCTTGTTCTAACACCACATTCTTTTGGGTCCTTTTGGGTTAGTCCTTCTCAAGTTCTGATTGAACTGAGATTTAGTATGAGGTTTAACATAAGATTTTCTAGATTGAGTAGCAAAATATTTCTTTGTGTGTGTTATGTGGAAACTCTTAGAGTGGGATGTGTGTTTTATATCATGAGAATGGCCATACTTGAATTGTTCATACAGAGGTTTGTATTTGATAACCATCTCATCAACAGGTTCAAGTTTATATGGGGTTTCACCCCCATAGCCTATACCAATTCTCTTGTATCCACTTACTCCATATATCATAAAGGCTAGCTGACTTCTGCCTATACCTCTAGATAGAAACTTTCTGAAACTCAAGTCATATTCCTTCAGAATATTGTTCACGCTTGGGATAGACTTTTCTGAACTTGAAGATGATTCAACATCTTTAGATAGTTTTAAAAGTTTTTCCTTAAGTTCAGAATTTTCTATTTCAAGTCTCTTAGTTTCATATTCAAAGAGCTTTTTCAGCTTTTTGTATTTGATACTAAGTTGACTCTTGATTTGCAGAAGTTCAGTTAAGCTGGAAACTAACTCATCTCTAGAAATTTCAGAAAATACCTCTTCAGAATCTGAGTCTGGTGTAGATTCTGATTCTTCATCAACAGTAGCCATCAGTGCTATGTTTGCTTGCTCATCTTCAGAGTATGACCCTTGATCAAAAGAATCTAAGTCATCCCAGGTAGCCATTAAACCTTTATTCTTTTCAAATCTTTTCTTGGGCTTTTCCCTCTGAAGCTTTGGACATTCATTTTTGTAGTGTCCAGGTTCCTTGCATTCATAGCACGTCACCTTCTTTTTGTCAGATCTTCTGTGTCCAAAAGATTCTCCTTTTTCAGGCCTCTTGAAGTTCTTGAACTTTCTCTGCTTGCTCTTCCAGAGTTGATTTACTCTTCTAGATAAGAGAGATAGTTCATCTTCTTCTTCCTCTGATTCTGAATCATCAGAATCTTCTTCTTCTGCCTGAAAAGCGTTAGTGCATTTTTTATTATTAGATTTTAATGCAATAGACTTACCTTTCTTCTAAGGTTCATTTGCATCCAGCTCAATCTCATGACTCCTCAGGGCACTGATCAGCTCCTCAAGAGACACTTCAATCAGATTTTTGGCAATCTTGAATGCAGTCACCATGGGTCCCCATCTTCTGGGTAAACTTCTGATGATCTTCTTTACATGATCGGCTTTGGTGTAGCCTTTATCTAGCACTCTTAATCCAGCAGTCAGAGTCTGGAACCTTGAAAACATTGCTTCAATGTTCTTATCTTCCTCCATCTTGAATGCTTCATACTTCTGGATTAGAGCTAAGGCCTTTGTCTCCTTTACTTGAGCATTACCCTCATGAGTCATCTTTAAGGATTCAAAGATATCATGAGTTGTTTCTCTGTTTGTTATCTTCTCATACTCAGCATGAGAGATAGCATTTAACAATATGGTCCTTGACTTGTGATGATTCTTGAATTCTTTCTTTTGGTCATCACTCATAGCTTGCCTTGTAATCTTGACTCCACGAGTGTTTACAGGATGTGTGTAACCATCCAACACTAAGTCCCATAAGTCACCATCTTGACTAAGAAAGTAACTTTCAAGTCTATCCTTCCAATACTCAAAATTTTCACCATCAAAGACTGGTGGTCTATCGTAACCATTGAAGCTACTACTTCCATTGTTACCATTGTAGTTTTGTTCAGGAGTAGGAGTAGATGAAGTTGTTTCAACCATGTTGACTTTTTGTTTTTCTCCCTGAATCTTTTGTCTATCACGGTTAAGTGCTTGCACCTAGAACCAGGCTCCGATACCAATTGAAGGAGTGAAAAAAACTTAGAAAGGGGGGATTGAATAAGTGTAACTCAAAAACTTGGAAGATAAAAACAATGAACACAAATATTTTTATTCTGGTTCATTGTTAACCAAACTACTCCAGTCCACCCCTGACAAGGTGATTTACCTCAACTGAGGATTTAATCCACTAATCAAACTGATTACAATGGTTATCCACTTAGAAACACTCTAAGTCTTCTAGAGTATCCTGATCACAACTTGATCACTATAGGAATCCTTATACAATCAATGTAAAATAAAGTTTACAAGAGTTTAGATTTGCTTCTAATAAAGCTGTAATCACAACTGTGATATTTCTCTTAAGTTCTAATACGTAACACTCACTAAGATATTACAAAGTTTGTGAGGTTGAAGATAAAGTTCTTTAGCTTTTGAATTTGACAGCGTTTCTGTAAGTTTTGCGCAAGTGTTGTATGTTGCTTTTGATCAGAACTTCTATATATAGGCGCTTGAGAGGAAATGACCGTTGGGAGCATTTAATGCTTTACGTGAATAGTACAGCGCTGCATTTAATGTTTCACACTTTTGTCAACTACCTCGAGCCATGCTTTTACTGCTTTTACTGAATTTGCCTTTTGTAGCTTCTAACGTTCCTTTTATCAGTCAGAGATTTGACGTTACAGCCTTTCATCTTGTACTTTCTTCTGGACTCAGATTTGTAGATAACAACGTTTGAATGAAGCCATCCAGAACTTTCTGAGTCAGTGCTTCTGAACGCTGATTTGTGCATACTCTTTTATATTTTTCTTGAAACGGAAAACGTAAAGAATTAGAGTACCACAGTGTCTTATACAAAATTCATACTTAATGTTATCATCAAAACTAAGAATATTGATCAAAACATTTCTTGTTCTAACAACAGACATCAACAATTTTAACAACCCGAATCCCACATATCATTCATCATATACCCGGTTATAGAGCAAGAACCTCACCCTTACCTTGAATTTGGAGGCCGCTCTATATTTTTCGGTTGAATCTGTGTTCTTCCTCTTTTCCATTTTTCCTCTTCTGCACTTTTTCACGATCAATCTTCCTCTCCAAAACCCTTATTCTTCTTCTCTTCTTACTGATAGAATAAAACCTAATATTTTCCTTTTCAACCAAATAATAATAATATTCTTATTGGGCCTAACAACACACCTCCCACTCCTACTACCATCAACACTTAATTAAGTCCATAATAATATTGGCTTATAATACTCTAATAAATTAATACTATATTATTTTCTACAACTTAATCAAACCATCAATTAAATAATATCTCATAGTATTTTGCCAATAATTCCAACTTCAACATTTTTAACAATTAAATTCCATAATAATTTAATTAAATAATTAACTAAATTATCAGGGCGTTACAGATATAGTGCTAGAGCTATCAGACGTTTTTTTTTACTTAATTTCTAATTTTTTAAATTAAAACTTTTATTCTAAAAAATATTTAGATTTCTATTTAAGACTAAAAGTTCTTCCTTAAGTCTATTATTCTCAAAGACCATAGATTCATAGGAATTTTTTAGTTCCTTAAATTATATTTTGAGTAAAGAAATTTTTTCCAAAGTATTAAGTAATGAAGTAGTTAATTTTGAATGGGAGAGATCAGAGAATACCTCTTTAGAAAATTTCTTTTTTGTTTCTAACTCTAAGTCTGCTTCATAGTTTGATACAGTGTCTTCATCAGAAGTTCCAATATAAGCCATTAGTGCCATATTATATTTTTCTTCTTCTGAATTGTCATATGAGAAGTCGGAATCATCCCAGGTTGCCATCAGCCCTTTCTTCTTGTCCTTGAAGATTCCTTTACTGAAATTTTCTTTTCTAATGCTTTCTTTCTTGAGCTTTGGACATTCATTTCTATAGTGTCCTGACTCTTTGCATTATAAAACACAACTTCTTCATTCGATCTTCCTTTTTCAGATGTTTCTGAACGATCTTCTCTATTTCTGGATCTTTTGAGATTGCTTTTTCTTTTCTTCCAGATTGCTTGAATCTTCTGGTCAAAAGTGAGAACTTGTCTTTATCATCAGAAACCTTATCGTCAGAATCTTCTAATTATTCATCTTGGAGGGCCTTGCTCTTTTCTGATTTAGACCTTAGAGCAAATGATTTTTCTCTTTTCTGAGGTTCATCTTCTTCTAACTCTATTTCATGACTTCTGAGAGAGCTAACCAGCTCTTCAAGATTTATGTTGTTCAAATCCTTTGCAAGTTTTAGTGCAGTTACCATAGGTCTCCATTTCTTGGGAAGACTTCTGATAATATTCTTAGCATGATCAGTGATGGTATAACTCTTGTCTAGAACCTTGAGTCCTGCGACCAAAGTTTGAAACCATGAGAACATAGTTTAAATGGTTTCTTCTTCTTCCATCCTGAAAGCTTCATACTTTTGAATTAAGGCTAATGCCTTAGTTTTTTTTACTTGATCATTGCCTTCATATGTCATTCTTAGAGAATCAAGAATATTTTTTGTTGTATCTCTGTTTGTAATTTTTTCATATTCATTGTAAGATATAGCATTAAGAATGGTGGTTCTAGCTTTGTGATGATTTTTGAATACTTGTTTCTGCTCATTATTCATTTTGTTTATGGGAATAGAAACACCAATAGCATTAACAAGTGCTACATAGCCATTAGTGACAACCTCCCAGAGATCAATATTATATCCTAGAAAGAAACTTTCTAGTCTGTCTTTCCAATAGTCAAATCTTTCTCCATCAAAGACTGGAGGCTTAGCATTGTAACTATCTCTCACTTGAGTGTTAGCAGCGGCAGCCATATAGACGTTTTTATCACATTGGACCTCTCTACACGGTTAAGTGTTTGATAAAAATCAACAAAAAGCTGGAGCTATGATGCCAATTGAAGGATGAGAAAAACACAAGAAAGAGGGGGATTTGAATTGAGTTTTCTAAAAACTTTGATTCTTTTACAAAATGTTTCAAGTAGTTAGTGAGATAGTTCAATGGAGGAAAAAAAACGCACTTTCAGTTATCCAAGTTCACCTTAGAAAAGGCTAATCATGTCCACCCGCCAAGCTGATTTTGCCTTAGAAATCTTAACAGATTTACTAATGGAATGTTTACAAGATAATGCTTCTAAAAAGCAGATCGAAACATAAACAGTTTAACTCAAATGTTAACACAATCTATGAGCAATAGCTCTTAGGTTCTTACAGATTATTAGAAACTAGATTTCTCACAATGGAGTGTTTAGTGTAGTTTCTCTAAGATATTTATTTCTCTCTTTGTCTCCTTTTCTCTTTAAATTTTATTTGCTAAGTTTAAAAATATTGCTTGAGTAGCATTGTTGATCGGCAGCTTCTTCAAAAGAGAGTGTCTTATATATATATAGTCCCTTGAAAAGATGACCGTTGAGAGAGGACAAAACAAAGCTTTCCTTGAAGTAACGGCTCCAAACATTCTTGGGGAACATTGAGCATACAAAAGATGAAATTGTACAACACGTCCTGCAAAAGTGCAAAAGGTGATGTACTATTGTACCATATTGCTTATTTTGCAAGCTTATGATCATCCTTCATTTTAGATGTACTTCTCTTCTGAAGTCTAGAGAGCAGTGAAGATATCAAGTAACATAGACGTTCCAAGACAAATAATTCTTGATATTTAGAAAGAAGTCTTCAGAGTCAAAAGCAACTGCCTATCCGAATGACACATTCTAATTTCTGAATTAGAAGCAACAAGCGTAACTAAACTAAATTCTGATTTCTCAGTAGTCGCTTTGCTTCAAAACATTTCTAAATCCTTTTTCTGATGAGTCATTCAACATTCTTCACAACTGCTGATGTCACTTCCGAATTGAGATGAATAGTTCTTCTGATGTGTGATGACGCTGATTCTGATGATTATCTGGACAACAATCCTAATCAACCAAAATAGTGAATCTGCACACTTAAGAAACTATTAGAGTACAAAATTATTTCATACAAATATATGTATTCTAATAATCAAAACTTAAAGATTGAATGTAGAACCAAATCTTTCTCTAACACGCATCTCTTCTATGGTGCTCTCCTTGCTATCAGATTCTTCGCTTGCCGAAGTTGTCTTTTTGTTCACCATGATGGCCAGAGAGGTTGAACATGATGATATTAATTCGGTTAGGTGTTTTTATGGTGACCCAATTCAATTTTATCGGAGCTCCACTGCGGGAGTCAATTGTACTTGTTAAACTATAATACGTGACAATCCCCAGTTATAACCAAGGACTACCTTAGGCTTTAATGTATTTTGTAGGTTTAAATCTAGCCCAGATAGGGAGGTGGGAAGATTTGAGTTTCTAGTATTTGTGTAAATATGTGATTGTCCCCTTCAACATCAAGATTGAGGTATTTATAACAGTATTAGGCATAAACCATAGGCCCTTTAAAAATAGAAACCACTTTCAAGACAGTATGGAAATGATCACTTAATCTCCTACTATTTAGAAAAGCGTGGTTAACTTTTACATGACTTACTCCACGCTATTGTGAATTAGAGACGTATCACTTCCCCCTTTTTCCCACATCAGCACTACTATGGAAAACACAAACAATGACTATTCTGAAATACATACAATAACGGTAGCATGTCCATGGTTAGGTAACATGTGTTTGTATGTTGGTTACTACAACGGGCGTGTGACCGTTGTTTTAAATTAGAAAGTGCACTGTTTATAACTAGGGTTTATGCAAAGAACCGTTGTAAAAAAATTGAAAGATCATGGGTTCGACTCTTACAACGCCATTTTAGGGTTTTATTATTCTACTTATAATAACGGTTGAATTAACAACCGTTGTGATATTATTTCTGAATAATTCTCAATCCTATCATACCAGAATCAGCTATAAACCCATTTGTGATTTGAATATCAAAACTTGTATTACATCAATGACACAATTCTATTAGGAACCAAACAACCTATAATGTACATATAATTACATCAAAATATGCGTAAGAAGGAGTGGAAGGAATATCAAAGAAGGAAAAAAGAAATTTGAAAAGAGAAAGAGATGTAATCATTCAACAACTCGAGGTAGCTAGTCAACTAGAAGATCTTTCCAAATTCCAAGAGAAGAAAACGTGGAGAATTAAAGAAGCAATAATTGAAAGGAAACTTGACATGCATGAAATTTTTTGACTTTTAGACTTTCAAAGATCAAAGAAGAGGAAGAATCATTAGAACCTGTTAGACGATAGGGATGGTCTAGAGGGGGTGAATAGACCACCTTTTCCAACTTAAGAAAATTTTAGCGTTTGAAAACGTGATTCCCCGGAATCAAACTTATCGTCTTGAACGATCAAGTTATCGGGGACCAGATATGTGCAATTTACAACCAGATGAAAATGGTGAATTGGAACTACTTGTTTCAACGGAATTATCAATTAGCTAATATACACACTATATGAAATTTACTCACAATAAATTGTTTCACAAAAAATTGACCAAAAATTGAATGTGGAATTTTATCAAACACTTGGTGAGAGATTTTTACCAAGTTTCAATTTTTACTCAACTATAAATTTTTGTCGAAAACGAATATTGAAAAGATAAAACTAAAGACGATAAAGAACACAATATTTGTTTAGGAAGTTCCTCTATCATCCTCGCAGGAGTACGTCTGCCCCTAATTTCAAATGAATTAGGAAAGTTTTATTTGATTGCAAAATGTTTAACAAGGAAAGAGTTTACCAATCACCAACTACACACATGCAATTTTAGCAACCTGCCCTAAAAATTTAGATTTTAGAATCACCACCTATTCTGCCCGGGCGAATAGGAAACCCTACGAAGTTAGAGATCTAGATAAGTTGTTATAATCAGGTCAAGGGAAGGTGTTAGGCACCCTTAACCCTTTCCTAAGGTTTTGTCTAAGGCAAGGTTTATGGCTAATAAAGAAAGGTGACAAACATTAAATAGGGAAAATGTTAACCTTGTTGAAATTTCGGGGAAGGGGACTCGCCTTGTTAGCAAGTGTCTACGTACCTCCTTATGGAGGATCAGAGTCTATGTAGTTCGGAGTATGTTGGTGTTTTTTAGAGGTTGTACGCCTTTGTAATTTGTATATTGAAGTGTGTTTTAAATTGCAGTTCACAGTTATGCAATTATCGCAGTTTCGTAGTTCGTAGTTTGTGCAATGTTAATGAATTATTACGTGGCATACAACCCTGTTTAGTATTTTAAACCTTAGTATTGTTAATCGCGTTGATCAGTAGCTTTGATCAATATAATTAACAAATTAACAGGTATCAAATTTACTACTAATTATCATAATCGATTGATTCGATTACAACCGTTAGCAAATTAATTTATTTTATTGGATTAGAGTATTTGAATTGCTTAAGGGTAATTATAAATTGAATAAATTATTATTAATCATCGCAATCGATTAATTCGATCAAAACAATTAATAAATTGACCCTAACCTAAATTAGCTAAATTAAATTAATTGACTAAAATAATTAAAAGGGAAGCCTAATCCTAATTGGGTTTGCAAGAATTAATTGATGTTAAATTCGCCTAAGATAGGGTTCATGGAAAAAAAATAGAAAAGAAATGTGATAGAAAAGCACTAAGGTGTATAAAACCTAATTAATTGTCCAAACCGATTTTACGATTGAATTAAACCTAATCCTAGTTTTTATGGTTTTTTATAGTTTTATGAAAAAAAGATTTATAAATTAAATGATGAAAATTAAAGTTTCTTGGCTAAATTAGAGAACACTAAAAAAATAATTAATTAACTAAATAAAATAACAAAAAAACCTGGGCGCTGATCCTGTGTGGTGAGGCTCTGGACGTCCATGGTGGGCTTGCTTTCCTAGGTGTTTGATCCTGCGCTGGTGATAATCTGATGGTGGAGAGCTGAGGGCGTATGGTAGCCGTATGCAATCGCGTGCATTGGATCCCCAAGAGAACAATTGCTAAAAATTCAATGTCACAGCCTGGATTTGAACTCAAGTTTCCCAGTCTATTATTCCTTCCTTCTTACAACTCAAGCTGCGCATTTAGTCAGTATATATATTATTCAAAAATAAAAATATATGAAAATAAAAACTCATGTGAGGAATTCAAAAAGTCAAGCGTGGGTCCTAGTATTTTGCCCGAGTGGCCAATGAAGAGAGGAGAGAGCAGCATGTCTGGGTTGACTACCCAATGAGAGGACGCACGCGTGAAGAGAAAGGATAAGCTTTTTTTATTGGCCAATCATGGTATCGCACGCGTGTCCCAAGAGCCAAAGACACTATTCATTGTCTTCTTCAAATTTCCAAACAAAGTTTGCTACGATTTAGCCTTGCTCCAGCCACGATTTTAACCATGAATATTGGTAGCAAAAACTGGGAAATCAAAACACACATATTATACGTTAGCAAAAGATCAAGAATACATATATGACCTAAATCGACCCTTCTAAATCCGATTTTCACATCCTATTTGGCTAAAAAGTTTCGTATGCTGAGATCCGAAACTAAGAAATTTGAAACCCTAACAATGGTAGTTCCCCATTTACACGTTACAAGTGTACTGTGAGGAGTTTAACCTGTTCCACGACATCTCAATAAAACATTAGCATGATTAGTTTAACTTAAAACGTAACAAAAAGCAAAATTCAGATGTTCCTAAACATGAAGCGCGTGGAGCTCATGAAGTGCATGCCTTGGGCGTGATTGGACCTGGTTCTTAGACTTGACATACTCTTGAAGACCTCAGGAGATTGTTTGAAAGTTTATAACCCCTTGAACAAGGCAGAAAAAGGAACACGAATTTTTTAATTATTTTGTGTTTTGGTGGTTTGTAAACCCTAACTTCTTGGCTGCCAATTCATCCCCTTATGATCAGAATTCCTTTGGCTTATATAGGAGATTGAATTAGGTTAACAATTTTAGAGAAAAATCAAATAATTCCATGATTGATATTTGGTGGAAATTTGATTTCAATCTTTCTAAAATTGGTCCAATTTCAATCTTTCATCACCGATGTTGCACGAATTTGGATGGTAATATATGATGTTTAATTGATTGAATTTGATTGGAAATCAAATCCAAATCAATTCTCTTCCATAATTCTTTGAATATTTGATTTAAATCATTTTTTAAATGAATAAAAATTAATATAAAATCAAATAGAATTCATAAATTCGTGGAATTTGGATTGGATATCTTTGATGACTTGAGGAACAAGATTGGGTCATAAAAGATTGGGCTTCTTTGCAAAAAAATCCATTTTGAACCTTGATTTCTTCATGCACCTCACTCAAAAATGACCAACTTTGACAAGGCATATCTCCCTCAATTTTTAAGATATGGAAGAGTTATAGGACTTTTTGGAAAGCCCAGGATGTCCTCTGTAGGCCACTTTGGTACCTTTTTTGCATTTGAGGATTTTATCTTGAAGATATGGCTCCTGACAAAAAAACAGCTTTTTGCAAGCTTCTAGAAGGACCTGTAATGTTTTAACTTATATCTCTTAGGCGGAAGCATTTCTTGACCTTGGGCCCAACATCAAAGTTGTAGAGAATTGAATTTCCTTGAGAATTAGCTTTGTTTGGGGAATTTATGACAAAGCATGAGAAACTTATGGCCAGTCAAAGTACAGTTGACTTTTGCTTAGAAACCCTAATTTAGTAACTTGGACTTTTGTTGATTTCTGAGCTTTCCTTGATGAATAATGATCAACCCTTGATCAAATGATGAATTTTACTTCAAACTATTGTTCTTGACCAAAAATCAGGAATTTTTACTGTACTTTGACCATAGTTGACTTTTAGGTTAAACTAGTCGACCGTTGGATATTTGAACTATTGACTGAACAAGTTTGTGAATCAGAGCTTGAAACTTGTCATGAGGATCCTTTGAGGTATGTGAGAGACCGTGGAATTCACCTAGGCATCAGAAGTTGATTTTTTTCATTGAGAGAAGCAAAACCCTAATTGTGGGCTTATTGCTTAGGAGAGAGATAGTCATGTTTATTTCTTAGTGCTTGAGCCAAAATATGATGGGCAAATTTTGGGGTATGACAGCAGTAAAATTCAATACAATTCTTTCCTCCCTTTGATTCAAGTAGAACCAAGTCAATGTCAATGATCTCTACCGATCACGGCCCCGATCCTTCCTTTTCAATCCTCCGGTTGTAGCAAATTTGATGAGCGAATCTACAATCCCTCAATTCCTTATGCTCGGCTGAATTGAATCCAAAGCGAAGCGATCGTCAAAAACCTTCAAATCAAAACCTTGATGTAGAAGGAAAAACCCTAAGATTTTATACAAGAAACACCCTCAACATTCTTCACTCGAACAATACCTTAGTCCATCGTCGAACCTTATCAACGAACGTTCCTTACTACGATCGAAAAAGATTATTATGTGTGATTTTCTATCAATAAGTGAAAGGTTGAAGATGAGAATAAGATTGAGTATATCTTTCACGTTTCTTGTTACTTTTGCTTGAGAATGATCAAAGACAATATATACCACACCCTTTTCATAGGCCATTTAGAATCAGCAAAAAACCAGTAATTTTAGCGATAGGTCGACCTGTCCATCTGTGTAGGTCGACCTATTGCAATTTTGCACTTGTTTTGGAAGCAAACGTGATACATGCGTCGACCTATGAGGTCGGCGTGCGCATTCCCGAGATTTCCTCCATTGTCTATGTGTCGACCTGTAGGGTCGGCGTGCGCATTCTCGAGATTTCCTCAATGTTCCATGCGTCGACCTGAATAGGGCTATGCGTCGACGCATTCTGCCCCAACATAGAATTTTTTCTTAAGTCTGCCAATAGGTCGACCTGTAACTTAAATGAGTCGACCTGTTGACTATTTTTGCCAAAAATACTTTCCTTGAGGCATCCACCCGTTTCCTTTGGTTTCACATTGATTTGTCAAAGTCACAATGTTTTGACATCATGAAAATAAACATTGCCCTAACATACTCCCCCTTTTTGATGATGGCAAAACTTGTCGAGTGCACTAAGCAAATTCTCCCCCTGTCACAATGCCTCTTCACTTTTGCTTGCTCCCCCTATCTTGGTGCACATATTTGCTGCAATGTTTGGGCTAATCCAATACCTTCTCCCCCTTTGACACATCAAAAAGAGACAAGCATTGTTATACATATATGGTGGGTATTATATCATTCAACGTTGATCACAAACAAACCCTTTTGCAATCATGGTCAAATAGCAATCATTCACATAAAACGATACTAAAGAAAATATAAAAGGCAACAATAACATAAATACCAAACAAAACCGTGAGCACATAGCTCAATGTTTCAATCTTACACAAACACGCAGTAGAGGTAAGAATTGTTCAAACAATAAAATAAAATAAAGCACACAAAACATACACACCCATGAACAAGTAGCAAGTTTACCATATTGATGCATTATTTAAGAAGATTTTAAGATTGAAACGATATTACCTTTCACATGGGAGGTAGAGAATTTGCCCTCACACATCTTGATTACACACTTCAACATATTTATGAGAGCATAGATAATAATAATAAATAGAGCATATGCAACTACTCATAGTTGCAACCTATCCGATATATCAAGGACACCAAGTTCCCTACAAATGTGGAAGAAGGGCTCGGTAGCTAGTGGTTTTGTAAAAATATCGGCAAGTTGATTTTTGCTTTCAACATGCTCAAACACTACATCACCTTTCTCCACATGGTCTCTAAGAAAATGGTGTCAAATTTCTATGTGTTTAGTGCGAGAGTGTAAGACCGGATTTTTGGTTAAATTAATATCACTTGTGTTATCACAAAAGATGGGAATATGATCAAGCTTGACATTGAAGTCAAGTAATTGTTGCTTGAGCCATAAGATTTGAGCACAACAATTACCGGCCGCCACATATTCCGCCTCGGCGGTTGGAAAAGCAACGGAAACCTGTTTCTTGCTATGCCAACTCACTAAAGAGTTTGAGAAGAAATGACATGTACCACTAGTGCTTTTCCTATCCAATTTGCAACTGGCAAAGCTGGAGTCAGAGTACCTAACCAAAGAGCAACCACTACCTTTGGAGAACCATAATCCATACTTAGTTGTACCAACAAGATACCTAAGCATGCGCTTAACGGCTTTAAGTGAGACTCCTTAGGACATGATTGGTATCTTGCACACATGCAAACACTAAACATAATATCGGGACGAGAAACGGTAAGGTAAAGTAGGGAACCGATCATACCTCTATACCTTTTTACATCAACCGGCTTACCATGTTCATCCCGATCAAGATTGACCGCGGTAGGCATTGGGGTGTCAATGGCCTTTGACTTCGCCATGTCAAAACGTTTGATAAGCTCTTGACAATACTTAGTTTGACTCACAAAAGTTCCTTCATTTAGTTGCTTTATTTAGAGTCCAAGAAAGTAGTTTAATTCACCCATCATGCTCATCTCAAATTCTCCCTACATAAGCTTAGAAAACTCCTTGACAAGAGTCATGTTAGTAGACCCAAAAATAATATCATCAACACACACTTGAACCAATATAGAATGCTTTTCATGTCTTTTAATGAATAGAGTAGTATCTACCTTCCCTCTTGAGAAACCTTGATTGATCAAAAAATTACTAAGCCGCTCGTACCAAGCTCTTGGAGCTTATTTAAGACCGTACAAGACACGCTTAAGTTTATAAACATGATCGGGATAATCAACGTTTTCAGAACCGAGAGGTTGAGATACATAGACTTCTTCATTAATATAACCATTTAGAAAAGCACTCTTAACGTCAATTTGATATAGCTTAAAGTTTTGTGAGCATGCAAATGCAATTAACAAACGTATGGCTTCGAGTCGGGAGACCGGAGCATAAGTCTCCTCATAATCGATCCCTTCCTCTTGGCTATACCCTTGAGCAACAAGACGGGCCTTGTTGCGAGTAATGATTCCGTTTTCGTCTAGTTTGTTCCTAAACACCCATTTAGTGCCAATTACTCAATGGTCTCGCGGAGGAGGGACAAGGTCCCAAACCTCATTTCTCTTAAATTGGTTCAGCTCTTCTTGCATAGCTAAATACCATTGCTCATCGACTAATGCATCTTTAGAGTTTTTAGGCTCAATTTGAGAGACGAAAGAATAATAATAAAAAAAGTTACTTATCCTTGACCGTGTTGTTACCCATTTTGATATGTCTCCTAGAATATTCTCCATAGGAGGTCCTTAGAAGATTTCCATTCAAGTGGAAGATCACTTTTGTCACTTGGTTGATCTTCTACTTTCTCTTTAGGTGCTTGATCCACTTCCTCTTTAATATTCTCGGGTGAGAGGCAATCCTTATCTTTATCAAGCTTAGCATCCGGATCCTTAAGTATACTCTCAGTTGAGGTACCTGCACCATTAAGAACACTACCTTTTCCGACTACTTTCGGACAAGACTCGTCTAAAGAAACATGTACGGACTCTTCAACAATATGTAACCTTTTGTTGTATACTCTATAAGCTTTACTAGATTATGCGTATCCTAGAAAGATACCTTCATCCGCTTTTGCATCAAATTTTCCAAGGTTTTCCTTTCCATTATTTAATACAACGCATTTACATCCAAATACGTGAAAGTGGGATATGTTTGGCTTTCTTCCTTTTAAGAGTTCATACGGTGTTTTGTTTAGAATAGGTCGTATCAAGATCCTATTTAAAACATAGCAAGCCGTATTTATGGCATCGGCCCAAAAGTATTTTGGAAGCCCATGTTCATTAATCATAGTTCTTCCAAGTTCTTTCAAAACACGGTTTTTACGTTCCACCACTCCATTTTGTTGTGGAGTCCGTGGTGCGGAGAAGTTATGATTAATTCCATGATTTCCACAAAAATCTTCAAAAAGATGATTTTCAAACTCACCTCCATGATCACTTCGGATGGTTACAATGCTATTGTTCAACTTATTTTGAAACATTTTGGCAAATTTTTCAAATGCGGAGAAAGTGTCACTTTTTCTTGCCAAGAAGATCGTCCAACAATACCTAGAGAAATCATCTACTATGACAAACCCATAATAGTTCCCACCTAGACTTTTGATTCTATATGGTCCAAAAAGGTCCATATGAAGAAGTTCAAGAGGTCTCGTTGTGGATACAGTGTTTTTAGATTTAAATGAGATCCTTATTTGCTTCCCCATTTGGCACGCATCACATAAGTGATCTTTAGAGAACTTAATTTTGGGTAGGCCAACTACTAGGTCTTTTGAAACGATTTTATTGAGCAAGTCAAAGTTGACTTGAGCCAGACGTCTATGCCAAAGCCATGAGTCTTCACTCATAGTGGCTAGACATTTGGCCTCATTCATTAATACCTCATTTAGGTCAAGCATGTATACATTATTTACCCTCAGGCCTTTGAACACATCATCTTGTTAGAACAAGATTTGTTCTGATCAATATTCTTAGTTTTGATGATAACAAGGATATGAATTTTGTGTGAGATAATGTGGTACTCTAATACATTGCAATTTCCCTTTCAGGAAATATATAAAGAGTATGCACAAATCAGAGCTCAGAAGCTTTGTCTCAGAAGGTTCAGCATGCAACATCAGAGCATGGTCTGGCAAGACATCAGAAGATGGTCAAGGCAGAATCAGAACATGGGTCTATGGAAGCATCAAAAGAACGTGAGATCAGAAGCAGAAGCACTGAAGTTCTCATGGTATCACGCTCAGAAGCACTTCAAGGTCAGAAGACAAGAAGATGCTATGCACCAAGCTGTTTGACTCTGATGATATTCAAATATTATATTCACAAACATCAGATCAGAACAAAGTACAGGTGGCAGGCTACGCTGACTGACAAAAGGAACGTTGGAAGCTATTAAAGGCAACGTCAGTAGACACAGCGTGAACAAAGCTCGAGGTAGTTGACAAAAGCGTGAAACATTAAATGCAAAGCTGTACGGAACACGCAAAGCATTAAATGCGTTCAACGGTCATCTTCTCAAACGCCTATAAATATGAAGTTCTGATGAGAAGCAAGGTTACCAATTCTTAACGAAATTATTCTGAAAGACTTGCTGAAACGCTGTTCAAAATCAAAGCTCAGAAACTTCATCTTCATCAAAGCTCACTACATTGCTGTTGTAATATATTAGTGAGATTAAGCTTAAACGTCAAGAGAAATATCACTGTTGTGATTATAGCTTTTAAGAAGCATTGTAAAACTCTTATTTGATTACATTAATTTGTAAGTAACTAGAGTGATCAAGTGTTGATCAGGATACTCTAGGAAGTATTAGCTTGTGTCTAAGCAGTTGTAATTAGAGTGATCACGTGGTGGTCAGGATACTCTAAGAAAGTCTTAGCTTGTGTCTAAGCATTTGTTCCTGGAGTGATCAGGTTGTGATCAGGATACTCTAGAAGACTTAGTCGCGGACTAAGTGGAAAACCATTGTAATCTGTTGCGATTAGTGGATTAAATCCTCAGGTGAGGTAAATCACTCCGTGGGGGTGGACTGGAGTAGTTTAGTTAACAACGAACCAGGATAAAAATAACTGTGCATATTGTTTTTATCGTTCAAGTTTTTAGACTACACTTATTCAAACCCCCCCTTTTTAAGTGTTTTTCTATCCTTCAATTGGCATCAGAGCGCCGGTTCTAAGGTGCAAGCACTTAACCGTGTTTAGAAAAGATTCAGGAAGAGAAAAATGCTTCAGTAAAAGATGGCTGGTGAAATTCCAACAAATCCAGCTGCATCTACATCTGGCTCTGCTGAGCAATACAATGGTAACAATGGTTATACTAGACCACCAGTATTTGATGGTGAAAACTTTGAATACTGGAAAGATAAACTGGAAAGTTACTTTCTTGGTCTAGATGCTGATCTATGGGATCTTCTACTGGATGGTTACAAACATCCTGTTAAAGCTACTGGTGTAAGGCTCACGAGAAGCGAAATGAATGATGATCAAAAGAAAGACTTCAAGAATCATCACAAATGCAAGATTGTTTTGCTGAATGCTATCTCTCATGCTGAGTATGAGAAGATATCTAACAGGGAAACGGTCCATGACATATATGAGTCCTTGAAGATGACTCATGAAGGAAATGCTCAAGTCAAGGAGACCAAAGCTCTTGCTCTAATCCAGAAATATGAAGCCTTCAAGATGGAGGATGATGAAGACATTGAGAAGATGTTTTCAAGATTTCAAACTCTGACTGCTGGATTGAGAGTTCTTGATAAAGGCTACACCAAGGCTGATCATGTAAAGAAGATTATCAAAAGCTTACCCAGAAGATGGGGCCCAATGGTGACTGCATTCAAGATTGCGAAGAATCTGAATGAATTTTCTTTGGAAGAGCTTATCAGTGCCTTGAGAAGCCATGAAATTGAGCTGGACGCAAACGAGCCTCAGAAGAAAGGTAAGTCTATTGCATTAAAATCTAATATTAAAAAATGCACTAACGCTTTTCAGGCCAGAGAAGAAGATCCTGAAGAATCAGAATCTGAAGAAGAAGATGAACTGTCCATGATCTCCAGAAGGGTGAACCAACTCTGGAAGAGCAAGCAAAGGAAGTTCAGAGGCTTCAGAAGTTCAAAGAAATTTGAACGAGGAGAATCTTCTGGTGACAGAAGATCTGACAAGAAGAAGGCTGTCTGCTATGAGTGCAATGAGCCTGGACATTACAAGAATGAGTGTCCAAAACTTCAGAAGGAGAATCCCAAGAAGAAGTTTCATAAGAAGAAAGGTCTTATGGCAACATGGGATGATTCTGAATCAGAATCAGGATCAGACTCTGAAGGAGAGCAGGCAAACTTTGCGCTGATGGCGACAGAAGATGATGGATCAGAATCTACATCAGAATCAGATTCTGAAGAGGTATTTTCTGAACTATCTAGAGAAGAGTTAGTTTCCAGTCTAACAGAGCTTCTTGAATTAAAAGCTCATCTTAGTATCAAATACAGAAAGCTGAAAAAGCAATTTGAATTTGAAACTAAGAAGCTTGAGTTGGAAAATTCTGAATTAAAAGAAAAAGTTTTAAAATTATCCAATAATGTTGGATCTCCTTCTGATTCAGAAAAATCCACTCCCAGTCTGAATCATATTCTGAAAGAATATGACTTAAGTTTCAGGAAGTTCTTATCTAGAAGTATTGGCAGAAGTCAGCTAGCTTCTATGATATATGCTGTGTCTGGAAACAAGAGAGTTGGCATTGGTTATGAAGGTGAAATCCCATACAAGCTTGAATCTGTGGATGATATGAAAATATCATACAAGCCTCTGTATAACCAATTTAAATTTGGCCACTCCCATGATATTAAGCACACATCACATGCACAAAGTTTTCACATAACACACACCAAGAAGCATGTGACACAACCTAAGAAATATCATGGAACTCAGAACAAGAAGTATCATACTGTTCCTTCTGTTAAATATTTTGCTAAACCCAAGTTCAATCAGAACTTGAGGAGAACTAACAAGAAAGGACCCAAGAAATTGTGGGTACCTAAGGAAAAGATTATTCCTATTGCAGATATCCTTGGCAGAAAAGAGGACAAAAAGCAAAATGTCATGGTACCTGGACTCTGGGTGCTCGCGACACATGACGGGAAGAAGGTCTACATTCCAAGACCTGGTGCTTAAACCAGGTGGAGAAGTCAAGTTTGGAGGAGATCAGAAGGGCAAAATCATTGGCTCTGGAACCATAAGTCTTGGTAACTCTCCTTCCATAACTAATGTACTTCTTGTTGAAGGATTAAAGCATAACTTATTGTCCATAAGTCAATTAAGTGACAATGGTTATGACATAATATTCAATCAAAAGTCTTGCAAGGCTGTAAGTCAAAAGGATGGCTCAATCCTATTTACAGGCAAGAGGAAGAACAACATTTATAAGATTGATCTTTCTGATCTTAAGAAGCAGAAGGTGACTTGTCTTATGTCTGTTTCTGAAGAGCAATGGGTCTGGCACAGAAGATTAGGACATGCTAGTTTGAGAAAGATTTCTCAGATTAACAAACTAAATCTGGTCAGGGGACTCCCAAATCTGAAATTCAAATCAGATGCTCTTTGTGAAGCATGTCAGAAGGGCAAGTTCTCCAGACCTGCATTCAAGTCTAAAAATGTTGTTTCTAACTCAAAGCCGTTAGAACTCTTGCACATTGGTCTGTTTGGCCCAGTCAAAACAGCATCTGTCAGAGGGAAGAAATATGGATTAGTCATCGTTGATGATTATAGCCGCTGGACATGGGTAAAGTTCTTGAAACACAAGGATGAGTCTCATTCAGTGTTCTTTGAATTCTGCACTCAGATTCAATCTGAGAAAGAGTGTAAAATCATAAAGGTCAGAAGTGATCATGGTGGCGAATTTGAGAACAGACTCTTTGAGGAGTTCTTCAAAGAAAATGGTATTGCCCATGATTTCTCTTGTCCTAGAACTCCACAGCAAAATGGAGTTGTAGAGCGAAAGAATAGGACTCTACAAGAAATGGCCAGAACCATGATCAGTGAAACCAATATGGCTAAGCATTTCTGGGCAGAAGCAATTAACACTGCATGTTATATTCAGAATAGAATCTCTATAAGACCTATTCTAAATAAGACTCCTTATGAATTGTGGAAGAACAGAAAGCCCAACATTTCATATTTCCATCCTTTTGGATGTGTATGTTTTATTCTGAATACTAAAGATCATCTTGGTAAGTTTGATTCTAAAGCACAAAAGTATTTCCTTCTTGGATATTCTGAACGCTCTAAAGGCTACAGAGTATACAATACTGAAACATTGATTGTAGAAGAATCAATCAATATCAGGTTTGATGATAAGCTTGGTCTTGAAAAACCAAAGCAGTTTGAGAATTTTGCAAATTTTGATATTGATATATCAGAAGCAGTAGAACCAAGAAGCAAAGCTGTAGAAGCTGGCAGTCTCAGAAGTACCGAATCAGAAGATCAAGTTGCTGCATCTTTAGAGAATCTTAGGATTTCTGAAGAACCAACTATCAGAAGATCACCTAGACTTGCCTCAGCTCATTCAGAAGATGTGATCCTTGGAAAGAAAGATGATCCTATCAGAACCAGATCATTTCTTAAGAATGACAATCAGAAGCAGTGATCAGAATCAAAAGGCGTAAAGTCTATTCTTAATTTACAGCTGTCATCCATTATCTGATGGTGAACACGTGTCTGTACGGTTTATACAAAGCGTGCAGTTGAAAAGACGCC
Source organism: Vicia villosa (assembly GCF_029867415.1). NCBI lineage: Eukaryota > Viridiplantae > Streptophyta > Magnoliopsida > Fabales > Fabaceae > Vicia > Vicia villosa. The sequence continues at coordinate 1,176,313 of NW_026705020.1, forward strand.
GACCTAGGTAACTGTGTTAAATCATTTCATTTACCACGTTCTCTCACCTAACGTCACTTATCAGTAAATAAAAATTAATTTCTCTTGATTCTGTAATTGTTCATTTTCTAATCTTATTGCATTTTTTTAAAAAAAATCCGTCTCTATATATTCTTTTCAAATCATCTCATATATCTTTTTCGCTCCGAGTCTCTCTTTCTTCTTGCATACTTTCTTTTGAAATCTTCTTAGTCGCTTCTAAAACCCTAACCGAAAACCCAGAATTTTGTTCTTCCTAGCTGTTCATTCTGTTTCAATGGCTGCTTCTTCATCTCAAAACGTTGATTCATCTAATCTTCTCCATATTCAAGATGAAGTTAATCAGGAACTCACTCCAGTTGTTGCATGCTCCATTCCTAAGGATAAATTAGAAGTTCTATGTGAACTTATGGTTGATTTTGATAACATTGAAGAACACGATTTTCATCTCAAAGATGATATAATTTTTCAAGGATGGACTTCTTTGTTTGCTGAGTTCTGTGGACCAGTCTACCCAGATCTTGTCAAGGAATTCTGGGTACATGCAGTTGTCGCCCCTAAGTCAATCTTGTCCTTCGTCCATGGAAAGTTTGTGGTAGTGACTGAGAACATCCTAAGGGTGATGTTTGATCTGAGAAACGCTGAAGGAGTTTTTTTGAAATCGATAAAAGGGTAAATTGGGAAGATGTCCTGTCTACTCTCTACCCAGACATAAATGAAACAAAGAATGTCAAGGATTTGAGAGATCTCTACAAAATCTGGACCAAGATTCTTCTTGGGTGTTTCTATCACAGGAAAGGGACACATGCTTCTGACTTCATCAACAATGAGCAAAAATACATTTTGTACTGCATTGCCACTAAGAAGAAGGTTGATGCTATCTACATTATCTGCAACCATATGTGGAAGGCTGTGAAGGAGTCCAGAAATGCCTTCAGAGAAAAAAGTTGTACCATCATTCCGTTTGGTAGAATTATCTCAAATCTTCTGGTTCATTCCAAGATTGTTGAGAACCTGGAATCTGAAGGTATTATCAAAGACCTTGCTGTCACAACTGGGGCCTGTCTGAATGCCTTCACTTTAAAGAAGATGAAAGTGATTAAGGCTATCACTAAGACTCCTCAACCTCTTGCTGGAACAAGAATCAGAAGAGAACCAGTTCTAGCTGAATTTAAAACCTTCTTCAATAGTGAGGTACCAGAAGTCAGAACTAGGTATCTGAAGTCACAAAAAGAGGATAAAAGTCTTAAAGATCAAGACAAAGGTGCTCCAATTATAGTGAATCGCAAGAAGGAAGAAAGGACCAAAAGAAAGTTTGATCATCCTGCTGCTACCACCAAGAAAGAAGTGGTCCCAGAAGAAGTCATTGCAAAGGTTGTTAAGGCTATCTCTGTTGATTTTGAGAAAAATAAGAAGGAAGCTTAGAAAAAGAAGAAGAAGTCAAATAACAATGCTGAGATTGTTGAAGTTGTTGAGAAGAAGAAAACCAGAAAAAGGAAGTTGATTCTTCAAGAATCTGATGAAGAAAATATTGTTCAAGAGGCTGTGAATCAACAGGAAGTTCTGGCAAGCGTCAGAAGGAAAGAGATCTCTAGTGGCAAAACAAAAATTGTTGAAGAGCCGAAGAGTAAGAAGCAGAAGAAGACTGAGGCTGTGGTCAAAGCCCTCCAGAAAGCATCCAAAGGTATATGTATTTCTGAACCTGATTCCACTCCTGCTGGTATTTCAGAAGTTGCACCAATAGCAGTTGCCCCTATCCCTGAACCAGAAAAAGCCACATCTGAATCACCCATAACTGTCCATGTTCTTACACCTCCATCTTCTCCTGTAACCATTCCTTCGTCTCCACCCACCATCAATCCTGTTCTAGATATACCACCCCTTCAAACTCTCTTTCCACCACACATAAATATCTCCATCTCTCAACCTCCTCCCCATGCCACCTTTGAACCTATTCCTTCTACCTCTCTAAATAACCATAGTGACTCTATTTTTCCAACCTCTACATCACATGAACAGCTGCTCCGTGATTGCAACTACACTCCCAAGCCTCGTCCTGAAGCTGAAGTGGTAGTGTTAGATTCTGATACTAAAGCAGAATCTTCTTATAGGTTGAATAGAGAACCTCAACCGTATTTTATCCCCAACCCTGCCTTTTCTAAAACCCAATTAAAATCCCACCCCATCTACCCTATTGGTGAAATTTTTGAAAAAGTAAAGAGGAATCTCAGAAGTATCTTTGATACTCTCAGAATTGCTGAAAGTTCTGGCTTGAACGATGTTGCTATGCGGAACTTCTGGAGGATCCTACGCAGAGAATCAGATGCTCTGTTTTTAGAACTTCAGGAAGCCTGTATAGAAGTTGCCCCACGACCTCGTGGAATTCTGAGAAGCTATGAAGACTTCTGGTTTGTTCGTCTCAGAGGAAGACATCTTTTGGAAGAGAAGCCCTTTTTGGATGAATTGGAACAAGCAAGGCTTGCTGCTGCAATGGAAGCTAACCCTTGCAGGGAAATTGTGGTCTGGATACCTCAATATCCTGTTCTACCTGGGGATTTCAAGACCCTCTTTGATTTTTTGAGGGAAAACCCCTCTGAGAAAGACCCAAGCTTTGTCATTCCAGAAGTTGTTGACCCACCAAAAGTTGAAGGTCCTTCTGCTCCCAGGAATCTTGCTGCCATTCTTCAGGCACTTGAGAATTGAGATTCGGAAATTCCAGCTGCAGAATATGGAGATGCTTCTATGCAAGAAGCAGATGTAGAAGATCATGTTGCCGAATCAGTTCCTGTTGAGGAAATCCCTGCAAATGATCTATCTATGGAAGCTACAGATCACAATGCTATTCCTGTGGTTAGAAGCGGTGAAGCTTCTTCTGATGAACCTTCCCGTCTTGCAAGAACTCTGGAAGTTCTTCAGAAGAACCAGGATGAGTTTAGAGCTTTCATGGAGAGGCAAGAAGGATACAACAATGGGGTTCAAGAGATGCTGGCCAAGATCCTGTCAAGGCTAGGGCCGTCTTAGATTGAGTCTGTTGTTTTTGCTTTTTGCTGCATCTGTTTTTTTTGTGCATCTTGTCTTTCTTCTCTTCGTGTACTTCTGTACCTGTTGTTTGAACTTCAATGAAATCGTCTTTTTCCTCCGTGTGTCTCTTTTTGTTTTTATCTGAATCTTTTATGTTTTTGATGATATGACAAAAAGGGGGAGAAATATGTGATAAATGATTTGATTTAATCAGTTGCTTTACTAACAGAACTTGCAAAGTTCTATGTTTCTAAGTTGTGTTGTTGCAGGAATCAAAGATTCAAGATCAACATAAGAAGCAACGAGATAAGCAACGAGATGATGAAGCAACAAAATGAATCAAGCTCTTGGATTCTTGAAGCAAGCTGAGTGGTAGGAAGCTTCAGAATCAGAAGCAAGAAGCAAGAATGATCAGAAATTCTGATAATAGAATATGATCCAAATCATTGTCTATTTGCTCTGATACATTGTCTATTGGATCTGATATATTCTATATGGCTTATATGGCTCTGATACATATTTTGTGTTCTGATACACACTTTATGTTCTAACTCATTCATGCTGACTTTTGTCGTTGAGTTTTGTTCTGTAACATTTCAGGATGTAGAGATGCTCTGATGATGCTCTGGTACATTCAACAATGTTCTGATACAATCTAGCATGAAGTGATGTAAGAAGAAATTCAAAGCTCTGAAGCTATCCGAGGGAAGCAGAAATCAGAAGCTGTGAATGTTCTAAAGATCCAGAAAACTCAAGTTTTGAAGCTGTCCTAAATGGAAGCATGAATCAGAAGCTGTGAATGTTCTGAAGATCAAAGAAATTCAAGTTCTGAAGCTGTCCTAAATGGAAGCAGGAATCAGAAGCTGCGAATGTTCTGAAGATCAAAGAAATTCAAGTTCTGAAGCTGTCCTAAACGGAAGCAGGAATCAGAAGCTGTGAGTGTTCTAGGGATCTAAAGAAATTCAAGTTCTGAAGCTGTCCAATGGAAGCAGAAGTCAGAAGCTATGAATTATCAGAAGACAAAAGCTTATGTGATCGTCTCTACCGAAATAATCAGGGAAGTATTTTATTATTAAAGTTCTTCGAGTATTTATTTCAGGGGGAGATTATTCATCTCAGGGGGAGATTGTTAATCTCAGGGGGAGACATATTCACATGCTTATGCTATAGCTGTGTAATTTGTCTTTATCCGTCTGCTCTTTCTGATCGCAAATTCATATCATTTATATATGTTTTTGTCATCATCAAAAAGGGGGAGATTGTCAGAACAAGATTTGTTCTGATCAATATTCTTAGTTTTGATGATAACAAGGATATGCGTTTTGTGTGAGATAATGTGGTACTCTAATACATTGCAATTTCCCTTTCAGGAAATATATAAAGAGTATGCACAAATCAGCGCTCAGAAGCTTTGTCTCAGAAGGTTCAGCATGCAACATCAGAAGATGGTCTGGCAAGACATCAGAAGATGGTCAAGGCAGAATTAGAACATGGGTCTATGGAAGCATCAGAAGAACTTGAGATCAGAAGCAGAAGCACTGAAGTTCTCATGGTATCACGCTCAGAAGCACTTCAAGGTCAGAAGACAAGAAGATGCTATGCACCAAGCTGTTTGACTCTGATGATATTCAAATATTATATTCACAAACATCAGATCAGAAGAAAGTACAGGTGGCAGGCTACGCTGACTGACAAAAGGAACGTTGGAAGCTATTAAAGGGCAACGTCAGTAGACACAGCGTGAAAAAGGCTCGAGGTAGTTGACAAAAGCATGAAACATTAAATGCAAAGCTGTACGAAACACGCAAAGCATTAAATGCATTCAACGGTCATCTTCTCAAACGCCTATAAATATGAAGTTCTGATGAGAAGCAAGGTTACCAATTCTTAACGAAATTATTCTGAAAGACTTGCTGAAACGCTGTTCAAAATCAAAGCTCAGAAACTCCATCTTCATCAAAGCTCACTACATTGCTGTTGTAATATATTAGTGAGATTAAGCTTAAACGTCAAGAGAAATATCACTGTTGTGATTATAGCTTTTAAGAAGCATTGTAAAACTCTTATTTGATTACATTAATTTGTAAGTAACTAGAGTGATCAAGTGTTGATCAGGATACTCTAGGAAGTCTTAGCTTGTGTCTAAGCAGTTGTAATTAGAGTGATCACGTGGTGGTCAGGATACTCTAAGAAAGTCTTAGCTTGTGTCTAAGCATTTGTTCCTGGAGTGATCAGGTTGTGATCAGGATACTCTAGAAGACTTAGTCGCGGACTAAGTGGAAAACCATTGTAATCTGTTGCGATTAGTGGATTAAATCCTCAGGTGAGGTAAATCACTCCGTGGGGGTGGACTGGAGTAGTTTAGTTAACAACGAACCAGGATAAAAATAACTGTGCATATTGTTTTTATCGTTCAAGTTTTTAGACTACACTTATTCAAACCCCCCCCCCCCCTTTCTAAGTGTTTTTCTATCCTTCACATCTTTCTTATCATCGTTTCTAATTGTGCAACTTTCTCTTGAAAATGATACCGAGTATCCTTGGTCGCACAATTGACTGATGCTAATAAGATTGTGTTTAAGGCCCTCAACTAGAAAGACGTCTGAGATAGTAGTAGAAGAGGGATTACCTACACTACCTTTGCCGAGTATAGCACCCTTGTTGTTATCACCATAGGTCACAAATCCTTTCTTCTTAGCCATAAAGTCATATAATAAAGATAAGTCACCCGTCATATGTCTTGAGCATCCGCTATCTAGAAACCATCTTCTCTAAGATGGCTCAAGACATTCCACCTACAAATTAAAACAAGGTAAATAGGTACCCAATTTTCATTGGGTCCTTGTGTGTAAGTGAAACAAAGGTTGCTCTTGGGAATCCATTTGAAAATGCCTTTGGGAACCAAAAATCTCCTAAAGCGACATTTCCTAATGGTGTGGCCCCTTTTGCAACAATATAGACATGTTTAGTTTGGATGGTCATTACATTTTCTCGATTGGTCTTTTATCACATAAGTATATCGTTGGTATGGATTTATCATACTGTTTTTGAAATGTGATCGATCAATGGCATATGTAATCTTGGGTAGTGAAGCCTTGTCTAATTTGGCTTTGATAGTTTTAACTTCTTTTTGCCAAATGTGACAAGTTTCACATCCTCCCCATCTAAACCAAGAACTCTTGTCATCTTTGCCTTTGTCTTTGATACTTTCAATCATAGATTCCTTGAGAGTTTCTACTTCATTTTTGGAATCGGAAACTTTCTTCTCAATGTATTTGAAAATCTTTTTATTTGAAGCTAAGCGTTGAAAGGCTTCCTTAGCTTCATGATGTAAAGTATCAAAGGCATGTTTTAACTAAAAATAAGACATAGAATCAACATTATTATATTTCTCATGACTTACAATCTTTTTCTTCTTTTGATGTGCCATGAGACATAGGTTGAGTGTTTCCTCTTCATCACTTGAGCTTTCTTTGCTAGATGAGTCACTATCACTCTCCCAAGCGATATAAGCTCTTCTTCCTTTTGTTTGCTTCTTTTGAGGTTTTCTCTTTGCCTTATCTTTCTTAATCGAAGGGAAATCCGGCTTGTAATGACCCGGCTTACCACAATTGTAACAAGATCCTTTAGGTTTAGTTTTCTTACTCTCATCTTGCTTGTTGGGCTTTGCTTGACGCCTATAGTTGACGAGATTGTTATCCGAGTGTTTGATTTCATTCTTTCGAAGATACTTATTATACCTTCTTTCGAACAAACCCATATCTTCATCCAGACTATCATCTTCATCACTAGATTCACTACCACACGTATCTTTGGTGGATGACTTTGAACTTGAAGCCTTTAGAGCAATAAACTTCTTTTCAGTGTCCTTTGACTTGTCTTTCTTTTCCTTCTTTTCGTGCTTGTTTAGGTTCATGAGATCTTGCTCATGGTCTTCAAGCTTTCCAAATAGAGCCGTAAGATCCAATGTAGTAAGATTGCTGGCTTCTTTGATTGTCGTGACTTTAGGTTACCATTCCCTACTAAGATATCTCAAAACCTTATTAGTAGCAACAGCATTGGGAGTAATGTGTCCTAAAGTGTGTAAACGATTGATAATATGAGAGAATCTCTTTTGCATTTCCGCAATGGTTTCACCTTGCTTCATGTGAAAGAGATCATACTCTTGCGTCAAATTATTGATTCTAGCTAGCTTAACATCATTTGTTCCTTCATGGGCGACTTGTAACGCATCCCACATTGCCTTAGCAGTTTGGCAATGTGATACGTGAAAGTACTCATCAACCCTAAGGAAGCTATAATCATGTTTCTAGATTTCCAATCATACGCATAATTCTTTTCATCTTTTTCATCCCATTGTGCTTCAGGTTTAAGTCTGGTAACACCAGCATCGTTGGTTATGGTGATAGCCATAGGACCATCGATGATGACATTCTAGATTTTTCTATCAACGGAGTTGATATGAATGCACATACAGTCTTTCCAATAACTATAGCTTTCTCTGGTGAAAACAGGCGCTTTATTAAACGCCCCTTTTTTACCGTTCTCCATTTTCTAAAAAGTTATATGCGAAGCACTAGATAAACCAGACTCTGATACCACTTGTTAGATGATAGGGATGGTCTAGAGGGGGGGGGGTGAATAGACCACCTTTTCCAACTTAAGAAAATTTTAGCGTTTGAAAACGTGATTCCCCGGAATCAAACTTATCGTCTTGAACGATCAAGTTATCGGGGACCAGATATGTGCAATTTACAACCAGATGAAAATGGTGAATTGGAATTACTTGTTTCAACGGAATTATCAATTAGCTAATATACACACTATATGAAATTTACTCACAATAAACTGTTTCACATAAAATTGACCAAAAATTGAATGTGGAATTTTATCAAATACTTGGTGAGCGATTTTCACCAAGTTTCAATTTTTGCTTAACTATGAATTTTTGTCGAAAACGAATATTGAAAAGATAAAACTAAAGACGATAAAGAACGCGATATTTGTTTAGGCAGTTCCTCTATCGTCCTCGCAGGAGTACGTCTGCCCCTAATTTCAAATGAAATTAGGAAAGTGTTATTTGATTGCAAAATGTTTAACAAGGAAAGAGTTTACCAATCACCAACTACACACATGCAGTAAAATTGAATACAATTCTTTCCTCCCCTTGATTCAAGTAGAACCAAGTCAATGTCAATGATCTCTACCGATCACGTCCCGATCCTTCCTTTTCAATCCTCCGGTTGTAGCAAATTTGATGAGCGAATCTACAATCCCTCAATTCCTTATGCTCGGCTGAATTGGATCCAAAGCGAAACGATCGTCAAAAACCTTTAAATCAAAACCTTGATGTAGAAGGAAAAACCCTAAGATTTTATACAAGAAACACCCTCAACATTCTTCACTCGAACAAGACCTTAGTCCACCGTCGAACCTTATCAACGCACGTTCCTTACTACGATCGAAAAAGATTATTATGTGTGATTTTCTATCAATAAGCGAAAGGTTGAAGATGAGAAGAAGCTTGAGTATATCTTTCATGTTTCTTGTTACTTTTGCTGGAGAATGATCAAAGATAATATATACCACACCCTTTTCATTAGCCATTTAGAAACAGCAAAAACCAGAAATTTTAGCGATAGGTCGACCTATCCATTTGTGTAGGTCGACCTATTGCAATTCTGCACTTGTGTTGGAAGCAAACGTGATACATGCGTCGACCTATGAGGTCGGCATGCGCATTCCCGAGATTTCCTCAATTGTCTATGCGTCGACTTGTAGGGTCGGTGTGCGCATTCCCGAGATTTCCTCAATGTTCCATGCGTCGACCTGAACAGGGCTATGCGTCAACGCATTCTGCCCCAACATAGAATTTTTTCTTAAGTCTGCCAATAGGTCGACCTGTAACTTCAATGAGTCGACCTGTTGACTGATTTTTGCCAAAAATACTTTTCCTTGAGGCATCCACTCGTTTCCTTTGGTTTCACATTGATTTGGTCAAAGTCACAATGTTTTGACATCATGAAAATACACATTGCCCTCACAGAACCAATATAAAAACGGAAAATATCTTTGAACCAAAACACAAAAAGAACTTCATCTAAAGAAATCAGAGAAGAGGAAGAATCAAAATGAGTACTTCTGTTGAAACTTTCAACAATGTTAAGAGAACAAAAGTTGTTGTGGCTGTAGAGGTCCAAGTCGTTAAAAGAGGCCTTGCTACTGAACCCTTGAGACCTAGAAGAGCTCTTAGGAAAAGGAGATCAAGAAGAAGAAGAAGGGTGAAAAGGCCACTTGTCATACCCCAAAATTTTCCCACTATATTTCAAGCTTTGATTCACAAAACAGCTCAAATGGTCAATAGTCGATCAGTTTGACCTAAAGGTCAACTATGATCAAATCACAGTCAAAACTCCTGATTTTTAGTCAACATCACTATTTTGAAGTAACATTCTTCATTTGATCAAGGGTTGATCATGATTCATCAAGGAAAGCTAAGAAATCATCAAAACTTGAAGTTGCTAAATTAGGGTCTTAAGGAGAAAAGTCAACCTAACTTTGACTGGCCATAACTTTCACATGGAACATCAGAAGTTTCCCAACCAAAGCTCATTTCGAAGGAAATTGAATTCTCTACAACTTTGCCTCTCACATTCCAAGGCCAAAAATGCTTCATTTAAGATATATGGTCCAAAAGATTATAGGTCCTTTTTGAAAGTCAACCAAAAGCAGTTTTTTTTCAAAACCCATATCATCAAGATAAAATCCTCAAATGGAAAAAAGGTTCCAAAGTGGCTTGTAGAGGATATCTTGAGCTTTCCAAAAAGTCCTAGAACTCCTTCATATCTTAAAAATTGAGGGAGATATGTCTTGTCAAAGTTGGATAATTTTGAGAGGAAAAACGTGAAATAAAAGGCTCCAAAATGAATCTTTTTGCAAAGGAACCCAATCTTCATCCTTATGATATCCAAGGCCCTAAATTCAATTGCCACGAATTATTGGATAATATTTGATTTTATTTGAATTTTTATTCATTTAAATATGATTTAAAAAAACCAAATAATAAAAAATTATGAGAAGGATTTGATGTGATTTTGATTTCCAATCATAACCAATCAAATAAACATCATATTTTTCACTAAAAATCGTGCAAACAAGATTGGATTCAATAGGATTGAAATTGGAGCAAATTTAGAAAGATTGCATTCAAGAATCAATCAAGTTCCAATCTTTTTAATTCACCAATATTTGATTCAATTTCTGAACCCTAATCATTCTCCTATACATATACAAACTTGGCAGACCTAAAGGGGAGGAAAAATTGGTAGAGGCACAAGGGTTTCAAGGTTATAAAAAACAACAAAAACTAGGGCACACGGGGATTCTTCGTTCCAAACCAATTCAAGAACCAATAAACATCTCATTCATCTTTGGCAAGGTTGTAAGACAAGACCAGGTAGTTTTTATGCTTTGATTACGTGTAAAACTCATATGCCATAATCACTACATTCATGCATATTTTGAACTCTTTCGTATTTTATGATTTAATCGATTTCAATGCCAACTAACCATACTTGTGAGTTTGTAAGCGTTTTTGGAACTAGTCAGGATCATCGTTCGTGAGTTTTGAAGCCATAATCACGTGACACCTTTCTTAGGGCATGAAAGAGGTGAGCTTTCGTTCTCATAGGTACGAGCCTTTTCAGACAAAAAAAACGTGATCATTGGATTCCCAGCATGTGAATTAGTGGATCTGGGTCGTATGTGTTTTTGTTTGAACCGTTTGTAGCAGGTTTCGAAGATGCAAAATTTCCCATGAGAAAATCCGCAACAAATCCCACAGCAGATTCCATAGGGAATTCCGCAGGTACCAAGGTTAGGGACGATGAATAGTAACTCTGACCCCTTTGACTGCATGTGTGGCTTGAGAAACGCGCCTCATTGGCCAGTCAATAAAACCAATCTCTCTATCTCTCTCCTTTCCATTGGTGTGTGCGTTGTAACACCCCACTTCTATCCAGAAATTATAATGCAGAAAATATCAGAGTATTTAAAAAAAATTCTCGACAAACAAATGAGGCGTCACATATTCATTTAACAATAAATCACATCATCGCATTTAGCGGATACATAGAACTTTCTTTAATCAATCAACAAATATCCAGGAACATAATACTTTTTAAAACAGAATAACTTCTTTTATTAATAAATCAGCGGAGTCATAGTTCTCAATCTTTGAGTTAATAACATATTATTCAGCTAAGATAAAACAATAAACAACAACATCATATACATCATAAATCATTCCCCCCGAGTGCTACGTATCAGAGTGACAACCGACTCGATAAACAACAATTAAATCTTCATACTCGAGCACCTGCACGTTACCAATATAAAGGTAACGGCGAACAAAAGAAAGGGGTGAGATATCAAATCATATAAGTGAGTGCATGATAAATTGTATATTAGGAGTCAGACATATAAAATCATTACATTGCAAGTATCAACAATCACCATACACATCATACTTTCACGATTCATAGATCTCACATACTTTTCATCGCACAACAAGTCACAATACTTCACATTCACATCAATTATATATATACTTCATTTACTTTGCAAGCCAAGTCACAATTCATCATAAGTATAAATCACAATTCTAATCCTAAAACATCACCGCATATGAGTCATACATCTATTCACAAAAACATCACATATAAGTCACCCAGACATATTCAGTTAATTGCACTCACAGGTATTGATATCATCATACTATTCATAAAATCATTAATTCACATTTTCACATACTTCCATCATTTAACAAGTCACCAAATACAATCACAATATATTCACAAAACGTCACAACTATGAATCACATAAGACACATGGGACATGACTCATGTATATGCATGTGGTACCAATTGGAGCTTTAGCCCCCGTCACCAATTGCCATTTGGCCCGTCATGTTTGCCATAGTTTTCAGGCCGTCATGTTTGCCATAGTTTTCAGGCCGTCACAGAGTATGCATATGGAATGTGATTCGACAAACAAGACAATACATCATACTCATCACAATCACATATCGTCACGAGGCATAAGCCTATATCATAATCACATTACCATTTATTCGAGGTAATTCACATCACCATAATATTTCATCTTCACTTAGTCACAAAATTATCATCACAAATATATACAACATCACGTATTACCAGTCATCACAAACATCGTCATGTTTCGACACATCATCGCAAATCATATAACTTCACATATTAACAAAATCATCACAACAAATCGACACATTAAGCCAAGTCAAATTAGTCTTATAATTCTCTATAAATTAGTCTTCTAATTAACTCACTAATCCACTATCAACTAACCAAAATTATTCACCTAATATTCTATAATTAATCGCATACATCTCGCGTCACTACCGGTTATCTAATTTCCGGTTAAATCCTTAATATTCATGACTTTACGAATTTTCGGGTTATACTTCCAAGTCACTAAAAGCATAATTCGAACCGGGTTAATCGGACACAATTTAATTACTTCATTGATTATCCGACTCATTCAGTTAAATTCACTATTTACTGTCATACCATAATTTCTATGTTATTTACTAAATTCCAAAGCATGATTACGGTCATATTCTTAAGATACCGTTATTTACCGACAAACCGAATAATTAATTTAAATTCAAGTTTATTCTAATTAAATAGGTTCATTGAAGATTAATTCAACCATTAATTAATCGACCGATTAATATCACAACTTCGACAAAATAACACCACCATGTTAACGTACTAATTAAACTTAGCTATCACATCAACTTTCATCAAATTTCGGACAACTAAATATATTGCTTAATTCGGCTATTTTAATCGAATGAGACTGTTGTACATTATATTCGTCCCATAACTTACTGTTACCAATTCAATCATATTATATTCATTTATATTTCATTTATTAAGCCATCTGGTGTTCAAAATCCAAGAAATAATATGGTTCATAGTGATCTAGAATCAGAATTGTTTCAAGGCTTTAAACATGATGATTGTAACTCATAAAGTTCATATCAAAATGGAAGAAAGGCTGACACACTCAAAGGACAAAAGGGGTCTAACTTGTATAAATTTTTAATTATGAATTTTATTACCTCTTAACTCTATAAACTTACGGTTTTCATGTTGAACCATAATATTAATTGATTACATCTTGAGATTTGTAAATTCAACTAGTCCCATACAAAATGAGTAAGCACCAAAACAAACACTCTTAAAATTATCAAAGTATATTAGCATAAAAACAAAAATTAACCATACCATGAATAATTCAGCAAAACTGTGACAATATGAAATATTCTATTCAACTATTTGGATGACAAAGGAGGGAGAGATAACAAGTATGCCGCCCATCACTCCTTTGCCTCACGTCATTGGGCATACGACCATCAAGGCTACATGCGCCGGGCACCGTCAATTGGATCACACGCAATTTCACAACAATACAGCAACAGCAATTTAGGGAAAACATTATCTTATAAATTTCTAATTTTCCAGCAATAATCAACACAAGCAAGGCAATAAATCTACACATTCAATCCCCACATACAAGGTTTCATAAGCTCCATTATAGAAAGAGAACCCCACCCTTACCTTATCAATTGAAACAACTCAATGGGTCTCCGATTCACACTTCCGATTGCGCACCATGGATGGAAATCTTCAAGCTTTGTTCATCTTCTCCAAAATTTGCCTCTTCTCTTCACAATTTGTTTTCTCTCAAATGACAACACTACACTTCATATCTCTAAAACCCTAATTTTATTATTCAATTGGGCTTAGCTAACACTTCCTCTTCACAACCAGTTTTAGGCCCAATAAGATAAATAACTTCAATTAAATCAAAATATCACTTTTATTAATATTCCAACAATATAATAAATTCCGACTCGTAAATAATATTCTTCTTAATATTATTCTTCGACCGTCCGACTAAAATCCGACTTTTAACTTAATAAATTCAAATACGCTTCTTAAAATAACACCGACAATCCAAATTCGACCAATATATCATATTTCCGGTCTAATCTTAATTACTCAGAAAATTCTCAAAACTTCAAATATTATTCCAATAATAATTCTAATACCGAAAATATCAAAACTCTTGATTAAATATCGATCCGCTATCCCAAACTAATACCGACTAACTCGTCTCAAAATACGAAAACTTCACTAAACACTCCGAATGTCTAGATTAAGCGAATAATCGAATTTTCGGGCGTTACATGCGTGACACAAGGCGGGCCCACGTTTGAATATTCAACTCAATTGCATTTTCTATACTTAATATTTTCCAAGAATTATTCTAACAAATAAAATGTTTGGCACAACTGGTTGAGAGAGGAAGGTGCTAACCCAAAGACTTGGTTCGAACCCAGGCATTGTACAATAGTTTTTTTTTTAATTTTCTTGCTCGCAGATCAAGTGCGCCAGTTCTAGGAGGATTCACGGTGGACCTTCAAATTAGTGCTAGTGGATCTCTATACGACCAGATCAGAAGGACCAGAGATGATGACCCACGGTGCACCATCAAGGACTCCACCCCACAGGATCCGAAGCTAAGTTTTTTCTAATTATTTTTTATATGCAATTATTTAATTTCTTTTTTTAAAAAAAAACTATTTCCTTTACTAACTATTGGTTAATTGTTTTTTTCTAAAAAAAATTTATATTAGCTGAGTAATGTTTTATTTTAATTTTTAATTTTTAATCAAAAACTCGTTTTTTAATCGAAAATTGTTTTTAACATTTAAAAATTAATTGTTTTGCATGTGTTTTTTTATCAATTAAATAATTAATTTAAAACGTCAAAGTTAATTTTTCGCACATAATTTTAAATCAATTAGGATTTAATTGATTAATCGATAATATGATAAATAGATCCTTCATACACTAATCCTATTTTCGTTCTTGATTTTCAGGATTATCAAAGATTCTACGACGATTCAAGCTATTTAAATATTGTTGAATTAATTATATTTTCTTTAATTTCTGTCTTTATTTTCCGCAAACCCCACAGGTGTTTATTGTAAAATCCCCCACCAATAAAACTGTAATAGCGTAGGTTTTATTTTCCGCATTTTAATTTTCGCACGATTATTTATTGCGTGGTTAGTAATTAGGGAGTGCAGCCTTTGAATTAAATTAGAATCACTAATTACAAGATAAAATATCTGAATTTAACCACGTGATTGTGCCACACACACACCTTTACGGTAACCCTTCTTATGACGCCTGTTGCCTTATTATCTGTTGCCTTTAATTACGATTTTGAATAGTCAAGTCCCTCGATTCCGAGGATACCTACGCAAAACAAATGTTGCCCTCAGTTCATTATCATCATCAATTTTGTCCCTCGATGTTGCCTTATAAAAGATGATTGTCCCATTGCTAAGGTATCCTCGCCTGTTGCCCAAATGACTATAATATCCTTCCCTAAAGACTACCTACCCTCTATATGGTAGGGACAGTCTTATGGCGAATGATAATTTCGATAACCCTTTTTAAATCCAATGAAAGGACTACCTGCCCTCTTTATGGTATAGATAGCCCTTTCCCATTAAAGTCTAAAAGAACAATTTTTCTATCTTAGGGTAGGTGCTCCTGATTGCTTGCCCTATTCAAATTCAAATTTCAAAATCCTTTTCCCACTCCTTTTCAAAATCAAATTCAAAAAGACTACGCTTATTTACAAGCTAAAGTTCTTCTTCAAATTCTTTTTACTATTCACACACTACACTTCAAACATTTTGAAAACAAAAGTGAGCTAAGAAATTAAGATCCCATGGATAACCATGGATACAAAGGGTGCTTACACCTTCCCTTTGTATAACTTACCCCCCGAACTCAATCTCTTTCAAAAAGGTTTTTTCTGTTCTTTTAGCCTTTCTATATATTGGATAAAATAAAAGTCGGTGGCGACTCTTGCTATCCGCGCATTTCAAAAAGTCAGTTCTCCCACCGTATTACAGAACTGGCGACTCTGCTGGGGATTAATAAATTAAAAGAGGGGTTACCTTAAAGTTTAGGATTCACTTAAATATTTTCACTTGTTTGATTTGATTGCTTTATCTTTAAAGGTTGTTTTGGATATTCTGTTGTGTGAAAGATCCTACACCCGGATCTAGTGTACCTTAGGTATGTGGCAAGAGACCAAGGAGACTGTACGACATGTATTGTTATGGTTGATCTGGCGGCCACTGTTAGTGTGACGCTTTGGTTTGTCCTGATGGCCCTTGAAGTGATCGAGGAGACATTTGGCTACCGCGTGGTGTCATTAAGCATTAATTCTCCCTTAGAACCTTAGTTGAACTTGACTTTGGCCTATAGGAAGTAGCAAGATGGCTAGCTTTGGATTCCCGACTGAAGCCGGTTGATACTCGATGCTACACTCATTAAGATTGGACTCCAGGGATGGTTTTGGCTGGCCGATCGAGTGCCATGTTGAGATAATGCCCACGAGAAAGATCAGGGATATGAGCACCATAGAACCCGATCTTTATCTAGGACACGTTGAACCAACTAAAATTTAGTGGGGAGGGTACTTACCTACGAACTTCATGCAAGCCTTTAAACCTAAGGACACTTGTATGACTTTCTTGTGTGTGCTACTAACCTTTTGATTTGCTTGCAGGTTTTGTCGTAGGGGTTGTTTGTCCTTACTATCTTACGCTTTGCCTGATGCATTGCATTCGCATAACATCATGACATCATGACATAACAAATTAACTAACCCTTTCAAGGATCTTAGGAATTTAGGGCACACAATTTCAGGTGCTCTTATCAAATACTAAACTCTCATCAAGGGGCAAGGGGATTTATTTTCCTCTAGCCATATGTCTTCCAGTTTAGAGACACAGTACCTATCAAAGGGCAAGAGGATTTATTTTCCTCTAGCCATGTACCTTCAAATTCAGAGGTATCCCGAATCAGAGGCTATGACCCATTGGATATGGTGAGCTTGATTCTCAAAGAAGGACGTTCAAAGACGAAAGACGAAGTTCTTCAACAAGGATGCAACTACATTTAAATGTTGCTAACTAAATTCCTAAAGATCCTTGAAAGCATTGCATTTGCGTTCATAACACCGCATAACACGTTTCCATAACAAGTCTCTCATCCTTCCTTGCTGTTTATTTCAGCATCATGGATCTCGAGCAATCAGTCAAAGACCTGCAGGCTCAGAACACCTAGTTCCAAGCTTTGATTCTGAATTTGTCCAAAGGGCAAGACGAGCTGAAAACTCTTCAGAACAAGAAAGATAAAAGGCCTAGAAGATCTGTGGGTGTCCTTAACATGGGAAGAAGATTCCGAGGACCACTCAAGAAAGTTGAAGAAGTCAAGGTTTCCGAAGAGGATGACAATGAAGAAAAGGACAACACTAGCATCAAAACTGATGCGAAAAGCAACCATGATTCTGCCAATCCTTCTAAAGAAGAAGAGGACTACTACTATGAGGACGAGCATCCTGAAGACAAATACAAGCTGCTAGAAGAACGTATGAAAGCCATGGAGATCCAGAAGGTACCTGGGCTGGATTTTGAGGAACTAGGACTCATCTCTAGAGTTGTTATCCCTCCGAAATTCAAGATTCTGACCTTTGCTAAATACGATGGAGTCTCTTGTCCTAAACTGCACTTGAGGTCTTATGTGAGGAAGATTCAACCTCATACTACCGATAAGAAGCTATGGATCCACTTTTTCCAAGAGAGCTTATCTAAAACTCAACTCGAATGGTACTATCAACTGGAGGGTACCAACATCCATACGTGGGAAGATTTGGCAACTGCTTTCTATAAGAAATACCAATACAATGCTGACCCCACGCCAACCCGCATGCAACTACAAAGTATGTCTATGGGTTCTAAAGAAAGCTTCAAATAGTACGCCCAGAAATGGAGAGATCTGGCAGGCAGAGTTCAACCTCCTTTGGCTGACAGAGAGTTGGTTGATATGTTTATGAGCATGCTAACTGGCCCTTTCTATAGTCATTTGCTGGGAAGTTCATCATCTGGATTCACTGAGCTTATACTGACTCGGGAACGTGTCGAGAATGGCATCCTAAGTGGTAAGATTCAAGTGGCTACATCCTCAGGTGTTACGAAGAAGCATTTCAATGGGAAGTCAGAGGCCAATGTTGTGTATGGTCAGAAAAGGAGTAACCATGACCAATCTGTTGGGGTAGTTCAGATCTCCACACCGGCACCTCAACAAGGTCGTCAAAACAAGCAAGACACACCTAGGCGTCAGTTCATAAAGATAAATATGTCACTGGCTCAGGCATTACAGCACCTGTTGAAGTCAGAGTTGATCACTTTAAAGGATCCCCCTAAGAATCCTAGTGCTTCTGCCCGTGGCTATAATCCCAATGTGAGGTGTGCATATCACTCTGATAGTCCTGGTCACGATACAAATAGGTGTTGGACATTGAGGAACAAGATCCAAGATATGATCGATGCTGGGGAAATTGAATTTGATCCTCCTGAGACTCCTAACGTGACTGCTAATGCTATGGATGGCTAGAAGGAGGGACTTTCAGATCATTAGTTTTACTTTCATTTGCAAATTTCTATTCTGTTTGTTTAAACATTCGACTTATGATAGACATTATCTGTTTTAAAAATCATCATTAGTGCATTGCATATGTTTGTCTTGAATAAATTATTTTTCTATCACTCATCTTAAATTATGTCTTTACTTTACATATGTTTTATGATATTCAACTCGTGCTAAGCTGTAAGCCTTTTGAGGGAGGATGACGAAAACGATACTACAACCTCATACAGTGATGCTTTTGAACAGACTATGCTGAAGATGTACAGGCATTGTTTCAATTCCTAAGCAATGGAGATATAAGGATGTTCATCCCTCGTTAACCCTTTTGAGCCTAAGAAGTAGAAGTTTTCTTTCACAAAAAGATTAAAACCCTTAATCATTACCTGGGGCAGGGTAGTTACTCAGTTAACTCAGTCATGCCAGTACGCTTTTACACAAATATTGATGGTTTCCCGTAACCGTTAAGCCAGACAGTCAACCTCTGTCAAATAGAAAAAGAAAGATGTTAAGTAAAAACCTATGAAGGAGACTTATCAAAAATTGAAACATCCAACTGACTGTAATCTCAAAACAAACAGTTCAGGAAAAAGTTAGGGATAACAAACTCAAAAAAGAGGTCACTACAAATCCTCGACAAAAGAGAAAGAATTACAAAAAAGGGATGACTGTCTATCCAAATAAACTTTAGGTACTTTAACCATCATTAAATGTCAATGTTACGACTTCAAGCTCTGCTAGGACTTAAACGAATGGTTAACTGAGCATAGGATCGAAGAACATCACGAAGATTGGGATGGGTACAAATAAACTTTGAGCCATTATCCTTCGTTTCTTAAACGGTGAACCAAGCCACGTTACAACCCTTGAAAGTCCTAACTGAAGCATGGTTAGTTCGAAAGCATACTGTCACCAAAAGGGTATCTTGACTCCTTAAGGTTTGCCATAAACAATGAGTTGATATCACATTTTTACAAATATCACGCTTTTACATCTCCTGTTTTAATGTTTTTCAAAAACTCAAGACAGACATATGCATTGCATCTCATGAATTCATTATTAAACATATTCTGCTACATAATTTCAAGTGTTAGCATCCGGAAGAATCTGCACAGGGTACGAATAATGACTGAAAGTCATCCTGACAGACGAAACCATTTTTAGCATCAACATCTCTTACACCTGACTCAATTAGAAGTCGACGAATACAAGGGGCATGACACGCTGTAATACGGTGGGAGAACTGACTTTTTGAAATGTTGCGGATAGCAAGAGTCACCACCGACTTTTATTTTATCCAATATAGAAAGACTAAAAGAATAGGAAAAAACTTTTTAAAAAGATTTTGAGTTCGGGGGTAAGTTATACAAAGGGTGAAGGATAGAAAAACACTTAGAAAGGGGGGTTTGAATAAGTGTAGTCTAAAAACTTGAACGATAAAAACAATATGCACAGTTATTTTTATCCTGGTTCGTTGTTAACTAAACTACTCCAGTCCACCCCCACGGAGTGATTTACCTCACCTGAGGATTTAATCCACTAATCGCAACAGATTACAATGGTTTTCCACTTAGTCCGCGACTAAGTCTTCTAGAGTATCCTGATCACAACCTGATCACTCCAGGAACAAATGCTTAGACACAAGCTAAGACTTTCTTAGAGTATCCTGACCACCACGTGATCACTCTAATCATAACTGCTTAGACACAAGCTAAGACTTCCTAGAGTATCCTGATCAACACTTGATCACTCTAGTTACTTACAAATTAATGTAATCAATTCTAAGAGTATTTCAAATGCTTCTGAAAAGCCATAATCACAACAGTGATATTTCTCTTAACGTTTAAGCTTAATCTCACTAATATATTACAACAGCAATGTAGTGAGCTTTGATGAAGATGAAGTTTCTGAGCTTTTGATTGAACAGCGTTTCAGCAAGTTAATTGTTAGCAAATCGTCAACCTTGCTTCACATCAGAACTTCATATTTATAGGCGTTTGAGAAGATGACCGTTGGGTGCATTTAATGCTTTGCGTATTCCGTACAGCATTGCATTTAATGTTTCACGCTTTTGTCAACTACCTCGAGCCTTGTTCACGCTGTGTCTACTGACGTTGCCTTTAATAGCTTCCAACGTTCCTTTTGTCAGTCAGCGTAGCCTGCCACCTGTACTTTCTTCTGATCTGATGTTTGAATAAAATATTTGAATATCATCAGAGTCAAACAGCTTGGTGCATAACATCTTCTTGTCTTCTGACCTTGAAGTGCTTTTGAGCGTGATACCATGAGAACTTCAGTGCTTCTGCTTCTGATCTCAAGTTCTTCTGATGCTTCCATAGACCCATGTTCTGATTCTGCCTTGACCATCTTCTGATGTCTTGCCAGACCATGTTCTGATGTTGCATGCTGAACCTTCTGAGACAAAGCTTCTGAGCGCTGATTTGTGCATACTCTTTATATATTTCCTGAAAGGGAAATTGCAATGTATTAGAGTACCACATTATCTCACACAAAATTCATATCCTTGTTATCATCAAAACTAGGAATATTGATCAGAACAAATCTTGTTCTAACAATCTCCCCCTTTTTGATGATGACAAAAACATATATAAATGATATGAATTTGCGATCAGAAAGAGCAGACGGCTAAAGACAAATTACACAGCTATAGCGTAAGCATGTGAATATGTCTCCCCCTGAGATTAACAATCTCCCCCTGAGATGAATAATCTCCCCCTGAAATAAATACTCGAAGAACTTTAATAATAAAAGACTTCCCTGATTATTTCGGTAGAGACGATCACATAAGCTTCTGTCTTCTGATAATTCATAGTTTCTGACTTCTGCTTCCATTGGACAGCTTCAGAACTTGAATTTCTCTAGATCCCTAGAACACTCACAGCTTCTGATTCCTGCTTCCATTTAGGACAGCTTCAGAACTTAAATTTCTTTGATCTTCAGAACATTCACAGCTTCTGATTCCTGCTTCCATTTAGGACAGCTTCAGAACTTGAATTTCTTTGATCTTCAGAACATTCACAGCTTCTGATTCATGCTTCCATTTAGGACAGCTTCAGAACTTGAGTTTTCTGGATCTTTAGAACATTCACCGCTTCTGATTTCTGCTTCCCTCGGATAGCTTCAGAGCTTTGAATTTCTTCTTACATCACTTCATGCTAGATTGTATCAGAACATTGTTGAATGTACCAGAGCATCATCAGAGCATCTCTACATCCTGAAATGTTACAGAACAAAACTAAACGACAAAAGTCAGCATGAATGAGTTAGAACATAAAATGTGTATCAGAACACAAAATATGTATCATAACCATATAAGCCATATAGAATATATCAGATCCAATAGACAATGTATCAGAGCAAATAGACAATGATTTGGATCATATTCTATTATCAGAATTTCTGATCATTCTTCCTTCTTGCTTCTGATTCTGAAGCTTCCTAGCACTCAGCTTGCTTCAAGAATCCAAGAGCTTGATTCATTTTGTTGCTTCTTATGTTGATCTTGAATCTTCGATTCCTGCAACAACACAGCTTAAACACATAGAACTTTGCAAGTTCTGTTAGTAAAGCAACTGATTAAATCAAATCATTTATCACATATTTCTCCCCCTTTTTGTCATATCATCAAAAAACAGAAAAGATTCAGATAAAAACAAAAAGAAACACACGGAAGAAAAAGGATGATTTTCATTGAAATTCAAACAGACAAGTACAGAAGTGCACGCAGAGAAAGAAGACAAGATGCACAAAACAGATGCAGCAAAAGCAAAAACAAAACAACAAAGACTCAATCTAAGACGACCCTAGCCTTGACCAGATCTTGGCCAGCATCTCTTGAACCACATTGTTGTATCCATCTTGCCTCTCCATGAAAGCTCTAAACTCAGAATTGACTAAGCTTTGCTCATCCTGTCTCTTCTGAATATCTTCCAGAGTCCTTGCAAGACGAGAAGATTCATCAGAAGAAGCTTCACCGCTTCTAACCACAGGAATAGCATTGTGATATGTAGCTTCCATAGATAGATCATTTGCAGGGATTTCCTCAACAGGAACTGATTCAGCAACATGATCTTCTACATCTGCTTCTCGCATAGAAGCATCTCCATATTCTGCAGCTGGAATCTCATAATCTCCATTCTCAAGAGCCTGAAGAATGGCAGCTAGATTCCTGGGGGCAGAAGGACCTTCAACTTCTGGTGGGTCAACAACTTCTGGAATGACCAAGCTTGGGTCTTCCTTAGAAGGGTTTTCCCTCAGAAAGTCAAAGAGGGTCTTGAAATCCCCAAGTAGAACAGGATATTGAGGTATCCAGACCACAATCTCCCTGCAAGGATTAGCTTCCATTGCAGCAGCCAATCTTGCTACTTCCAATTCATCCACAAAGGGCTTTTCTTCCAAGGTATGTCTTCCTCTGAGACGGGCAAACCAGAAGTCTTCACAGCTTCTCAGAATTCCACGAGGTCGTGGAGCAGCTTCTACACAGGCTTCCTGAAGTTCTATAAATAGAGCATCTGATTCTCTGCGTAAGATCCTCCAGAACTTCCCCATAGCGACGTCATTCAGGCCAGAACTTTCAGCAATTCTAATGGTGTCAAAGATACTTCTGAGATTCCTCTTTACTTTTTCAAAGATTACACCAATAGGGTAGACAGGGTGGGATTTTATTTTGGTTTTTGAAAAGGCAGGATTGGGGATGAAATAAGGTTGAGGTTCTCTATCCAATCTATAAGAAGATTCTGCTTCAGTATCAGAATCTAACATTACCACTTCAGCTTCAGGACGAGGCTTGGGAGTGTAGTTGCAATCACGGAGTAGATGTTCAAGTGATGCAGAGGTTGGAAGATCAGAACCACTATGGTTGTTTTGAGGGTGGAAGGAATGGGTTCAAAGTTGGCATGGGGGGGAGATTGAGAGATGAAGATATTTGTGTGAGGTGGAAAGAGAGTTTGAAGGGGTGGTATATCCAGAACAGGATTGATGGTGGGTGGAGACGAAGGAATGGTTACAG